>NC_045693.1:8891133-9198157 GCF_003331165.1 Xiphophorus hellerii
GTGAACTGGCTGTCGACACATACGAGCCAGATTCAAACTGCTCTTGAAAATCAGTACCAGATGCTGCCAGTGATATAGCATCATCTTCTAAAGCAGAGAGTCCTGAACCCATGCTCAGCCCTGGGCCAGGGTCTCCAATCAGACCAGAGCCACGCCCGTCCTTAAGGGACTCAAGCAGCTCCTTCATCTGCTCCAGCTCAGAAGTGAGATGGGCCACCTGCCCAGATAGGCCCTCTGAGTCCCTGGAGCTCTTCTTGGTCATCTTCCGTGGAGGCCATATAGCCTCAGGAGCCATACGCTTCACAGGTTGGCTGGCACCTTCAAAGTCAGCCAAACGAGCAGTATGCAGGGACAAGGGCAGAACAGAACAATTAGGGCAGGCCGCATCAGTCAAGGCCTCCCTTAGGTGATCTGGCCCCAAACCAGAGGGACACAGCTCATGCCCATCCTCCAATTGAAGAGGAGCCAAACAGGCTCTGCTGCACAGCACATCCAGCATCTCACACTCACAGGATTAGGTCAGGTCGAGCTGAAATGGCCACTCTTGACACTTAAGCTGACGAGGGAATAGACCAGGGAACCTGGTGGATCAGAAGACGCCACCAGGGGTTCCCCAGCAGCGTAAAAATCTGCAAGGAGTACTACGACCACCATAGCTACAGAAAAAATACAAACCCAGCACGGTTGCAATACTCAATGAGGCAAGCCAAACACGGCTGCACAATGACAAAAAAGGCAAGCTCGAAAGCGGCTATGATAATAAAATAAAGACAAGCCAAACATGGCAGCACAATATAAAGAAAAAGCAAGCCCGAAAACGGCTGCAATACAACAAACTAAAGGCAATCCAAACGCGGCTGCCACCTACAAATACAAGCCGGTAGGACTAAGCAAACAAGCTGGTCGGAGTCAGCGAACGCCGTACTACCAGCAATAGGGAAATCAACGCTGGAAGCGAACGTACCCCCACTCCCGCCAATTAAAAAGAAAAAACAACTTACCAATCGAAGAACAAAAGTTGTATCAAAGAGGAGCTTGCACAGCCTCTGGAGGGTGAGATGGTCCTCGCAGCTCCGACCGTAGTCTCAAGGCTACCAGCGACAAGCAAATAATCAAATGTCTTACCACCTGTTCAACCTGCATGCCAGAAGATGAAAAAGGACTGAGCTGTCATTGTCATGTGACTATATAGACTTACCAGTTTCACCGGGGTTCACACGTGACCGTGTGGGTATAATATACTCGACCTGTGCATGCGCAAGAGTGGTCATTCAGTGCTTTAAGCACCGCGGTCAGTAGGGATGAGATAGAACACTGTTTCGGACATAGTGATATAAATTATGTGATGGGAGGCGGTATGGGTCGGTTTCTAAGCTAGCTGTTTTTCAAATTTCTGTAAATATCGCCGTCGATGAGCCCCTACCAGGTGTGTTACATTCAAAGGTAAGTTTGCTTGACTTGAACAAGTAGAAGCCATGAATAAACTGGCAAAAACAACTTTGGAAAACAATTTCAGTCGCTCTGTTCAATACTCCCGTCCCTCACTTCCAATGTCCAACATGGGAATGATTAAGTGACGTAGTTGCAAACGGTCAATAATACCAGATCAACCAAAACAATTTAGATTTATTATCACAATAAATTTCAGTCATTAATAATAAATAATGATAAACAAAAAACTGGTAGTATTATCGGACATGTTATTTTTGCTATTTTCTCCTCAGTATTTTCCACAAACGCATCAACAAATATCAATAAATTTGAAAATATTATTAAATTCAGTTAGCGTGTGCAGCTTAGTGATACAAATCACAAAATGGAAATATTTTTCAAGTACAATGTTTGTGTTCATGGTGCTATGAATGCTGATAAAAATTTTTTATTACCACACCAGTACCACAAAATATCTAAATAAAACTCTACGTATATATCTCCCAAACCTAGTCCCAAATTTCTAAAACGTTACAGGTTAGATTTTTATTTTCTTTCCAGAAAAGCAGATTATGAAATACTTTTTATGCTTATTCAATAAAAGCTTGATTCATGTTTAGGCTTTTTGCATGTGATTTCTGTAAATCCTTATATTTTGAACTGTTGAGCCACATTACAATACACGGTGAGTATTTCCATCCTCTCCATTAACGTAACAAGCAACAGATGTCTCCTTTAAACTCAGTGAGGTTCAGTAAATTTAACTACAGGAGTTCAGTCCACTTATTTCAACAAGCAATTACATTTGTCTTTACATTTAAACCCCATTTAAACGGTGGAAGAATATAAATCTAATCATGCTCTGGCTCTCTTCTGCATTAACAAATGAGGGGATTAGCATGCCTACACTGAAAATAGTGAGAAATGTTTCTATTTAGCATCAAAACCCATATCTACTCGAGCTTTATGACTCTGAAAGAAGCCTTATGGGGAATGAAAAGTGAGAAACTGCAATTAAATTGTAATTCTTAGAATAATAAAACAATTACAAGGCGGTGTCATCAGTAAAATCAACTTGTTGTGTTAGGTAATTTTCTCTTTTTGCTTGTCTGATAGCAGAATATTGGATGTTCACACTGAAGCCCAAAGTGACTCAATTCCGATTTTTATTTTTTATTCATTTATTTTTTGCCGTAATGCGACCTGTATCTGATCTTTTCATGACAGTCTGAACAACACAGGTTGGGTTTTTTTCTAATTCAATCCAGGCCACTTGGGTATCCGACCTGTATCTGATTCCAATGTGACCGAACGCCCAGGTCGCATTCATCCGACCTGAAGGTCATTGATACTCGACAAACGTAACTATTCTGCATCCTGATAGGTGTAAGCAGGAAGAAAAACAACAACCATGGCGGACTATAATGAGGATTAAGTTGTTAATATTCTCGCTTTGATCGAACAACTTCAAAATCGTAAGCTATGCTCCACTGTTAGCATCCCCGTTTAGAGCACTTCTTCTTTTTTATGGTGGTTGGCTCTCTATGCGTGACATTATTGCGCCCTCTACTGCGCATGCGGGACACTTTCGGGTCGTTTACAGTTCACACCAGAGAACACGTACAAGTTGGACATATTTGGAGTGTGAACAGCCACAACAAAAAAACCCGATTTGACAAAAAAATCGGAATTGGGTCACTTCGGACTACAGTGTGAAGGTAGCCTTAGTCTTCCTTTTGTTTCTATAGTTTCAATCTGAGGCTGACCAGGGGTTAGTTTCTTGTTTCACACGGCAGATGTCGACATCTATGCCTCTTTATTTTGCATGTCAACAAATGTAATAACCGTTAATCTATGGACCCTAACAAGTCGTACAAACTGAAAGTTTTGGGATTTTAATCAGTCTGCTTAAAAGAAGAACTTTCTGTACATGGGAAGTGATGAAGCAAACAGTGAATGCTGGTATTTTCCTGAATAGTTCATTAATCGGTTCAATAAGTAGAAATTAATGTTCGCTCCTTGCTCTGCTGGTGGCAGCTTGATGACGATGGGGGAACAAAACGCCACCAGTGAACTGAAATGTAATGAGGGATCAGTTTGACGTGGAAATCCTCCACTAAATTTATTAAAACTCATTTCAGTTTTCTCCTGATGATTCCTGTGTAATAAAAACTTTTTCTTGGTGAACTGTATTACTATGCTCACAGTCGTCTTTATGAGCTGATTATTTAATCACAGAATATCCCTCATGAAAAATGTGCATAAATAAATATAAAATGATGCATGTTTTGTTTAAAGCTGTAAATCTTGCACTACAAGAGGATCTGTTTAACACAGATGTTAAACTGTCTGTCTGACCTCAGTTATTATTTCCCATTGATTGCTTATGCAGTCAATAAGGTACAACATAATTAGTTTGAAAGTATTTGCATGACAAAGCATTCTCAGGATGGATGACCTTTAATTTCTGCAAAAACGAACAGCTCAAATCCCCAGATGTGCTGTTGTCTTTTATTTATTCACTGACTCAACTTTTCCGGTTCTGTTCCCCCGAGTGACATGAGGGCGGGAGAAAGCTGTTCAATACCAGCGTGTAATAATAAAAGTTCAAACTCTATTGAGCTTTTGTAGTTCTCTCTTTATTAGTCCACTTGTCTTCCTTAATGTGGTACTTTGCTTTAAAAAAGTTCTCCCTACTGAGACATTATTCCCAGACTTCTCTGATTTTGCTCTTTTTTTCTGTCATTCTCTACTTGAAAAAGCAAATCATCATATTTTAGAGTCGGAAAACCTAAAAATCCTATTATGAAACATTAATATATTATATTGAACCACAGAGTAAAAAGTTTCTTTCCTTTTTTTTATTTGTCCTCTCCAGATGTCTGCTTGTGTTAGAAAGTATAATCAATAAATGCTCCCTTTCATCTTTCTTTCCATTTACCCATTACAATTAGCTGCAGCAGTGCCTTGTTTTTTTTTTCTCAGTGTCTGAGCCAAATGAATGGCAGCTTATATATCTATATTTTGAATTCATTCCTAAACACTAGATGTATAGCAGAATTTGAGTGGCAGGACAGATCATGCCTTTGGAATAATGTTGCCATATTTATGAGGGAAACACAGGCTAATTGTTTGAGCGATTCAACATATAAAGGCAGAAAAAATTGTAACCAGAAACTGCTTGGCCTAAAACAAACCACTCAATGAACCTGGGTAAGCTTGTCCAACAATTCAGTATTTTTACAATGAGAAGGAACCCAAAATACATAAAGAATGTTAGAAATGATCACTAGCATAACACAAAACACAAAACGTCATTAAAATGACAAGGTAAAGGCATTAATTAACTCTAAACTTGGTGTTTCAGAAAGAAAGGAACTAGTCAATTTCAGGGTTTGACAATCAGAAGAAAGAAACTGAAAACGGATATCTTAAATGTTTGGCTGCCAATGTGCATTGGTTAGCACTGAGACTTTCAGGTGCTTCCCTTCATTTTCTGCTCACTAATCTAAAGCAGGCTATTCTGGCTACACAGTTATTTGAAGACACAAATCCTTACAGAAATCTTTAGCTTATGGACTCTGATTCAAGCGGAAATCCGAGCTAGCTAATTTTGTGTTGGGGAGCTGCTCTGTTTTGATATCCAAATCTGGTGTTTGGTATGTAACATCATCATCTCTTCAACAAGCCTTCTCAGCTGTCTTGTGCTTGTTTATTTCTCTTTCCTGTTTGTTTGTTTTTTACACATTTCTCAGTTTTTCATGTGTAAATAAATATCCGGTTGAAAACAGATATTTAAATGCACCCCACAAGAAAAACACTATCTGATAATCTTTCCTGTTTTAGGTAAGTTAGTATTACTTGAATTATTTCTATTTGTTAATTTTGGTTTAAATAGTATTTTGCTGAATTACCTTTTAAACTGTATGACTTAGGTTGAATGTTTTGACAATCTAGCAATAATAGTTTGTTGATTTTGACCCATTCCTCCTGACAGAACAGGTTTGTAGGACTCTGTGCTCACACACAGTTTTCAATCCACAATTTTTTTATTTTTTTATTTTTTAAGCAGTTATGGGGCAGAATCTTAAACTGCTGCTGTGCTAGTTACTCTACAGGTTGCTGCCAGAATATTAACAACTTAATCCTCATTATAGTCCATCATGGTTGTTTTTCTTCCCGCTTGTGAGTATCAGGAAGCAGAATAGGGACATTTGTCGAGTATCAGCAACGTTCAGGTCGGATTAATGCAACCTGGATGTCGCATTTGAATCGGATACGTATCAGATACCCAAGCCTGGGTCATATTAAAAAAAACCCTACCTGTGTTGTTCAGACCATCATGAGAAAATTGGATACAGGTGGCGTCACGTCAAAAATTTATGTACATCGCAATATTCAGCTCTGGAGAAAATGAAGAACCCACTGCATTGAACCCCATTGAAAACCTCATGGTTTTCCGGTTCTGTTCCCCCGAGTGACATGAGGGCGGGAGAAAGCTGTTCAATACCAGCGTGTAATAATAAAAGTTCAAACTCTATTGAGCTTTTGTAGTTCTCTCTTTATTAGTCCACTTGTCTTCCTTAATGTGGTACTTTGCTTTAAAAAAGTTCTCCCTACTGAGACATTATTCCCAGACTTCTCTGATTTTGCTCTTTTTTTCTGTCATTCTCTACTTGAAAAAGCAAATCATCATATTTTAGAGTCGGAAAACCTAAAAATCCTATTATGAAACATTAATATATTATATTGAACCACAGAGTAAAAAGTTTCTTTCCTTTTTTTTATTTGTCCTCTCCAGATGTCTGCTTGTGTTAGAAAGTATAATCAATAAATGCTCCCTTTCATCTTTCTTTCCATTTACCCATTACAATTAGCTGCAGCAGTGCCTTGTTTTTTTTTTCTCAGTGTCTGAGCCAAATGAATGGCAGCTTATATATCTATATTTTGAATTCATTCCTAAACACTAGATGTATAGCAGAATTTGAGTGGCAGGACAGATCATGCCTTTGGAATAATGTTGCCATATTTATGAGGGAAACACAGGCTAATTGTTTGAGCGATTCAACATATAAAGGCAGAAAAAATTGTAACCAGAAACTGCTTGGCCTAAAACAAACCACTCAATGAACCTGGGTAAGCTTGTCCAACAATTCAGTATTTTTACAATGAGAAGGAACCCAAAATACATAAAGAATGTTAGAAATGATCACTAGCATAACACAAAACACAAAACGTCATTAAAATGACAAGGTAAAGGCATTAATTAACTCTAAACTTGGTGTTTCAGAAAGAAAGGAACTAGTCAATTTCAGGGTTTGACAATCAGAAGAAAGAAACTGAAAACGGATATCTTAAATGTTTGGCTGCCAATGTGCATTGGTTAGCACTGAGACTTTCAGGTGCTTCCCTTCATTTTCTGCTCACTAATCTAAAGCAGGCTATTCTGGCTACACAGTTATTTGAAGACACAAATCCTTACAGAAATCTTTAGCTTATGGACTCTGATTCAAGCGGAAATCCGAGATAGCTAATTTTGTGTTGGGGAGCTGCTCTGTTTTGATATCCAAATCTGGTGTTTGGTATGTAACATCATCATCTCTTCAACAAGCCTTCTCAGCTGTCTTGTGCTTGTTTATTTCTCTTTCCTGTTTGTTTGTTTTTTACACATTTCTCAGTTTTTCATGTGTAAATAAATATCCGGTTGAAAACAGATATTTAAATGCACCCCACAAGAAAAACACTATCTGATAATCTTTCCTGTTTTAGGTAAGTTAGTATTACTTGAATTATTTCTATTTGTTAATTTTGGTTTAAATAGTATTTTGCTGAATTACCTTTTAAACTGTATGACTTAGGTTGAATGTTTTGACAATCTAGCAATAATAGTTTGTTGATTTTGACCCATTCCTCCTGACAGAACAGGTTTGTAGGACTCTGTGCTCACACACAGTTTTCAATCCACAATTTTTTTATTTTTTTATTTTTTAAGCAGTTATGGGGCAGAATCTTAAACTGCTGCTGTGCTAGTTACTCTACAGGTTGCTGCCAGAATATTAACAACTTAATCCTCATTATAGTCCATCATGGTTGTTTTTCTTCCCGCTTGTGAGTATCAGGAAGCAGAATAGGGACATTTGTCGAGTATCAGCAACGTTCAGGTCGGATTAATGCAACCTGGATGTCGCATTTGAATCGGATACGTATCAGATACCCAAGCCTGGGTCATATTAAAAAAAACCCTACCTGTGTTGTTCAGACCATCATGAGAAAATTGGATACAGGTCGCGTCACGTCAAAAATTTATGTACATCGCAATATTCAGCTCTGGAGAAAATGAAGAACCCACTGCACTGAACCCCATTGAAAACCTCATGGTTTTTCCATCAAGTATTGATTTCTGACCTTTTCCTGAGTTAAAACATTAGTAATGTTGTTTCTAAATGAATATGAACTTGTTTTCTTTGCATTATTTGAGGTCTGAAAGCACTGCATCTTTTTGTTATTTTGGCCATTTCTCATTTTCTGCAAATTCTAAGTTTTTGCTTGGAATTTCAGATTCCTGCTGTCAGTAGTTCATAGAATGAAAGAACAATGTACATTTTACTCAAACATAGACGTATAAAGCGTCAAATCAGAGAAACTTATCATTTTAACTGGCCTCTTAATTTTTTCTAGAGCTCTATACTATTGATTCATTGACCACATACCAGTATTACCACATAATATTTCTTCCCAATGATCCAATCTATTGTGAAGTGCACCAGTCCCTCCTGATGCAAAACATCCACACAACATAATGCTGCCACCTCCATGCTTCAAAGTTAGGAAGATGTTCTCAAACTTCCCCTCCAAAATACATTCACAAGTGAACCTCCTTTTTGGTATTTAATACAACACAAGTATTAAATGTGTTGTGAAATAATGAATCTCTGCTCTTACTATTCTGAAATTTAGGACATTGATATAATTTTGGTGATTCTGAGTAACATAAGAAAGGAAATGTTTGTCCTGATTTAATGTCAGAAAGCAGTTTGTGCATTTAAAATGAAACGATACTGTAGTAAAAGTAACTCTTTTGACTGAATAACACAGATTTTAGGTGTTTTTTCATTATCGTTAATAAAGGTTTTCCTTTTTAATAATCAAACAAAAGCTTGCAATGAAACTCTGATTTGCTAAATGAATTTAAAGTCTATCAGAAAAAAATCCCTACATTATTTTATATAATAACTGCAGCACAGGTGTCTACAACAGGCCATAATGTTGTTTAGATAATATTTAGAATGTATTTCAATGGAACATAAAACAAAAAATCAAGTAAATAATAAAAAACTGATTACCTGCCTGCCTGGCGGTTCCTTTTTAACAAACTGCAGAAACAATATTTGAAATGAAAGCTTTGATGCTTTGTGTTTGTTAGTCCAATATTTTCTGCAAGCAGGGGAAGCTTCTCAGTGGATGCAAAGATCAGAGAAGAGTGAGACAGAAAATATTTTTTTTCCCCTTCATCTCTCTCTGCTAATGCTTGGCTTAACAACAAAGCCAGGTACCAATCTGCCTCTTTTTATACTGCCTGTCTTTTAGAAAAAATACCCAACCCAAGTATTCTGCAGCTGAGTGTTACTCACTCTCAGACAGAAAATGTTTTTTTTATATGTATATATTACTATTATTATTCCCTCTGGTTTTACCTGCTTTCCTCCAGCTTGTGGATTCTCTAATTGTGCCTTTTCAGATGCAGTCTCTAATCATCAGGCTCCATCAGCTCGCAATGTGACCAAAGTCAATGGGCCGGCGAGGAGAGAAAGAGCAACATCAGGGGTAGGAGGAAGCTTTGTGACAACTTGTGTGTCTGTGAGCAGCTGGGAAAGTTCAAACCACAGCAACATCTGTAGTGATTGCGGTCATGCTGCTCTCACACCAACAGGGAAAAGTTTTTAGAGTCATAAAGAGCCAAAATGCTGAGACGTAATAATAATCTAGATCATATTTAGCCTGATTCTAGACCTTACTGTGATGTTGGTTTGTGAGCCCATATGTTTTAAACCTTATTTCTGAGTGTTATGATGTAATTCACCCAGGCTGAGAGCCAAAACTCTTTATGTGTGTTTGCGTCTTCTCAGCTTTGTAGCTACAGCAAACAGTGCGTTAAAGTACGCAACTTAGACTTTTTCATTTGATCTGGATTAACTCCAGTGTGAGAAGCAACATGTTTAAGTTATCAGGCTGTAATTATCCTTGATTTAAGGCCAGTTTATGTATTCATCTGGATGCTGAAACATTCTGTCACTTTTATTCTTTCCAAGTTTCCTGGGAACTTTGCTTTAGTAGCCACAGTTTTTCAGCTGGGATATGCATCTACTTTTATTCTCCCCTTGGGAAAGAGGTGTGAAATGTCTTATAAAAAGATTATACTTCTGCTGCAGGAGTATAGTCTTACAATGAAAAAGTAGGACAGTGAGGCTTTTTTTCAGCTTTCTCTGTCATGTTGGTAGTTACTGATGGTTATTACAGGGATTTAGTGATCCAACCATCCCACTCCTGACTGCAGCTCTAGTAGTGAGCTTTGGCGATTTGTTTTACTTCCGTTACCAGCTTACTCGCTGTGTGTGGTTGCAAAATAAGTATGGATCCTCATCCAGCCAGAAATTAAAAATCTTAAGTTGTGTAAATATGTGGAGTTTCCTAAACTCTACTGTAGCTCTATCCGGAGACATGAGCTTTGGTCAGATGATTTAAAGGTTGAGCTTTTTGTCAAGAAAACTGCTGGAGATCTGTGACGTTTTGACCCTATTTCTCTTCTAAAGACTGTGGGATGATTGTTAGATTGGATTGTAGCATAAACCTTTTGAAAGACTAGGGGATGTTGTCAGTTGCCTAATAACAGAGTGTTCTTCAGTGTTTCTTTTTGCATAATAATGATCCAAAGTAACTGCTCAAAAATAATAAAATGATAAAATGATTCACAAAATACAAACGCAACCTTCTTGTATTATTCCCCGAATCTAGATATCATTTAAACTCTGCTAGGTGCTCAAAATGTTGCCTCTAGTGATTTTGTAAAAAAAAAAAAAAAAAATTAACTTACATGTATATTTTTCTACAGTGAATACATTTTCTCAAATTAAATATTTTTTACGCTAACCAGCTGAATTTTTCTGCTGCTTTTTACGTGACTTTGTCAGAGGAGCCAACAAGTGCGGCCGCAGCATCAGCTGAAGTCAGACGAATGTGAACTTAACATCCTCTTTAGGTAAAATTGCAGTAAAATTAATCAGAAATTACATTCTGCTGGGTTAAAGTTTATCCTTTAAAACAAGGGTGTTAAAAGTAGGGTCCGGGGGCCATGTACGGCCTCTGGACTGAATTCACATGGCCCCCCAACCAAAATTCAAGAAAAAATTAAATATAGTTAAAATCTGCTGAAGTAGGTTACATAAATGTAGAAAAGCGATCTTCTTTTCCAAGATTCCTGGTTTCCTTCTATTTTTATGAGTAAGTAAGTAAGTAGAACCACATCTACTCATTAACTTATACTCTAATAAAGTAAACCACTGTGTTTTTAATTGCTGTACTAAAACCTGGCTGAACACATTAAATGTCTTCAAATCAAGATCGACCTAGATCCTGGTTTTATTGCTGACGAAACATTTAACAAAAAACATGTTGGATCTACAATCCTGTTCCTACAAAAAACAGGATTGTTTAATTAAAATAGTTCATTCCTAGTTTATGCTTGAGTTGGTAATAAAAAAAACCCCAAACATTTTTGGTGATTTTCATTTTAAAAATGCTATTTTTTAAAACTAAAATCACCATGTGACAAAAAGTTTGGACACCCCTGCTTTAAACCAAAGCTCCCTTCCTGTTTATCAGAAGACTTTCAATGCTCTTCTATTGCAAATAATCCTGTGTTATTCGATCTTGCCTAGAACCACATAGGCTACATGTGCGAAGACCTGCTGATGAATAAATGGGTTGATTTGTTGTTACTGAAACAGTCAAATTTATAACAAATAACACTTTCTGCTTTGATCTACATTCAGTTTTTCTTGTGGCTGCGTAATTTAAGTTTGATTACTCGTATAGCTGCGGTGGTTGCATTTACTCCACGCCTCCCTTTGGGATTTGAACATGTAAAGTGCTTAATCTAACACATAAATTCCTCGTTAAAAAAAGCGTAACAAAAGGCTGCTCCTCCTCCCATCACACTTCCCTCTAGTATCACTTTGCTTTCCAGGCGCTCTGGCTCTCTCCAAGGAGCAGAAGCATTAAACGGGGATGAAGCTAGACTTTAAGTCTGGCTGTTAGCGAGAGCAAACCCTGCCCCTCCTACGCCTCACACCAAACACACAACAAATAGGATCTAATGAACCACCATCTGGTGGTACAGCAGACCTGGGAGTCTGCCCTGCATGGGGATTCTCACTAACACAGCATCCCAAGTGGCTTCAAAACCAAAATGCAAATTCATGTAAGCCATAACTTCTCGTGAAATGCCGAAATGTGGTTTCGTAGCAGCCCTGGTGCGTCTCAATCAAAAGCTCCTCAGCATTGTGTTAATATATTTATAGCAGCTCTAAATGCCCATTTGTTGGTTTGTGGTGTGGAAAAAGGCCAGGTAATGGCTCTGCGCACTTGTGTTGTAATGAAAAAGCTGAAATGAGTTTCTCTGTGTGCACAAAGGCAAAGTGATGAGAGATCACGATTCAGGCGGCTGGAAGTTTGCGCGTACAATAGGCCTAAATCAGCACACAAAGGCGGCGCATTGTGCCGGGGAGATGTGAGTGATACCACAAATGAATAGCAATTGAAAGGTGTGAATGGCATCTCTCATTAAAAGCAAACACATCGAGAGGCACGTAATCTTTAGATCCAGATTGGTCATACTCGTTTGAGTTGCACTGCTTTCTCGTCAGACGCGGAGCAACAGCAGAATTATTTTTTTTTATTTTTTATTAAACAGCAGGAACGGAAACGTCCCCCCATTTTTTTATTTTATTTATTTATTTTTGTTTGTTTGTTATCCTAACTTAAAGCTCAGGAGCAAACTCACTCCCTCTTTGGTGTGAGATCTGTTGTCACCTCTTGAGCTCAGCTGATGGTGGGTTTCCACGGCGACCAAGGTGTGAAATGCGCCTGGTAGCCGCCGGTCCGCACAGAACGAGAGGCAGTTCTGTCTGAATCCTTTGTGTGTTCAGAGAGGGATGTCTGGATAACAGCAACATGTAAATTATTTCGGTCAGTTTATTAGGTACACCAATGCTGATAAATGTTTGTTTATAAAGTCCTTAGAGATTTTGCTCCGTATTGGTATGTTAGCGTCGTGCGTTTGCTGCTTTTTCACCAATCCGAAAGGTGCTGTTGTCGGATCCAGTTTGAGATTATTTGAGCTTTCTGAAATAGTGCATTGTCCTGCTGGAGGAAGCAGTCCAGAAACTGGACCCACTGAGGTCATAAAAAGATGAACATGGTCAGCAATAATACACAAGTTGGCCTGATAAAATCTGAAGTGAACTGTCAGAGACACATAAAGGCAACAACAAAGTCAGCCTTCTATCATTTCCAGGATTAAAGGACTAATGTAGTCCTTTAATGGATTAATATTGTTAAGCATAGATTGAAAACAAATGCAGCTTTTAGCCATTTTACTCTTTTTTTCTTTGAATATTTTAATTGACTTTCCAACACAGAATGACGCTAAAAGTACCAGCAACATTTTTATATCTAATTTTCTTGTCGTTAGGTTGAAACCAATTTGCTTTTCTCTGCCTATATTAACATTGGCATCTCTTCTGCTTCAATGTTTAACATGTTCTGTATTCAGAGATGATGCATACCTCGTATTTTAATTACTTATTATTTGAACTATAGTTGTCACTCTATCAACTCAAACCAGTCTGCTCAGTTTCTACTTTTTTTCCTAAATGATATGGACTACTTTTTGTCTCCCCCCAAGACAGTGTTGTATGTTAAAATTTCAGCTGTTTTTTTTTTTTTTTTAATCTTTGTACTTTTCTGTCTGGTACAAACAACCATGCCAAATTCTGATGCTCAGTTTAACTCTGCAAGTTGTTTTACCCAAGTCTAGATGACTAAATGCATTGATTAGCTTCTCTAGTGATTAGCAGTGTTGCTAACTGTGTTAAGAAGCACTTGAAGGTATGTGAATAATAAAGTGGCTGATGACCAGACACAAAAACTCTGTGGGTGAAACTAGAACACCACTTTAAATCTATTGCTTCCTGGAGTATGAGTCATTTTGGCCTTATTCATGGACTGTTTATAGCTAGCTTGCTAGCTACAATCTGAAAAAAACACATACTCCTCACTAACAAACAGGAGTCTGTTTTCTTCTCTTTCTGCTGTCTGGGTGTGTGACTGTTTTCCTTTTTAAACTACTCAGCAGTGACTCTAATGAACTGCTTATTGTCTCTGTGTAAGTGCCTGCTGCTGATTAACTGCGGTCATGGCTACATGAGTCGTCATCCTGACTTGCCAGTTGCTTTTCACCGAGTCCTGCCACACAGACCTATTAGCAAATTCTTCACCGAGCTTAATGTCACTTCTGAGCGCTGCGTGTAGACGTGAGTCCTCGTATTTGGGCATTCCTCCAAATACTTGAGAAAAATAATCACAGTGTAAGCAATACAGCGACAGATAATCCAGGTTTAATTTTGCTTGGCCGATTAGCACTGGGTGATGATAACTCTGCTATCTGTTTGTAAGAGTTTTCCCAGGAGGCTTTGTTGCATTCTAACCACAGCGACCGTAAGAGAATTAGTATGCTGCATTACACTGTAATTGATCTGACTGCAACAGAAAAACCCTTCCTGTCTCACTGAAAGCACTTAGATCAAGGCAAGTGGAGGGATCTGGGAGTAGTAAGGACATCGCTTTGTTGTACCTGCCACGTTAGTTCTTGGTTATGAAATAAAGATGAAGAACAAATGGAGTTACTTAGTGTTGGATTAATCACAGACGTACTTAAGTTGATCACATCCCCTCTCTCTTGCAAACTATCTTCTATCAAAGCCATAGTTCAGCAATTTTAGAGACCCAATAAAACTGCTGAGACAAGGACGAGCATTCTTGAGTGTGTGGTTTCCCCGTGTTTATTGGTTTTGTTCTGCATCACTGGAGCTCAAACATGATGGCTCAGAGCCACTGCAGGTGGGAGACGGATTCAGCTGGGAAAATTAGGGGTTGCTAAAAATCAGCTGAATTTGATTAGCATCCTGTCTGGACCCTTCTGTTAGTTTTTCCTCCAGTCCTTCAGGGCATATGAGAAATGTTTCACCGTGAAAAGTTAACCTTTCCTCATAGGGACCTTGGAGCACAAGACAATGGATTTAAATGCACTTTGCTGCAAATTACCGAAACATTAGCACTTTTATTAAAGGAGAAAATATGTCCCATAAGTGTAAAAACAGAGGTAAAATGATAAAGATTTATAATACGCGTAATAATGAAAGAGTTACATTAGCGTTATCATTTTCAGCATATTATTAGAATTTGTTTGAATAAAAACAGGTTGTATCAATACCTTCATATTGAAGGAATATATCTTCAATACTTAATTTTCAGCCATGTTCATATTTCAGGATTGAGATATACAGCTCTGGAAAAAACTAAGATACCACTGAACCCCTTTGAAAACCTGGTTTTTCCACCAAATATTGATTTCTAAATTCTTCCTGAGTTAAAACATTAACATTGTTGTTTCCAAATTAATATGAACTTGTTTCCTTTGCATTAGTTGAGGTCTGAAAGTGCTGCATCTTTTTTTTTGTCATTTTGACGATTTCTCATTTTCTGCAAATAAACACAAAATTTTTGCTTGGAATTTCAGAGACATGTCGTCAGTAGTTCACAGAATAAAAGAACAATGTTCATTTTACTAAATCAAAGAGACTGATCATTTTAAGAGGTCTCGTGATTTTTTCCAGAGCTTTACCTAGGTATATAGTTTTGAGTTCCAGTAAAACAAAAAAAGATATAGCTGCATGAATAGATAATAAAACTGTAATTCTTGGATATTAAAACTGATTGTATTTGAAAAAAATAAGATGTTTTGAGTCAAAACATTACAAAGGTAATGAAATTCTTCTCTTAAATTGAAAATATAAGCTCTTGATATTTGGCATTTGGCATTTTAACCAGACAGTGATGTTTTTGGATGCTGGAGTACTTGAGAAGAATCCATGTCAGGGTTTCCCCCAGTGTATTATAAGCCTGGTGGGCCACCAGACTTAACTTGTGCCACTAGGCTTAGCATTGCTTACTTATTTACGTTTTTTTAAATGTTTGCATTTTTTAAGACTTTATAGTTGGTGTTCAGATATTAATCTTGCAATAACACATAATTATCTAGTGATATTTTCAAATTTCCTGTCAACTTTAAACATTTTTAACTCAAAAACGCGGCAGGCCGCTGGATGAATGACTGCCGAGCGCCCAACCACCAGGAAAAAATGCAAACTCCATGCAGGACTTGAACGCAACTTAACTGTGCTACCAACTCCCAAAAGGTTCTTTGATGTTTGACTCAAACAGGTCTGCAAGGATACAGAGAGTTGGGCTGATACCAAAGTTATAGTAGCATTATATAATGTGGTTAGAAATAGCAGAGTCCAACCATCTATCGCTCTTCCAGAGTTATTGTTAGGTCAGCAGACTCACTCTCAGCACCCGGTCCACTGAACGGGCCCGGGAATAAAGAGAGTAACTAGTGGAGACAGTTGGGAAGAATAGTCGATGTTCTGTTGTGATTAGGCATCATGGTCACCTTCCCTCCTCGGCCAAATCCCAGAAAGAGCCAGACAGAGATGGCAGAGAGGAAATGGGAGGAAGCCACTTAGCGTTCCCGCTCTGAGTCAGTTCAGACTCTTAGGTGGATGACTTTGCTCTCATTCCTCCTCACTCTTTCTTTCTCTCTGTGTCTTTGTTTATAACTTCTGGATCCTCGCGCTGCGAAGCGAGGCATAAAAATCAGCTGATGTCTGCACAATCACAATGACCTCAGGTTTTGTGCATTCGTGAACAAACGAAGAGACAAACCAGCAGAGAAGTAATTATTAAGAAAAGGGAGTTAGTTATTTGAAGAACACTGTGTGTTTTATTTTTATGGGCTTTTGAATTTTAAAAGTCTTAGCACAAAAGATAAACATGGTGTCTTTAGAAGGTCAAATCTGGAGGTTTTTCTAATCTACACAGCTTCCTGTTTGCTAGTTTTATTAGGAAAAAAAGAAATATATTGTGGATTTTATAAGAAATCTCATCTATCTATTGTCGTCTTTGTTCTGGGAGATCTTATGGTGCGTTCACTCCAAACGCGTTTTGCACGTCTGGCTTACATAAGTCTATGTGGAGGTGCGTTGCGGCTCGTTTCACGCATCTAACACATCCAACAAATAGGCCGGCAACGAAAACAACAGCTACATCGATTTTGATCCATGTGACGCCCTCGACACACCTCCACATAGACTTTTAATGTAAATCAGACACACAAAATGGTAGGCGTAGACCATAATGTCAAGCATTTGCATTCAAACTTGAAGCATCAGAAGCATTTTTGATGCATGTAACACGTTTGGTGTGAATTCACCATTAAGGTGTTCCCAGACTAAAATGGATACCCAGTCCCTTTCAGTAGAATAATGCACATAGTCACAAAGCTCACACTGAACCTTCAGAGTCACATAAAAAGAGTTACAAAGTCGGTCTTCTGTTAACGGAAGAACATTTCCGGGCTCACAAAGGATCTAGAGAATCTACTCTACGCATTTGATTACTTCAACAGAGTCTCCACAGATCCACCTAAAATCACTTTAATCACTGACTCTGGTGCTGCTCCCCTAAAGAGGTTGTACTCTTCACAACAGACTTGTAGAACATCTCATGTTCATCTAATTTGTCGTTTGTGATCAATGGAAGTGATTGTTTGAGTTCCCTCTCCTCTCTGCCTCCTTTTCAGCTTATCTGGCATGTTGAGCTGTAGTTGAGGTATTATTTGAGCTTTTGAGATGTTAATCAGCTCCTCCCCAACGTAGAAAAATACACATTGTTGCTATGGGTACGCATCATAACAACTGTCCAAATATAAAAAGGGGGAAATTACCTCTAATTGCGACTCCAAGAGGTTTTTAGACAAATCAAATGGTAAAAACCTGTCCGACAACATGCAGAGCATCACAGCTCTACCAAGCAACGTATAAATATTAAAAGCTTGTAATGCACAACACAGCCTTATGAGGATTTAAGAACAACACAGATTTTAGTTTCTGCATGTAAATTCTACTTTTTTCTGCGTAAAAAGAGCTGCCCATTGACTACTCCAAACGTTTCTGCATCTCAATACTCCTGATCAGAACGTTTCAAGTGCAGATTTCCATTTTTACGCGAATGCTGCTGATAACATTGCTTGCTCCCTAGTGTTCACAAAATCAGACTCTTTTTGTCAGCTGCAACAAGACTTCAATACTCAAAGCTCCTTCAATGACTGACTGCTTGTTTTTAATGGTGACCAAACAAATGGTACCAAATGAAGCACAGAACTTTCCAAACCCATCTAGAACATCTTGTCAAGTTGCTGAGGCAGATCCAATGCAGATTTAAGAGGATTGTTCTCTGTGTGTTGTGCATTATGGTTATGTTTGAACCCAGCATACATCCCTGAAATGCCCACATGCATTGGACTCTACAAGGACGTATTTAGGACTATTACTAATTTAAAACCTCCTACATGCCAGTGTTTGCTATATGCTGAAGGATGGGTGTATTTTTGGGCTGCATGTCGACTCAGTAGCTATGCTCACAGCTAATTCTGCTGTGTCCTTCTTATTGTCAGTTTGACAGAAAACTCAGTTATGCTGCTTCCTCTGTTCTTAGTGAGTTGACAAATGACATAGATTGTAAAATATTGAGACTACCAATAGTCTTGTTGTCCTAGTACCTGCATCCTTCTTTGTTTACTTAACTGCATTAGAATAGGATAACACCTTAGCTCTTGTGTTCACATGTATAATTCACATTTTGTAATTTTTTGTACTTCCATTTGGGTTTCTGCTAAAAACAACCTAAGCGCTCAAACAAACCACCCAGCCATTCTTTTGGCAGTAAGTCAATGTTTTTTAATGTGTCTGGAAAATTACCTGTTTCAAAAACCTTCTGAATGTCACATCACAAATCACCTACAAACCTAGTTACCTAGCAGCTCTAACTGTGATCCAGAACATTTGGTCAGCTGGTTTTACAATGGCTGCTGGGAAAGACAAGTGTTTTGGTGTTGACTTACCATCCGGAAACCTCTTGCTACATTCTTGTTGGTTGTGCAGGAGTCTCCTCTTCTGCTTTTCAAAGATGTCTGGATGTATACTTGCATGTCTATTTGCAGCCATTTTCATGTATAAGTGTACATTTTGAGTTGGAGGTTGTGGCCAGGAGCAGCTTACTTTGATTTAAAGTGACAAGACACCCTAAAATAGCTCATTCTGAAAGGAGTTCAAAATAGACAGGACTGATCAGACTAAAATTTCATTATCTAAGAATGATTTTGTGCAAAAGATGTAATAAATATGTTTTGTTTGGCTCACAGACTTTCTTAACCTGTTCAATGAAGCATAACAGATCATCTTTAAATCTGAAAATGCTACTTGACATGATTTGAACAAAAGCATTCCTCCAGACATTAAAACCAACTTTATAAAATTAGAACAATAAAACAAGAGCGACAGTGTTGATGGTAAACATACATGATCTCACATGTTTAATCACAGCCCTGCAATTTGAGATCACACGCATCACAATGATCACAGTCATGTCAAGGCTGAAACCAACTCTTGCGTAACATTTGTCTGTTTTTGTTGTGTGACGGCTGTAAACAGAGAAATGGCATAAGAAGCCCACAGGTAGAACGGATTCACCTTTATGTCACTTCATGTTTAGAAGGCAGAGAAAGACAAAACAAGGCCAGAAAGAATTATGAAAAGAGTGGAAATGGGCTGTGTTGTTTGAAGAAATGTAAAAAGCACTCAAAGTCGCGTGCTTCATCCTTGATAGTATATTCCTGGATGGTGCACTCACCTTTATGTCACTTCCTATTTGGGTCAGCAAGGTTCCGACACCGTAACAGGTCAGTAGCCATGAACAAATGGACATCTCCTGATCATCTAGCTGTATATAGGTGGACATACACAAGTCATCTGACAAGTGTGGGTTGAGTTGCATTTACAGAAAGAGGAATAAATGTTCTAGAAACATGGACAGAGTAAAGGAGTGGGTTGTGTTTGTGTCTGTTTTCTAAACATGATTTGCAGATAATGGAGACCAATGTTGCATGCAAACATAGAAGAGCATTCAGGAAATCCTTAGCTTTACCTCAGCTGACCTCATTTTGTAGTTTATTCTCATTTTGCTCCTGCTTAGCTTTGCATGTTTTCTATTTATTGTCTTAAATCTAAGAAATTCTCTAAAATATACAGTACAGTTTAAACCAAGACATCTGAATACATTGTAAAAAAAGACAAGTTTCCTGTTTCCTGTCCTCTAGAAAACTTTCTAGTGGTCAGGCCAGGCCAGTAAAGTTTAGTTTAGTCGTAACTGAAGATGACTCTATGACTTTGTATGAATTGAACATGAGTCTCTGGTTGGCCCAGTGAGTTGGCCAGCATTTTTCCAGGGGGACCATGGACCCCTTGTCCCCCTTTGGGGGCACCAGTGCCTGTTATGTTAGTTAGGATTACTAAAATTATTTACTCTGTTTGAATGTTGCTATATGTGCCTATTTTTCCTGATGTGTCATTTCTTTGCCTTGTCTGTCTTTTTAGTTTATTACTTTTAGAAAACTAAACAGTACTCATTACCTTAGATCAACATTTAGCTTTATACTTTTTAGTTTATTACTTTTATAAACTGTGGAGTATTCATTACCTTAAATCAACATTCATTTAGAAACTTTTATAAACTGTACTTATTACTTTAGACCAATGTTTATACTTTTAATATCGGAGCAAGACGTAGAGAAACTCCTGTTACTGTTAGGGCTGAAATGATTCCTGGAGTGATTCGAATACCTCGATTATTAGAATTCCTCGAGGAAAATTAATCAACCTTGAAGCTTCGTTAAGTTATATTTTATTATTTAATGGACCATGTTCCGGCCAGGTTATTACTTGCGTTGTGCAGTGCTCTCACTTCCACCTGAGTTGTTGACAGAAGCTAAGTGTTAGCAGCATGACGCCCAGTTTTCAAGTAAGGCCCGTGGGGATTTTATTGATTGGTGAAAAGGTCCGGGTCTGTCGTTTTTTGGGGGACCAATAAACATCCTTAAAATGACTGGCGCAATGGAGTACGGCAGTTTTTCTCCTCCCGGAGCTGCTGCCTGGTGGCCCGTGTTCAGCAGGGAAGATCGCTGCAGGTGTATTTATACAGGTGAGCAGACAGACTGAACACTGCTGCGCATTAGATGATTAACCAGAAAATTTATTTCATGTCATCCCTGTCTCAACAAATGTGTGGTGGAGCACACTGTGACGGCACATAGCTGGTAGGTGTGTTTCTGTGTGTGACCAATGAAGGTGTCAAATCCCGTCGCTAACATAAACACAAAAGCTATAAATGTCTGGGCAAGGTGAGAGTTCGTCTATTAAATTGACTGAATATGATACATAAACAAAAAGCTGGTCTATAGACATTTTTTATAAGCGTATTTGTGAGCCTGCCGTTTTATTATTAAATTGAATTTAACTTCAGATTCTTGTATAACTTTTCTTCAGGTTAACTTAGAAAGTGAGCTATTATTGTTACAGGTTAATTTTCTAAGCTACAGAAAAGTTATTTTTAGGGACGCTCAAATGTGAAAAATTGGACTGATCTTGATATGCGATAGTAACACTGCTGCTATGTTAGATTTACCAATGTTTTATTTTATTTCATTTTTTTATGATTACTCGATTAATCATAAGAATAATCGATAAATTACTCGATTACTAAAATATTCGTTTACAACAGCCCTAGTTACTGTACAAACTGTACAAAGCTGCATTTCTCCCCTGGATGAAGCCGCTAAATGACATAAACCTGCCTTTACTCGTTATTAACATAAAATTTACTGGCTTATGTGTTTTGTAGTCTTTTGAGTCTGGTTCTTCCTGATAAAGGTGAGTTTTTGCTTTCCACTGTCACTACATGCATGCTCGGTTTGATGGATTGCTGTAAAGTCAACGACACAACACAAGCTAACAGTGCAAAAGGAAAACTCCCATCTAACTGGAAAAAGAAAAACCAAATAAAATCTGTTTCAGTTCTACCTCAGTTCAGGCAAATATGTTGTGGATTAACCTACCAAAACCAATAAAGCTATTACTTCACCATCTAGGTTTTCCTAAATTGTTTCAAGGAATGTTCATCTTAGTACGTCTAAATGTCTGATATTAATTTTAAAAATTCCGGCATTCTGGTATTTATCAACTAGAAATACATGTGTTTATTCTAAATGGCCTAAAGCAAGAAAACTGGAGTTTGATTTCTGGTTTCAACTGTATCTGCAGCTGCATTTGATACCTAAAGCAGCTGTGGAGAAGTTTCCAAAAAGTTTCCAAATGTCCTGTGTGTGCGATCACTTAGAAAGAGCTGAACTGTTGAGATTTTTCTGGTTGTTTTTTTGGCTTTGCATTGTTTTCTCCACAAGCAAACAGAGATCCTCATCGACATTGTGTGGAGGTTTTTTAGAGGGCAATGACACCAAAAGAAATAAAAAATAACTTCAGGGTTTGTTTAGGAATGGTCAGTGGGTCAGTGGTTATGTAGCAGGCCTTGGGCTAATCTCCGTTTCGTTGCTTTGTCACTCTGAAATCCTGGGATGTCTCATCAGATTCCTGTCTTTGCTGCTCACTAAAACATCACACTTTGTTTTTCACAAATTGTGGGCAAACATAAACGGCTGTAGTCACCTAACTAGTGCTTTTTATTCAGTGTGATTATGTCTTAATTGCAATGGTTTATATTGTTCTGATGTCTATTTAATGAAAATCTACTGTAGAGCAATGATTTTTTTTTTCTTTTTCTGTTTTCACTGGACATGTACAGAATAAAAGACTGAAATTAAATAATTAAATTCTCTCCAGGTCGCCAGTTCATCATAGGGTAACACATAGACTCACACTTTAAAATTTAGAGACACCAATTAAGCTAACAGTCATGTTTTTGCATTCTTGAAGGAAGCCGGAGAACCCAGAGAGAACCCAGACAAGAACATGGAGAACATACAAACTTCATGCGGACAGATCCCAGATCAGGATTCAAACCCTTTTTGTTGGGAGGGTTTCAACAAAACCCTCCCAACCAAAGCTGCATTTTCTTTTAAATATATTATACTCTACAAAAAAAATCCATGAAAAATCTAAATTGAACATATGTTTCACAAAAAAATCTGCGGAATAGGCAATGGGTTCACGGTACTTTATTTGCATGTAAGCTTTTAATTTATGTGACTAAAAAACTGCAGAAGTCTTATGAAAGTAATGTTTAAGAATATCCCATTAAAGTAAATCAGATGCCTACAATACTTATCATATATATTTTAAAAATGTAATTTAACTGCATGTAAAACTCAAAACAACCTCCAGAAAACCAAACCATCTTCAGGAAACTGTTGCTTCACAAATTATTTTTACATTTTAATACTTGTGCAGAAGATCTGGGGTCAGATCTGGACCCCATAGGCAGTAATGATGTTCCTAGAGTCTGTTGTCGTGAAGAAAGAGAATGAGAGGGTGATGTGACATGAATAACCCAAACAATGAAATCCCAGATACAGTTGATTGAATGCAAGTGGGTGAAATGAGCTAAGTTCAGCCTTGGAGATAAGGTGCTTAGTAGAGCCGCTGCTTCTCTGCATAAAGAAAAGTCAGCTAAAGAAGCTCAGACATGCATCCAAACAAGATTCATGCCAGGAAGAGACAAGTGCTTTCTGGAGTCTATTTTACATACAGAAATTCAATAAAAACTCATTTGAAATTATTAAAATTATTATCAGAAAAATTCAGATCTAATTTTAGTCCTGTGGAAAGGCGGTACAAGTTGGAAAATCTCCCAAAGAGACTTACAGTCCTGAGTGCAGAAATCGTATCTAGCAGAGTGAAGCTCCTCTGGTTCACAAAAAGACGTCAATAATTGGTAATGTTCTTGCTGTAATTCTAGTTAAAGTTAACATAGAAACATATTAGTCTAAAAATTACATTTATTATTGCCTCAGTTTAAAACACTTTTGGTGTTTTTAAATGTGAAATGTGTAATGTTGACTGGTCCTCGTCAGTGGAACAGTGTAGTTGTGCTAGCCAGTAGAGCCTGCAGCTGTATGGCTGTATGCTCTGTGGGTACCTTGGGATTTTCCTTTGAGTAACAAAAACAAAGTTAGTTATTGGATTTTTTATTATCTAACCCTCTTAAATGTTAACTAAAAATGGTATTTTGTGTCAAAACATCTTGTACATAGCCCACATCTGTGGGAGTCTGTGGCGGTGGGCACGTCCTAAACCTAAATCTTATTGATCAGTTTACTTTTGTTTATTTGGCGGCTTGGCAATTTTTCTGTTAGCTAAAAATAAATAAGTGGAGTTTGATCCCTCAAACCCTTCTAAGAGGGTTTGAGTGAACCCTTTTTTTACCATGTGAACGGTTCTGGTGGGGTTGCCAATTTAGCAACTTTTCATTGAGGCTTTGCGAACTGAAGAGCTAACTTCAGATGACAATGACATCTGCCATTTTCTTCCTGAGCGTAGCGCTAAGACTGATGCGCGTTGGGAATGTGGTTGTGCTAGCTGCTATATTGACCAATCTTTTGACCATCAAAAGCTAAAGTAAAAAAGCTTGTTGTTTTTCTTTCATCAACAGGTATATATGCGTCTTCCTCATCACAAGTTTCACGTCAAAACTGAGAGTGTACCTTTGAAGAGGTTTGTTTAACCTAAGTCTAATGTTGGTACAAAGAGCGACTGGTATTTTTCAGCAAAACTCGTCATGTAGGAGGACAGATACAAATCGACAGTCAGTAATCAGTTGCAAGGGGAAAGAAAGCTTCAGTCAGATAAAATTGAATGCAGATTTTAGACTTGTGCATGCATGTAGGTCAGAAAAACTTGAGGCACAGCATGCCATTGGATTATGGACGCACTCATCTCCATGTGGATCCATTTCCATGTCGATGCTGGGGGGTGTAACCGAGGCCTCCTGTCTGAAGGCTAATCCCTCACAAGGACAAATTTAGCTAGCGCGGCTCTTCCTGCTTTCATCTGAGTCCAGTGCTGATGTCACAGAGCACGCCGTCCTCTCTGGCAGAGTTATGTTAAGAGCAAACAGTTTCACACCTTCGCCACATCAGCACTGAGCTCGAGCTGCTCCTACAGAAGACAGGCGCATGAATAAATAATCGAGAGCTCAGGAGGTTTTCTCCTCTCGGTGTGCACTTGATGCAGGTCAGCATCCTGACTCAGACGCTGTCAGATGTCAGTGGGATGTGTGGGAGATAAACAGATCAGAAGCACCTTTAAAGCTGTGATTTGTCGTCTCCGGGCCCAAGCCTCCTAAACCAGCACTGGAGCCTTGAGGGTCGTCTGGGGACACCCCGCACACCACGCTCAATTACCCTTTAAGCTGTTCCCAAGCACAATTACATTCCCTCCTGAGCTGAGCAACATATGGGATTACAATAACGTATGGGATAGTCATTGATGACTTGTGTGAGTATGTTTATATGGACGGGGTGATGGGTGCTACCCTTTATCTGGTGAGCCTGTTTGAAGGATCCCACTGTGATCAAAGACTCTTTGAAACCTAAGTTTGAATCTGTAATGTATTAAGTTAAATAATAAGAAAAAAAAACAGTGTTGCTTCTTTTTCACAATCCAAACCCCCAAAATAAAAAGACTTCAGCAGTCAACCAGCTACACTGTAAATCCCTTTTTTCATCTCTATGGTGTCATGTAGTTGAGCAACAATTTACTTAATCTCTCTTCTGCCTGAACCCTGTGGATTTCTAACCATTAGTGCCAACTCCTCCACGTTCTCATTATCCACTCGTTAGCCTATTGATCAGCCTTCTCAGTTTTCTATTTAATGGACTGAATATGTGTTTTCCTCTGAAATCTGGACACATAAAATAATCTGTGCTATATTCTCAACTGCTTATATAAACAGTCCAAGCGCTTAAAAAACAAAAACAAACCAAAAAAAAAAAAAAAAACAGCCAATTTTGGCAGTAAGTTACTGTGTTTTGGTGTCTTCAAATTGTGTCAGATTCAAATATTGCAATATTGACCAATGGCATTCCACCGTTACCTAGCATCCCCGGCACGCCCAGGTTGTCGCCTAGCAACGAAGGCGGAGCTCCAGCACATTAGCTGCTGAAAAAGACAAGTGTTTTGTTGTTGACTTACTATTTAGAAAACACTACTAGCTGGATTCTTTTTTTCTTCTTTTCAAAGACGTCTGGTTGTATAGATGCATGTCTATTTGCAGCCATTTTTAAGTGCCAGTGCAAACTGTGAGCTTGGGGGCGTGGCCAGCAGCAGCTTATTTGGATTTAAAATGAATCCAAACTGTTTCACATGTTTCCACTAAAACAGTGGAAACATGTAAAAAGCTAGTCAGAAATAATAAGTCGACATTTGAAGGGCAAGCTGTTAAAACATGTAAACAAAACCAGATGCATTTTGTTTTTAAAAACTGTCCTTTTAATTTTTTTCCTTTTTTGAGAAAGATTCTTATCTTCATTACTCATCAGACAAAAACTTGATTAAATGACAATCATTTTACATTTAAACAGAAATTGACTTTTTCTTCTTATAAAACTGATAAATGAAAGGAATTAAAAAGTTAATCACTTTTTTTGTATTTTCGGTGGGTGTTTGGCATCATACATTTTTGATACGTGATCGTAAACCTACGTTTTGAATTTTCAAGGTTGGCAAATTTCATGTGTGCTTAAATTTATCCAGGTGCTTCTTTCCTGGTCAGCACTTTGTTAGTGTTTGGTTATGGAAAACTTGCATCATCCTGCACACACTGGAGAATTTTCTCCCTTAAAAGTGGAACAAAAAGGCATAACAAATCTGACATAAAGGATTATATTTTAGACTGCAAAGTCAGATTAGGCTTCCTCTTGTTTGGGCTCAATAAAAGATAAGATTTAATCCAGATTTAGATTGACTATTCTTTTTTTATTTTATAAAAAACGTTCAGTTTTTCTCTTTGTTTTAATGTCGCAAGCTTCCTAACAAACATGTGCTTTAAGTTTGTAAATAATAAAGCCACTGAATAAATGTGTTTTATTTATTTAAATCGTAGGACAAAACCTTTTAATAATGATGCTTCTAATGATGGCCACAGCCATCATTAGAAGCCAATTTTAGATTTTCTTCTCCTAATTAAAGTAATTTGCAAATATCACTGAATGTCTGATGTTTTTGAAAGCAGGGGACTCTAAAAGGTGAATGTGGACTCTGCTCATGTATTCCCTTTGAAAGCTTCATGCACAGCTTGTAGCCATCAGTTGTTAGAAATAGTGAAGTGATTAATTTCTATGTTCGGTTCGGGGCTGATTGGACAAATCTTTTGGGAGCGCTGGATTGATGGGGTGGCTCCTGTTTCTTCATGGCAGCAGCAGCCATGCTGGAGGAAGTAGGCAGAGTTGTACTGCTTTCTATCGTCCTCCTCCTCCCTCCCCAGAGATTGGCTGCAAATTAATACAAATCAGAAGCCCTCCTCTGCACTCGAGCCTCGTCACTCACCTTCCCCCCAGGTAGGATGAAGGAGAGAGGACGCTGGAGCAGGTGCAGCCAAGTGCAGAGCAATCGGAAGAGAAATGATTGGAATATCAGCGAGTGAGTGCTTTTATGCTTCAAAAACAATAGGTGTGTGTGCGCGATACAGAGATCAGAGAAAGATATACATAAAAAAACACATTGTTCCAGTTCTGATACATATGTTGATATTGTGTCAGCAGAAACAAATACTTGAAGTTTAAAATCACCAGCTGCCATTTCAATCAAAATTTATCCACATATTTCAACAACACTGTTGAATGAAGAGCAGCCAAATAGTGTATCCATATCTATATCTAAAAATGAACGTTGAACAGAAATGGTCAAGTTTGTTCTCATCTGAATCATGGATTGAAGCTTACTCACTGTTTGTATAGCGGCTGTTATCTCAGCCGACACAAAGGGGACAGCAGCGACTGAACAGCGATGGTGACAGAGTGACCCCTTCTGGTCTGACGGCCAACGCAGTCTGATGAACTCAACCCTCTCAGGCTCTGCATATAGGAAAGATAACCTTCCACAGCACTTTGCAAAGGTACTCACACGTTTTTCCACTTCACTTAAAACACTTTAATGTTTTTTAAAGGGATTGTGAAGCAGAAGGTGAAGCATTCACTGGGTTCAGAGGTTTACATAAAAAAAATCTGTTCAAAAATACTTTATTTATCCCAAAGGCAAATTATTAAATGTTGTCATTACTCCGAGTCATTGGATGATTGTGATGCTGTGGGCAGGGAGAATCTCTGATAGCAGTCAGTTTTGCAACAAACCTGAAGACACCTCTGACTGAAGAATGTTGCTGTATGTCTCATTACTGTCATGACACGCTACCGACTCAATATCCGGGTACCAAAGATGATTGTTCCACAATAAGGTGTTTTTATTTATATAGCACATTTTCAGCAACAAGGCAGTTCAAATGCTTTACATGAATTAAAAAGAAATATAAACAAAACAACAAAGCAAAAACGTAAAAAGATAGAAGTATAAAAGTACATATTGGTTCCTCATGTTTAATAAGAATAAGTAGTGCATAATTTATAAACTAGTAGGGTTTTCTCTGGATTCTTGTTCTGATAAAACTAAACATTGTTTCCATTTGTTCTGGGTTGAGTTCCAGATTTGTACAATATAAAGCTAAATGTTGGTTCTCCATGTTTGATTCTTGTTCTGGGTTGTTAAGTAGATGGTACTTTCTAAGTTTGTTCTAGATTTGTAATCTAACAGGCGTTTCTCTCGGTTTGCTCCGATATTAAAAGTGTAAATCATGTCCTGAATGGCACCAGGAGTTACTGGTATGCACTGCTAATCCACCTCATTTGCTTTTTGTTGCTTCTTTTGAATGACCCTAAATTGGCTCCTTTGTAAAAGTCTACCAATAACGTGCCAGTTGCATTGCCTTTCAAATGTTCAAGATATCCTCTAGAAATAAACTTAGCGAATAGGCAAATTTCCCAGAAGTAATTTTAGATTATGTTCCACAGAAAAATCTTTGAATAGATAAAGCCACTGTGCTTATTTAATTTATACCAAATTATTAAATGTGGGTTGCTCAATGCTTACAAGCTATATTACTGATATTTTACCAACATCAGGTATTCTGATAAAAACTGGGATTCAAATCTGAGACTTGAACTTAAGTCATGATTCTGTTCAATTCGTCTTAATAATATTACATTAGATTCTGTGTTCAGTTTGGGGCTGATTGAACAAACCTTTCATCTATGTCGATGATGTAAAACTTATATAATATTACAGAATTGTATTCCTCTGTTTGCTGTGGTAAACTGGAAACCTGTCCATAATCCAATGACCACTGGAAATCCAATGAGATCAGTTTTTATTACATTCATCTAAGACTTGATTTGTGGACTTTTCTGTATTGGTGTGACTAACATTAGCTTTGCTATGGAGATGCTAAATTTCTAAAATGATTTGAGTCTTGATTCTTTACATTTGACCCTATCCTCAGGCTCCCTTGGTGCTGATTGGACGCATATAAAAAAAAAAGATCCAACAGTCAGTTGGCAGAGCTGTGTTGGTAAATGTACTGCGTTTATTCTCTAAGTGATTCCCCTCTTAAACGAGGTCTGAGTTGCACTCAGCATTCAAAACAAAGGTGATATGTTACGTTCTGCTAACTGTTTGGCAATAATCCTCAGGGGACACTTAAAATTGACAAATCCATTTCATTTCCTTCCCCTCATCCAGCGTGTCGTCATGCAGAGAGCGCCTCAGATAAACCACAGGCTTTAGCACAGCTCAGTCAGACCAACCTTTCAGACCTTTCTTTTCATGCTGCCGACATATAGAGATTAGCAGCCTATTGTCAGGTTGTCAGAGCTGATCAGATTCCAGTGATGCTCTTTTTGATGATGCCAACTGTCACTGGTTCACAGAGCTGCAGCTGTCAGAGCTGTAATGAATGTACTAAAAAGCAGAATATATATTAGCAGAAGGTTAGACTGAGCTTCTAGCAGTAATCTGAACACAGAAATGAGGGCGTTACATTTCCATGTAATTGGTCTGCATGTGCCCTCCAGGCATATGAAGGGCAGGCAGCACGCAGTCACCCACCTCTGGCATTTTGTCCTAATTTGTTGCCCGAATGTCATGAGTTCAGGTTAAAGGGGAAAAGACTCATCAGCTTGTTGAAAGCCATGTTCATAGAAAGCAATAAACAACAATTGCACACTCACAGCACATGTTTGCACACATAACCTGCAATTATATGAGCAAATTCGATTTCATTTTAACAGCCACTGACTGATGCTACACTTGTGGCTAGGCTGTGACTAGGGATGGCAGTAGGCATTGCCTTGCCAAGCAATTGACATGATGTCACCTCATTCCAGAGGGTTTGTCAGCAACTAGCCAAGCAACGGTTACACGCACCTGATCTGGAGAAACTGAACCTCTGACAAACATTGCCAGGGTTCATTGTAGCAAAGGTGCTGCAATCATGGAGATTAAAAAAATAAAAATTAAACCATGGTGGTGAATAAATGGGGAACATGCAACGTCCGACACAACTTTCACACTCACATTCAACAAGACTTTGTGCCTCAAATCAATCTTCCTCTGGCTATGAAAAACTCTGGCTATGAAAAACCTGATTCTAATGTTCTTTCCTGCAAATGACCTTACAGACTTGATGTATTAGAATTTTCTTGTTTGTTGTTTTTGCTCATAAGAAAAAAATAACTCACAAAATGTCTCAGGTCATTTAATGTCCTATTAAGAGTTATTAGCTTAGCCGTGACTCTCGAGGGGGCGGAGCTTTGACCAAAGCGTCTTCTGCCATGAATGTCCCAGGTAATGTTAAACTCCTCCACATCCTGGTTTTTGTATTAATGTTAATGCCTTACTGCATGAATAATATCCATTTCATATTAACATTTATTCAGTAATATTCAGTAAATTAGAATATGGGTTCTAGTGATGATTAAAAGTACTTTTTAAAAATACCTTTCAGCAGGTATTAAGCATATTTTTCATTAGACCCACACTTATGAATTAAGAGAGCTAAGTTTAGTTCACTTTGTTAAAACTTAATTACAGTTCCCCACCTAAACATTCTGCTCAAATTATCATTATGAACTACTTTTAACTTTCCTATGAATCTTGTAATGAAATAAAGTCTTCAGTAGTATATAAATGATGACATTATGCATCAGTTAGCATAATAATTATGCCATTTCCTACACCTAGCTTGTCTTTGCCAACATGTTCAGTTTTTTCTGATCTCTGCTCTCACAAAAAGAGGTTGAACTATCTCAAAAACTGCTCATATATTCATACATTGGCTGTCAAAATTAAAAATGAATGTGAAATTTTCAATAAAAAGTTAAATGTGCATGCTAAGTCTACGTTTTGAAATGTGGCCACCCTGGAAGTCCTATTCGGTTGGTGTTCTTTCATAAAATCCATGTTCTGTTTAAACATCAGTAGGCAGTGAAAAGTGACTGAAGGCATTAAATTACTACTTAATTTCTCCTTTTGTCTCTACGGGGGTAAAATTTCACTCCCTGTCAGCATCAGACTCCTGTTTAATAGCACCAGAAGCTACAGTGCTATGAAAAGGTATTTGCTCCTTTTCAGATAATTTTTTTCTGGTTTTGCTTCTTTCTAGTTTTTTTTCTTTTTTTGTCACACTTGAATATTTCAGATCAGCAGATTTTTGTACCGGAAAAAAATACCTTTAATTAAAAACAAAACAGAAGTTTTCAACGTATGACGATCCTGTGTAAGAAAAATTTAGGTAGCATCAACTGACAAGACATTTAGCAAAAAACAGCGCACTCTTTGTAGAATAGTTTTAATTTAACCACATTTTGGAGCACAAACAGCCTGATTAAGGTCTTGCAATCCGATTTTAGTCTAAACTTTGAGTAGGCCAGTCCAAAAGCTTCATTCTGATGTTTTCAGACGTGGGTTTTGGATTGTTTTCCTTTGGTACGAGGAGAGCTGGCTGAACCCTGCAGTGACGTTTTGGAGCAGTCATTGATGCAACCTCGGAGTAATGCAATAGTTTCAAGGTTCACCATTGTTTTGTATTTTCTCTCTTTGTAGACAAAAGTTCTTACTGTGGTTCATAAATGGATTTGGAACCCTTTCCAGACGGATGCATGTTGATTTTATTTCTCATCTGTTCTTGAGTTTCATTAAATTGGGACACGATTTGTTGTTTTTCGAGATCTGTAGCTGCAATCGAAGTGATTTCTTGGTTCCATAAATCAGGCAGTAGTCAGGCCTGGGTGTGTCTAGTGAAACTGACCTCCAAAGCATTCCAAAAATGTCTTTTATCAGTTAATTCATGATTTAGAACGGGAGGATAATTACATTTTCACAAGAAGCCAGATCAGCATTCCTTCCTTGATATGTTGTATTTACTTTAGCTACATTTGTCTGATATTAAAAATGCAGTTTGACAAAAATCCATACTTTTTCAGAGAAAAACATTAATTATTCTGTGAAAGCAACAGCACAGTGGTTCATTTGGGCCAAAATTATAAAATCCAGCTGGTCAACTGAAGTAAGAGAAAAGAGTATCTAGTAACACTTTACAAGAAGCAGTGTGCATAAGACTGACAGACTTACATTGTCGGAAACATGATATAACACCTGTTATAAACATGAAGGAGTCTTCATGAATGTTTACGACTGTTGTCATGAAGTATTATTTGGTAAATAATGACACTTTTAATTGGCTTTTAATGTAAGTTTTCATGCAACTTTGCATTAAAAAGTCATTATTTACCAAATAATGCTAAGTTGACACTTTTAATGCAACTTTTAATGCAAATTTGCAATAAAAGTAAAGAAAACATGCAGCAAAGAACACAGAGCATTTCATTTAGAAGTAGATTTAAAAATAGCTGGTGACCCACTTTTTACAGCCCATTTTGTCTCCTTTAGTTAGCCATTGTATGAAGCTGATGGACGATTTGTTATCGGCCTCGGGGCTCCAAGTCAACCTATCCGTATCACATGTGGGGCTCAGATGGCCGTGTTGCCCATTTTACTTAACTCTTCCTCCAATGGGCATTCCCTTCTGCCATTCACAGCACTTAAACCCAATCAGTGTATTAGGGACTGCAGCTCATTAGCCTTGTAAGACCTGATTAAATCCAGCCACTGTTATCTCTAAGAGTGGTGCTCCTACATAGGTCAGTGTGTGTCTAGATGTTTTTGCCCAGTTTTGTCAAAGTGCTGTCTCACTGGAAAAAGCAGCAGCAGCCAGAGAACTGCAGGACTACAAGTGGGGCACAGAGGGACGCTTTCAGCTCCCTCACTCTCGCCTCCCCTCCTCTCTTCTCCTTGTCTATCATCATCCACACCCGAGTGCTTCTTTACGGTCTGGCCTTCAGTGAAATGGTCCATTGTGCTTCAGTCTATCAGTTTTCTAACTGCTGTCCATGCAGAAGTAACAGTGCTTTACAATTCAGCACATTAAGGCTCTTTAATCTGCTTTATGCTGTGATTTTGCTCCTTGGGATACTTTAAGGCTGTGAAGTCTGTCTTGTCTTTCCTGATCACCATTTGCTTTTATCAAAGACTGAATAACAAATGGCTCCAAATCCTCCCTCTGGGCTATTTTCCCCATGAAGCATGCATTTCCAGGGGGTGAAACACCATGCAGTATTATTTCCCTCTACAACACTAATCACTGCTAAACCAGATGCCTTCAGCAATTTCATGGGGCCATAGTGCTGCCATTTATAAACCTGGAGGCAAATCGCCATGAGGGATAAAAAGCAGTAGGAGTCTGTCACAAATTTGGAGCACCATATGCTTTACAAAAAGCTTTTTGACTGAAATGTAAGACACATAAAGGCTGAATTAAAGGGAAAGACGAGAATTTGGACTTGGCTTTCTAGTTGTCAGTAATGAGCATAAATTTACTGTGCTTTGTAGTATTAATATTGGTAATAGTATTCTTATTTTTCCTTTTTTATTTCCTTCATTAAAAAGAAATAAAAGTTATTGGGATTTTAAGTAAGGTGGTCATTTTATTTTTATAGCACATTTTCAGCAACAAAGCAGTTCAAAGTGCTTTACGTGGATTAAAAGGAAATACAAACAAAACAACAAACCAAAAGACAAAAAGGTAAAAGTATTAAGCTACATATTGGTTCCCCATGTTTAATAAGGATAAGTAGTCCATAATTTATAAACTAGTAGGGGTCTCTCTATATTCTTGTTCTGATAAAACAAAATGTTGGTTCTCCATGTTTGATTCTTGTTCTGCGTTGCTAAGTAGATGGTACTTTCTAAGCTTGTTCTAGATTTGTAAACTAATAGGAGTTTCTCTACATCTTGCTCCAATATTAAAAGTATAAAGCTAAATGTTGGTCTAAAGTACTAAATACTCCACAGTTTATAAAAATAGTAAACTAAACCAACGGACAGGGCAAAGAAATGATACAACAGGAAAAATAGGCACATGTAGCAACATTCAAAGATGAGCCAGTGAAGTCAGGGAGTGTATCACCATTTTATGTGATAAACCCACACAAAATGTCAACATTGCTAAGTGAAAAGAAAACAATAGATGCTTTTCAAATTTGTTTTACAAATAAAAATGAAAAAATAATAATAATAACTCGCTGTGCTTTTGTTTTCAGACCCATTCGATTTACCTCAGAGCAGTGAAGAAACAGCGTCCAGAAGAGATAAGGCTTCAGAAACATTCAAAGCAACCAATAAGCCTTTATTAAGTCATGCACTGCACAAATCTGGACTTTATGGAGGAGTAGGAAGAAGAAAACATTAGAGAAGAAAATTCTGTTTTAAAGGAAGGTGCTCTGAACCACATGCAGACTGCTACGCAGGGTGGGATAGTTGTGCAGCGAAAAGACATAGGAGAGACTCATGGGAAATCCAGTTCACATCCAGATGTAAAATCAACTGAGAGAAACACAAATTTTCAATTTGGCTGAGCTATTTTGCAAAGATAAATCTGTAATTAAATCCATTTGTGGTTGCAAAATCACAAAAAAATTAAAGTCGTGTACAAATTGCCGTGTATCGTATATCGTTTATCATTTATCAGGATAAATTTCTTATCATGAAAAGAATTTTCACTTATTGTCGTCATGATAAATTCCAAGTAATGATGCTTATAACTCCACAAAATTGCTATTTTTACTATTTTCTCTGCTGTTTGTTCAATGAGAATATTGATAAATAGCCAAAAAAAAAAAGAAAATATGATTAAATGCACTTACTGCCTGTCGTTTATTGATACTGGTGTCCTAAACAGTCGTATTATAAATTAGCATAACTCTCAAGAGCAGTGTTGCTTTGTTATGTAGCCTTATAGTTACTTAAAAAAGAAGTAATTTTATTATCACAGTAGTACCACAAAATATCGTGATAAAACTTCAAGTCCATTTCGCCCAAACCTGAAGCCGCATTCTCCCATACAACTGCATAATAGCTGAAACACTAAAAACCCAGCTGTTAGAGTTAGAGTTTCAGAATCAATGAAACATTAATCAACATTTTGATTGTTGACTGTATGTTGCACATCTTTGTATTTTTTGTGTGTTAGCATTAGCTCTTTTGCTGTTGCTGTTGCCATAATGTAGAGAAATAAGAGCATGATCTTCTCATGTGTCCCTCAGACAAAGAGCAGTTCTGCAATAAAACAAGACATGGGATTTGAGCCAAGCAGCAGGGTGAAGAAAAGCTCGCTGCAGCTTAAGCAACAGTGAGTTGATATGCTGATGTGGTCTGGCAGTTTGTCAGAGGGGACCTGCTGTCACTCCGAATGTCTCCAGCAGCTTTCCAAACATGTACAACAGGACACAAGTATTCTTACTCAAATAAGAAGCAGAAAATGAAAATATTGCGTCTAAATCAACTCAGAATTAATTTAAAATGTAAGAAGATCCACACCAGGGCTGTATTTCATCCTTTCTTGAGATATTGCAGTGGATGTTTTGCTGTTGTTCCCCAGTGGGCCGCTGTAATAAAGGCAAAACTCAACAGATACTTGCTGGATCTGGAGGAGGTGCAGGCAGGAGATGGGTACATCAGTCAGGCCCAGACAATAGCAACTCTGGGGAAAGCTGGCTCGTGCTTAAGAGCAGAGAGCCTGAAGGATCCCCTTTCAGCAGATGGGGTGTGTTTGCCTGCTAGAGACAATTAGGCCAGCTTTAATCCTCCATCTGCTTTCCTTGCTTTTTTTCCACCGTCTCTTCAGCCAGAAGCAAGTCTGCTCTCAACCTCTTCAGACCAGGTACTTTTATTTGCAGAGGAAAACACCCTGACAGAGCGTAATAAAAATAAATTTCTACCATTTTCCCTTCTCGTTGCTCCCAACCACTTTCCTTCACCCGCTCCCTCTCCTCATTTCTTTTCTCTCTCCTCACTTCCAGGCAGATTGCAGGTGTTGTAGTTTTGGAATTGGAGCAATTCTAGTGTAATCCATAGCTAAAGTGGCAAAATCAACCTTTATTGAAGTTTCAGAAATCAGAGAAAACTTTCACAAATCCCAAACATGGTTTTAAATATTCTGCTATTAGTTAAGAATAATCCAGTCCAGATTTGAAGAGTCTAGGTGTAGTTTTGGAAATAGAACAGTTCTAGTGTGACCGAAATCGAAAAAAAGGACAAAATTGGTCCTTTATTGAAGTTTCACAAGTCAGAAAAAAATTCACAAATCCCAATATTTAAAACACACATGGTTTTATATATTCTGCTATTAGAGCAGAATAATTCAGTCCAAGTTTGAAGTGTCTAGGTGTTGTAGTTTTTTTTAACTAGAGTTAATTAAAGATGCGGAAGGTAGTGAATAATTAGGTGGAATCGCCATTTAGCCATTTCCCGAATCGGAAGCTGGAATCGGAAACCAACTTTAGCTTCGTGCTCTTGCACACGTTTCTTGTTTCCAGTTCGTTACTCCACAGTTGTCTAGTTGTCGTTCACTTTGGTGAGATGAAAAGGAGGAAGACGTGAAGTTACGTGGCTGAACCAGCTGTGATCTGTTGTCTTATGACCAGCAGAGCAGAAACACACAGATGGGTTTAAGTTGAGGAAGCTTTGGTGATGCACTAAGCCTACCTGGACTCACTGACAGCGTGTTTAAAGCATCAGAACATTTCACATGGAGTTCCACTTGGGCTGTCATTCAGTCTCTGCACCTGATACAGTCTGAAGCATTTTAATCTAAACAAAATTGAGTTTATTTCATGGCGCATGCTTGAGGGTTTTTACCTTGGTTATTTATTTAAATGCAGATTACTGAATTCATTATGATATTATTTTTCAATTCAGAGCCTACAGCACTTGTGAACAGCTGAAAAATTAATTCTGTTTATTTACATAACACCAATTTACAAGAAAGGTCGCCTTAAGACACCTTCTTACAAGACCAAAAGTTCCTGAGGGTATCAGCGCATCCTTAAAGAATCTTAAAAACTCTTCTTTACTTTAATCTAAAATTAAGTCTTTAAATGACTTTAATGTATTTTTTTTTTAATGCAAATTGACCTTAAATATACTACCGTATTTTCAGGACTGCATTGGATTATAATGCGCACTGTTAATGAATGGTCTATTTTCAATCTTTTTAGCGCAACGGACTATAAGGCACATTAAGCGAAACAAAACAGTCAGGAACGTCAGTCAGTATATATTATTACTGCTGTCCTCCTGCCATTATGGACTAAGAGAAAGAAGTCACTGAATAATATCGGTACCGGACTGGCTTTGCTGATGCCACTGCTGAACCAGGATGCTGCACCTCTGCTTCATGATGGTGGGCTAAACTGGTCTGAATCAATTTGCAAGAACAGAGGAAAAGCTTTGGTGAGTGTGTGTGTCCTCAGCATAAAGGCACCATCTGCTGAAATGTTCAGCCTGTCTGGAAAAGACGTGACATTTGCTGGTTCATTTAAGCTGCCAGTCACTTTAATTCGTCTTTTACCAAGCAAACGTCTGTTGGTTACTGTTGCATGAATTAGACAGATTACATTTAACTTGGGTTGCTAAGATAAGGTGTGTAATTGAATCATATGGATGTTTTCTTTCTGTGGAAGTAAGTGCATGAAGGACCTTAGAGGGTTTTTCATGTTTATTGAAGGGGACCTATTATGCAAACTTCACATTTTGCGCTGTTTTTATACTTCAATTTGGAACTAAATGCTTCTAAAAACAGCCTAAGCTTAACAAAATCACCCAGCTATAAATGAATGGGGTTTTTTTTTGGTGTCTTGAAAATGTTTCAAAAATCTCCTGGTTGTTATATCATCATTGACTGTTACCTACCCAAGTGGAGCTCCAGCACCTTTGGCCAGCTAGTTTTACCACTGTATGTGCTGTACAATGGCTGCTGGAAAGGACAAGTGCTTTGTTGTTGACTTACCATTCAGAAACCACTTGCTGCATTATTTTTGGTTGTGCAGGAGGCTCTACTAAAGCTTTTCAAAGATGTAAGGTTGTATAATTGCGCATTTTCACATGCGGATGTAAATGTTGAGTTTGGGGGTGTGGCCATCTGCAACTTATTTGGATTTAAAGTGACAAGAGACTCTAAACCATCTCATTATGAAACAATCTCAACATAGACCAAACAGATCAAACTAAAATCTCATGTTATGCAACAAAAAAAAACAACTTAATGACCATTTTTTGTGTCACCCACATCCCTTTTCTAACTTGGTCAAGAAAGAATAGTAGGTTTTCAGTTCATACAATGTAGATCAGATTCACCATTTTTATGGACCAAAAGACAATATATTGTTTTTCAACCAAAGCAGAATAAACCATACATATAGCAGCCAGAGGGAGTGAGGGCTGAAACAATCATTGCTGCCACCAGTGGTCAGTCCATTGACCTCCAGCAGAGTAAAAAGGTCAAAGGTAATACAGCTGCTGCCTCTCGGCTAATCTATTGAAGCTTAGCAGTCTGAGAAAGGAGGTGGAAAGATCTTACTAAGCATTATTATCAATCAAATTAGTTTCCTTTTTGCCAAATACAGTGGACTTCAGCACTCTTTATGTTAATGCCCTTTATCTTTTTAACTTTAAATTGCACATTCACCTCAACGGAAAAAGGTTTCACTCCGGCTTAAAGAACAAAACCCTCCTCAGTAGCTATGTTTCTAAGCTTTCCTGTGGTCTGTATGAAAGTTTGTACCATCCTGTGCTCTGTCCTCGGGCGCCAGCCTTTCTCTCACAGAGCTTCACAGGGAAGCAGGTTAAAGGGTCGGTGCATTACCTGCTGCAATTCTTTTAGAGTGCTTCACAGGGAGCAGCATGAAACCAGAGGACGGCTTTTTCTATAAGGCACTTTCAGATGAGGAAATGTAGGTGTTTTTCTATTGTTTCATCAAAGTAAGTTCATCTATATAGCAGCAATTTACAATAGATGTAATTTCAAAGCTTAATTTTATATCAGAATATTTAGAACTTTGGTTCAAATACAGTTCAAATCAATCCAACACAATTGCAGTTAATTCCAGTTTGTAAAAATGTGTCTGTCTAAAGCAAAACCAATTGCGTCCAGTCTTCTTCTCTGTAGTAATCCCTCAATCCAGACAAGAATATGGTGACAGTGGAAAGGAACAATTAACCTTTACCAGGGAGAAACCTCCAGTAGACACAGGATGAGTCTGATTGAGAAGTACAGATATTAAATGTAGAAAAAAATACAGAAAGAATGAGCATTTTTTATGGGAAAAAGAAACAAAGAAAATGGTTTATTTTCGCAATAACTATTACTAGTCAAGGTATTATTGACTTTGTCCAAGAAAGAAAGACAGGTAAATACAGAATTGCTAAGCTAGGAATACTTTCTATGGAAAAACAAAACAAAAAACAAAACAAAAAGAGCCCAAAAACATTTCTGCAACAGAGTTTTTATCAATGACTTCATCCAAGAACGAGACACAGCTAAACACAGAATCACTGAACTGAGAGCACTTTCTATGGAGCCAAAAACAAACACTGTAACAACTTAATGAAAGCAAATTCTCTTGCAGTGATTATGTCCATAACTTATGCACCTTCTATAAGAAAGAAAACCAAAGGGAACACATAGTTTATTTAGGCTGTGACTCTATTTATGACTTCACCTAGAAAAAAGTTGTAGTTAAACAGATTTGGAGAGGTAAGAGTACTTTCTACAGGAAAGGGAAACAATAAAACACATTTAATTTCCTTAACTATACCCAGTGAAGACTCAGCTAATTACAGACATGCTAAACCAGGGGTACTTTCCATAAAAAGTAAAGCAATGCCAACTGCAGCAGTACCTTTCTTCCAGAAAACACATAATGAATTTTGTGTTATTCAAATACCTAAAAGTCTATTTTGCAAAAATGAGGTCGACCTAATTAGTCCAGTGTAACATTGTTGAAATAAATCAGAATATAAAAAATTTAATATACATAAAAGTTAAAAAATATTGGAAAGATTAAAAGTGTTTTGTCTGTTCAGATTTGACATCATTCACACACATTTGCCAAGACTCACTCAAACTTTCATAAATTACTATTTACCATTGAACTTTGTGTCCTTATGAAGATTTAGCACAAAAATCATCACTGACATAATTAAAATTTTGTTTGATCACTTTGACAACCTTTTGGCCTCCAGATATTAAAAAAAAATGTAATTCTGGCACGCAGTGGTAGCCTCGGCACTCAGCGTATCCTTGCCCCCACTTGATGAAATGCATTGCGAAAAGGCCACCTCTTCACATTTGTAAAAGTCACCTTCCATTATCTTCCTCTTGTAAAGAGTCTGGTGTTCTTGGAGCTCTATAATATTATCTCTCACAAGTGTGGCAGGACCAGTGTGACATTTGTAAGCAGTAACTTTGCTTCTTTTCCCCTTCAACGCAGCGTCTTGAGGCCAATTGGATCCAGCCAGCGACCCCCGATTGGGTCAAATCGGAGCTGCAGCCATCTTTCTGGCTGAACGCCACCAGCTCTTCCTCTCAAACTGCTTGTCTCATGGCTGGAAGCCAAGTTTGACTGGGTTTGGATCAAAAACGGTGTGCTAATAATAACAGACCAATGTGACTGGTGTGCATCTCAATCCAGCTAAAGTGGGCGTATGGGTGAAATATAATGTGTCTAATAGGCATGAAGAATCGGAGTGTGTGAATTGGAGGTGTAAAACGCATGTAACAATCCTGAGAGCATACTGGAAAATCAACAGTCTGCAATCTGTTGTGGCTTTAATGGACGAGACCAAATCTCAGTTATTTATTTGCATGTCTGATATATTTACAGACAAACCAGTCGTATCACATTCAAAGGAAAACTGTCAAGAAAACCAAAAGACAAAAGACTTACATCGAGGGAACACAAGTATTGAACATTTCAGCATGTTTCTGAGTAAATATGTCTCTAATTAGCCTATTGACATGAAATTCACAGCAGGTGTTAGCAGTAATCATAGTGAAACACATACAAATGCTAATCAATCTGTGTGTGCTACAGTGTTAAATGTTGAAGAAGCACAATATTTCATTTGGATTGTGTCTGAATGCTTTTGAAATTAAAAACAGATGCAGAATTTCAGTAAGCATGTTTATTGCTTATTACCTTTGTCATGTCACTTATTTACTCAAAACATATGAACTGATTTGAGAATCAGAGCAGAATCAGGTTTGTTGACCAAGACTGTGTGCGCAAATGAGAAATCTGAGTTCAGTTTTCAAGCGTTCTCGGTGTATAGACATAAATACAAATGTAGAAACTTTAGAGAAAATAAAACAAGGATAAAGAAACAATATTAACGTTTATTTGCAACTGTTTTTAATAGATAACGGAACTGCTTTCAGGGTCTTTAGAAATGTCAGTTACTCTTTCTGTATGCATTTGTTGCAGTCTGCTTCTGTCACACAAAACCTGCTCGTCTATCTGTCTATTCAGAAAACTCAATAAAGTTCTTATTCTCAGGATTCGGCACCAAAATATTACGTATTGAAAGCTTCTTTAATCATAACGGAGGCTCAGATGTCTCTGCTGAACATTTTCTGTTCAGTTTTTATTGCACAAACAATGGGCTAGCAACCGAAATCAACGGAAGACAAAGATACTAGACCCTGTTAAGAATTCTTTAAAATAAAATACTTCCACGCTCCAAAATAAATAAATCATGTTTTGCTTAAAGATGTTTTTGTTTCTTTTTTTTTTAATTATGTACAAGCTTAAGTTCAGTAAATAGTAACAATCATGTCAATTATGCTTAACTGTGAATAAGTTACAACACCGACTGAAAAACTCCTGTGCTTCTTGAGTTGCTACAAAAAGTACTTTTGATTTATTTGTGCTTATCTCGTCCTGCTTTTAGCACATTTCTGAGAAAAACATACTTATTTTAAGTGTAGTTCAGTGTGTCTGTGTTTACATCACAGCTTCTTTTTTATTGCAGCCTAATCCACTATGTGTGGTTGGTAAAACGTAAGTGCCAGTCATTTGTTTTTTACTGTTCATGTCGAGTTTGGTCATGTTAAAGCGACTGTAGCTGCCAAGCTGCATCCAGTGGGACAATTGCTCGGAGTGAAAGTGGAGTTGTCCTTCTGGCAAAAGTAAAAAAGGATAAACTCTGCTGGCAGTAGTTAATGTAGCATGGAGAATCTGAGAGACGTTTTTTACGTGCCGTCATTCATTTTCATTCTCCCTGAGTGGGGTTGCCGCCGGAGATATCAATCTGTCTGGGGATACTTGTTCTGAAGCTGTCATGTTGCCACCATGGCGGAGCGAGAGGTGGCAGGGAAAGATGGATTACTCATCCTGACGCAGGGAATTTTTTTTAACAGGAAAACAACTATCAGAGTTTGACTGAGGCAAAATTTAGCTAAAAATGTAGCTGAGCAGTAGGTTATAGTACGTGAATCGATTCGTATTTCGTAAATAGTGATTATTCTTTCACTGCAGCCCTACATCTTCAGGAGCTCGTTCAATAGAGTTATAAATAGCACATGGCAGCTCCGTGAACTGCAGACCCCCAGCACTCAGTGTTATTAGGCCCATTTGGGGTGGTAATTGCTTATGCCGAAGCAGTCAACCACATCGCTGATGGATGGAAGCAAAATACAAGACAAGTCATTAACAGGGAACCTTTCAAGATGCAACTATTTTCTCATTAAGTCACACTTTGGAGGTAAACCCAAACCGAGCTTATGCTGAGTTTTACAGCATGAACATTAATAGTTTCTAAGGTATGCAGAACATCGACAACAAAGATTGCAGTATTATTCTGAATTTCATGTAATCTACTTATTCATTAAATGAATGTCCGCTGTGTTGTAGCATGATCACGCTATCTTAAAGTACGTTATTGGTCATCAACCAGTTAGTTTCAAAATAATTTCAAAATTATTCTTGACCTTTTTAATTGACTATTTCAATTTTCTTCCCAATAGGAAAAAATACTGAACATTTTTGACAAATTAGCCCACAGATATTATTTTTTTACCAAGGCTTCTGCATTTCTGCCTGACTGGACATGTGACTTGTATAGTAAAAAGTAAATGTATTTTAAATAATCTATTTCAAAAAGCAAAACTCTTACATTACACATATTTATTGCATGCTGAGTGATATATACAACTATGACGTATGAATTAGCTGCCTGACTATTTTGTCACATTAATAACCAGATCAAATGAAAATCAAATTAAAGTTTATTTTTATAGTACATTTCATTAAAGATGTTTTAAATCATAAAAATACAAAATCATAGCATTACACATCAGAATGTTGATTAATGTTTTATTTATAATGTTTCAATTCAACTTTACATAATAAAACACCATCCAGACAACAACTGAATAGGTGTTATATTCTGATGAGTGCCATCAATATGTTGGTCAATATAATCTAAACAGGTGGCTTTTATTAAAATGTTTGCCAAAAAGATCAAGAATGATGCATTTGCTTCAGTTTTTTATTATTATTTCAGTTTGTAAAGGGGCTTCCTTTCTTTTGGCTACTTGGAGCCTCCAGCCAGAAGGTTATTTCTCACTTCGCCTCCTCACCTGTCCCTCAGCTGCCTAGTGACAGGAAAAGAAAAAACCCAGTGGGTTTTGAGCCTGCAGATGGCACGTTGGTACTGATGAGGCGGCCGGGTGTGCTAGAGACGTGTGGAGGAGAAGGGAGTAATAGTAACACTGGCCGGACTGCGAAACGCCTGGGAGAAGCGTGAGGGATGGAGGAGCCAGCAGCGCCATGGCAACCAAAACAAAGGAGGGCGGTACGGCTGAGACTCCCCCGGTGACTGCTCCTGCTCTTTTTCCTGGATTTCTCTTATCATTGGTGGCAACATGTTCACTCAGGTTGACAGCTCATTAATACTGATGGTTTCAGTTGGCTTTCTGTGCAATTTGTGCAACAAAACTAATTATAAATAATTTTTCTCATTGCTGATAACTCCTCCATCTGATTCAGGTTCTACTAATGAAATTCTGCATGCGTGTTTACTGGCGATAACTATTTTAGAGCTTAATATTCGCTCTTGACAACATTAATGAGGAATTTATTGAAGAGTCCAGGCTTCACACTGAGGTCCTGTTCAGCCGGAGCTCCTCCCACTGCGTCCGTGACCTCGGGGTCGCGTCCAGGCAGATTCCGGTGGGAGTTTTCAAAGGGCTCTTCAAGTTCATTTCCTACGCGGCGGGAGGACTGCCTGCATTTGGAAACCTCCTGGGGAGACGCCACAAAGTGACCCCTTGGCTCTCCACTAGATATCCTGTCTGTCAGCCAAGCTGGATGTTTGTTATGAATGTGACAGCTGTACATTAATAAACCATACAGATCGCTGTTGCTGCTTCTCTAACGTGTTTGCTGTTTTCCTCTTTTGCCCTTGAAACTATGTGGCCATAATTTGTAAAGTTGCAACACACTGAACAGGAGCAGGAAGGCGGGAGAATGAAATACTGATTGAATTTTGCTTCATTCCCCTGGAGATACTGGGATGTGTTCAGGAAGGCAACAACTTAACGGGTGATTCATAAATTTTGAATTTGTAAGGCTGTTTTTGGTCCCAGTACTTTAAAGAGTTTGCTAATTTGCATTTAATGTGGATTATCTGAAATCCACACTGGATCAAGAATACAGTAAAAATGTTCTGCTCTCATTTTCCTTTTATTTCAAAAAATCTCAATGGCTATATACTGTATATATACTGTATATATACTGTATATATACTGTATATATACAGTATATATATGTTTTATACTGTTTTCAGTTTTTCAATGTGTTAGAGAGCCATACTTCTTTCTGCTCCGTTTCATTCATGAGTTCTTTTAGTTGTTACATGAACTATTCATATTCATTAAGAGAATGAAATAAAAATGAAATTAAAATAAAATTACAGTTACTTAAATGGGAGAACACGAACACACAATTTCTAATCCACTAACACTTGGTATTTAGGCATAATATTAAAGTTTAATCAATTCCAAAGCCTCAAGAAGAATATTGATGTTTCCATTTAAGTTTATCTCGTGTCCCGTAGCTCTAGATCTGCTTATCAGGGCTTACCGCCTCCGTTTCATTTGGATAACAGCCGCCACATGATCGTTGCAGAGATGTAGCTAGGTGTGCAATTCAAATGATTGATGCGGCTAATCGCAGACGGAGGCACAGGAGTTCAAACGAAGAACCAAAACATTTCAGAACTGCTTCCTGTTGTCGATGAAGAACCGTGGAATTTTCCAAGAAGCATCTTTTCTCGGATGTTTGTCACAGCCTGCAACTTTTCTAGCCAAAGGCCGCATCCCTGAATGCTCTCACTGCTATCTGTTTTCTCTGTCATTCTCTATTTCTTCTCCTCTCTTTCACCCTGATTCCATCTTAAATCCCAAATGACACTGATGTCCCTGGGCTGCTCTTCATCGTCTTGTTGCGTTAGCGCTGCAAAGAACGGGGAAAGTTTAAGGACACCTACAGTATATAGCCACTCTTGACACGTTTATTGCTGTTTTGCGTGGCTCAAGGCCAATTTGCTCAAAATAAAGTGTTGGCATTCTTGGGAAATGTTCCAAAATTGTTTTTTTTTTTTTTAAAGAATCGTGTAAAAGACTTAGGGAGTGATTCTATAAACTTGCAGTCATTGTGGTGAACAAATATACCCTCGAGGTCTGGGGTCTGTTTGTGGAGTTTAGAAAAATTTACACTGTAAAACATTTACAGATGGTTTAACTTGAAAATGAAAGTCTGCCTGCTACCTTAAAAATGCAATTTAAGTTAACAAGTAAATTGTTTTGTTTTTAAATCAGTAATTCAAGTTCATGAAGTTCATTTAACAAGAGACGAGTTGTCTAAACATTATTTTTTAAGTTCATTCTTCTTGAATTTTGAGTTTTAACTTAATGCTGCAATTTAAACTAAATAATTACTTCACAATATGCAAAACACCTGTCCTCACCTAGTTAAAAAGCACACATTTTTATTATTTTACTCACAATATTAAGATAAAATAATTATTTTACTTTAGAATAATTTAAATTCTTATTTCAAGTCACATGAACAAAATTTTTGATCTGATAATGAATTTTATTAAACATCACAATGAATTCTGCTCAAAAGCATTTAGTGTGAACAGGACATTAAAATAAACATTTGCCTTAATAACACAAGAGTCAGATCCATCTCAGGATCCCGCTAAGCATTCTGGGAAATAGTTCCCTCTCCTGTCTTTTTCTTCTTTCAGTTTTTTTAAGTGCTAACCTAAAAACTCTTGGAGGTTTGACAAAATTAACCATTGTAAGTTTATCTTTCACAAACTCACACATTTAGGTTCAGAATCTAAAACGCGCTGAATTTATTTGACTTAAAGAATAGAAGACAGTAAACAACTAAATGTGGCTCGAATGTTTTACAGTGCAACAGTTTGGGTAAAGGGTCAGCATCCATTTTTAACAGGAGGGGTTATGGGAAAGAGGCCAATGGAGTCAGTGCACAGAGTTATAACTGGCTTAACCTTTTGAAATAAAGTCCAAGTTTGATAAGTGTTTATCACAGAAACCTTGGTTCCAGATTAAGGAAATTATTTTCACTAAGGGGGGGCTGCTGCTCAGATGAAGTCATTTAATGCCCCGGTGTTAAACCAGCTTGACCCTTAAGGCGACCCCTTTCAACTGGAATAGATGTGTGCACCAAAAGTCGAGTCAGATGTCCAAACAGGATCACTGCTGTAATCTTTTGGGGGGGGGAAAATGCCATATTTTAATAACATTAATTCGAGGTCACAGGGGTCAACGAGATATATATTTGATTTATTTGGACAAATGCTGACATATGCTGCTATTTGTCAGGGTGAGTGAAAAATAATTCCCCTGGAGTGATGACCTTTTACACAGCAGCAGATATTGCCATGCGTCTCTTGTGGGATGGATTATTCTGCTTGAGAAGTCCAAACCATGTACGTGCAGGATGATAACAATAATATATGTGTTTAACATGAGCAAAAGGTTGAAATATGTGGGAGAATTTTGCCAGAAGATCACATTTTTCAGTTTTTTTTAGTGCCCAAAAAATGGTTGTCTCGCTAGTACCAGAAGAAGTTCATTAAAAGTTAAGATTGCCTTATAGTTGCACGTTTTTACATTTCCATTTGGGTCCCAACTGTTTCTAAAAAAAACACTTAAAAAAAGAACACCCAGTTGTTTTTAAATAATAAATTAATGAGTTTTTTGTGTCTATAAAATGAGCCAAATCTCCCAATTGTTGAGTCACAATACATAAGCTCTGCGCCGTTGCCGAGTAACCCCCGCCAAGCCAAGCCCTGTCACCTAGCAGCCCAAGTGGAGCGCCAGCATTTGGTCAACTAGTTTTCATGTGGAGGGGGCGTGGCCAGCAGCAGCTTGTTTGAATTTAATGTGACAGGAAGCCCTGACACTTCTCCTTCTGAAAGCAGCTAAAAATAGGCAGAACTGAAATGTTCTGCCTGAATTATCTAAAAACGATTTTGAGCAAAAAAAAAAAATTTAATGAATATGTTTTGTAAAGCACATACAGTTCTGTAAAAAATTAAGAGCTCACTGCACTGAACCACCCTGAAAATCTCCTGGTTATTTCAGCAAATATTGATTTCGGAACTTTTCCTGAGTTAATACATTAGTAATGTTGTTTCTAAATTAATATAAACTTGTTTTCTTTGCATTATTTAAGGTATGAAAGCACTGCAACTTCTTCGTTATTTTGACCATTTCTCATTTTCTGCAAATAAATACAACATTTTTGCATGGAATTTTGAAGACATGTTGTCAGTAGTTCATGAAATAAAATAACAATGTTCATTTTACTCAGATATCTATAAAGAGTAAAATCAGAAAAACTGGTAATTTTAAGTGGTCTCTTAATTTTTTACAGAGCTGTAGATCCCACCTCCCCTATTCAAGAAAGCATAATAGGTCACCTTTAAGAAATTAGTGTCAAATAAATGTCAAAGGTTTGTTCCTAAAATAAATGAAAACACTTTCTTGTAAAATTAAAACAGATTTTTTGTGAATTGCTTTCATAAAGTTGGATAATCAGTTCTTGGGTTTGGTACCTTGAAATGTCGATGACTTAAGAGAGATTTATTAGGAACACCTTGGATGTTTTCCCCGTTAAGCTAACAGGATGAGCAACGGTGTACTGACCAAGTTTACTCCACTAATACCATATGTTGTGTTTGTATTTCCCTGTGGGTGGGACCTGATCATCCCAAACAGACAGATGCTGGGAAGCAGCAGCAATGCCAACTCCTTAGTCCCATTAGGCCAAACTGGCAGAACCACTTAAAAAGGAAAGAGGACCAGGAAGCTCTCCATCCCTCACCACAACTTTCATTACCTCTGCCCTCCTGCCAACTCGCAGCCAGATCCATCCATCACATCTATTGATCTCCTCTGCCCCTGGTGGAGTACCTTCCCTTTTTTCCAGTCCAAATGTGAAGGTTGGCAGAAGTGGCATAAGATATTTCAGCGTTCCAGTGACAGCGCTGCCCCCCCTTGGGATGCACAAGGTGAACCGGAGAATTGCCGTCTTGTAGAAAGTGTTTCCTTCATGGATCTAAATGGACGAACTCTCCCTGGAGGAGTTACTAAGAACATGTTTCCTGGCCTGGACACTGAAATAACAATCCATCTGTTGCTTCCTGTTCTCAGAGTTTTCTACAATAGGCCACAACCCGTATCTCTAGGAACATCTTTCCTGAACCAAAAGCAAACTTGTTATCGACATAACCGTTGTCTGATGCTTCGCAATAGAAAATGGATATCATAAATCCTTTTGACCAGGTTTGCTGCTGTGTCTCACATAGTTTCACCTTACTTTGATCTCATTATTTTGATGTATTTTTGGGAAGTGAAGCGACCTTAAGCTTTTAAAGCTATTGCCCCTGAGAAAAATATTTTAGAGCAGGCTGACATAAGCACTTGGTAGGCCTCAAACTGGGATTTAACTCATAACGTGTGGCACATTTTTTTAGTAAAATGTAACAAGTTTGCAGCACTGAAATTAATTTTTCACTTTAAATTAACTTTGAATGTTTGGTCACGAAGAAGATTGTTTTTGGCACCCCATATGATAAAAGTGGATTGTTTAATGCTTGATTCATTGCTCAGAGCTGAAGCTCTGTGTTTTTTCAGTAGAATTTAAATACTCAAGGCATAACTGTTAAATCAAAACGAAAATACTTTGTGGGAAAGATGTGGCTGATGTCGTTTGATGCTTGATTAGGCTAACTGCACCAAAAAACGAGTAAAATGAAATAAAAAAAAAAATCTTCATTTTTATTCCAAATTGTTGCAGGACTCAACTTTGTGTGTATATTCAATCCATTGGTTTGTGTTTTGATCATTTCCTTGTTTATTTATATTTTATAAGTTTTGCCATATTCAGTTAATTTCTCTGCTCACTATTATTATTATTAAGGTGTTGCCATATATTAATCGATCTTTATGTTTAGTTTCTTTGTTTATTCTTATATTCTTTCCTTGTATGTTTTAATTTATTTATTAGATTATTGTCAGGCCTCCTCTTTTTTAGCTCCTCCCCTCTGTTTACCTGCTTTACCTTTTCCATTTTCTGCATCAGTATTTAAGCTTCTGGTTTTTCATTGTTGGTTTCTTCTGTTTACTATCTGCAGTTTCCCCTGTAAGTTTTCTTTATTTTATTCAAAAATCTTCTGCGTGTGCACAGTTTTCGTCTGAATTTAATGTATTAAAGACATTTATCTGCTTCATAATGTTAGCCATTAAATATTCTGGGGATTTGAACACTTTCTAAAGGGAATCGTAAATAAATTTGCCATTGATTTTGGCAGCGTAAACATCATATACATGTTTGCGTGCCGGCAGCAGGAATTAGGTTAAAGCATCGCTGCATCTGTAAATGCAAACTCACATCTGGCCAGAGGGGGAGGGGGCGTAATGTGGACGTTTTTATCCTCCCTCTATATAAAAGCCAGGTCATGACCACAGTTTGAACCTTATAATCTGCGTTAAATGTCTGATGACCGGAGAGTCAAAGATCACAAACTCTAGCGGTAAAGTGGACCTTTGTCAAATTGTTTAAATTCTTTTTATACAGATTTTCCTTCCCAAAAGAGAGCATTGGGTTCAGTGGAGACAGGCTGTCTTTTCATGAATTGATTCTCTATTTTATATATATATATATATATATATATATATATATATATATATATATATATATATATATATATATATATATATATATATATATATATATATATATATATAAATTATGTTACAAACTGGTGCTAAAACTCAATTTTTAAAAAGAAAAAACTTAGAGTGGCTTCCTTTCATACGTACAGCTCTGGAAAAAAAATTAAGAGACCACTTTAAATGATCAGTTTCTCTGATTTTACTTTTTATAGGTAAATGTTTGAGTAAAATGAAAATTGTTCTTTCATTCTATGAACTACTGACAACATGTCTCCTAAATTACAAGCACAAATTTTGTATTTATTTGCAAAAAATGACAAAGAAGATGCAGTGCTTCCAGACTTCAAATAATGCAAAGAAAACAAGTTAATTTTCATTTAGAAATAGCAATACTAATGTTTTAACTCAGGAAGAGTTCAGAAATCAATATTTGGTGGAATAACCAAAAGGTTTTCAATGGGTTTCAGCGCAAACTTAATTTTTTCCAGAGCTGTAACAAAATAAATGTAACTTTCAATCCTTCTATTATTTACTGGATGCTTGGATAATCAGCTAATAATTTTTTTTTAATGAAAGCATTTAGTCACATTTTCTCTGGGTTCCTGTTTAGGTTGAATACATAAATTGATTTAGTTTCTTCTTTTTGTAAGTATTGCAGAATAAACTGTATTATAGTTTTAAACATCTTTACATCATTAGATTACTCAAAAGCATTCTATTGCTTAATGTCAGGTGCAAAAAAGGAAATTTTAGTGTTTAAAATATAAACTACATGTTAGTTATATATTTTGTGCAAACATTTAAATCAGAATAAGTCACGTCAAACTGTCACAGAGGAGCTTAGCAGCAGCAGATCGGATAAATGGATTACCAGACGATGCTTTGTTTTAATCTTTTGAACTCTCAGCCTCTATCAGCCATGAATCTGAAAATACCAGCAGCCTGTTGAAATATTTACAACCAAGGAAATAAACAAAAGGTCTGCTGTGGGTGAAAAATGTGATAATTAAATTATTGGGTAAAAAATAAAATGATAAGCTTTTTAATAATGCAGTTTGTATACATAACTGAGAGCTTTTTTTAAAAAAACTACTGCTAGGGGCTCATTGCACGTCAGCTTCCGCGTTCTGGGAAAAGCAGCTTGGTCGTTTCCGGTCTATTGAAATTGGCATTTTACACTCAGTGTTTGCAGGGTTTGGCCAAGGTAACAATTAATGACATACATCGATCTGAAGCTCCAAGAAGTAAGCTGGAGAAAGATTTTAAGATGTACACCTCGTTATACATTCACGGATATGAAGGTGAGTTTTACTTTATGACTTTATTACCAAAATTAACTTTGGCTTATGCTAGTAGGCAATATTCTCTAACATTTTTGTAAAAATGTGCTATTTAAATATCTAGACATTTTTATCCATTCTAACGGACAATGTTTTTACCTTATTTTGTACTTATTTCCAATTATGTGTGTTTATTGTTGCTAGTGTCAGAGACCAAGTAAGGGGTTACAGTTCAGGCTTTTTGCTTTCGAAGCATGAGGAAGCACAACAAGCCCCAGATTAACACAGTGGTTCCCAAAGTATGGGGCGCGCCCCCTAGGGGGGTTGCCATGCCATTGCAAGGGGGGCGCTGAAAGCGGTATGGATGAATGAAAAAGAAAAAAAAAACAGTTACACAAAAGTGTTTCACTGTAAAGATGGTTTGTAGTGTGTTTTGTTGCAACCTGAAGTGTGAAATAAACTTCAGTGGAATTTGAAAACAAAATATGTGTATAAGTTTATGTCTGGTTGAACGGAGTGTGTGCCCAGTTGAATTTTTTTTTCATTTTTGGGGGGGATTTTATTGTAATCCATAGGGGGCCCAGAAGAAAATCTTTGGGAACCACTGGCTTAACAGTAGAGCAGCTCTGGTGTCAGTGTTCTAGTTCAGCTGACTGTTCAGGTTCAAAGTTGTTGCTTTTAGAAAAATATGGCTGTGTTCCTTAAGGTCTTCGCATTATTTCGTTTTATTACTTTTTTATTACTTTTGCATGCTTCTTGTGAAGAGCTCAGATAGGATCGTGTTTACAGCGGTGTGTACAGGCGGATCAGTTGCTCGGCTGCCTGGCTGTGGTCTGCTCACTCGTTCCCATACACTTGCTCTTTCAGGCTGAATACAGAAGTGATTTCATAGAAATAACACAGGACAGCTCCTTTATTTATCTTCCGCCTCCCCCCGATAGTTTTAGGCTGAAGAAAATGATCCGGAGTGAAGTGAAGGCTGCAAACTTTGCTGTGCAGCATTAGCTTTAACTTGTAGTGATGAATATTTCCAAGCCACTGTCTTCTTAATTCAGGATCTTTTGGAAATCCATGAAAACTCATTATATTACTATGAACAATACAATGTTCATAGTATTGCTTTATTTGCGTCTGAAATACGACTTTGTCTTTTCTAGCTGTCATGGCGGAAACAAGAAAGCAGCATTTCACTCATGTGGATGTGACGTCAGAGCCATACGTGCAGAGTCCATTGACCCTTTGCAACAACGCCACGTCGAGGCGCCATGATGGACGTTGGAAGTGAGGAACAGGAGTATTGAACAGAGCGACTGAAATTGTTTTCCAAAGTTGTTTTTGCCAGTTTATTCATGGTTTCTACTTGCTGAGTGAAGTTAATTTGCCTTTGAACATAACACACCTGGTTGGGGCTCATAGACGGCGGTGGCGGTATTTACAGAAGCTTGAAACAGCTACCTTAGAAACCGGGCCATACTTCCTCCCCCCTGATGTGTTGATCAAATTACCGACGTTGCCTGAATTCACACCACATGATTTATATCATTGTATCATAAACAGCGATTCTCCTTAAACGGGAGCAGCATTAAAACGTGCATAAGACGAGATGCTAACCAGTGTTTTTTGTACATGCTAGGCACCATGACAGGTGGGGAATTGTTTCCATAGTTACTGATGGTTACGGTACCTTCGCCATAATGCCAATATTTCACATCTTTCTAACCATACTTACTTATAAAGTTTAGGAATGTTAATCTTCTTACCTTATAAGACGTTTTTGCTGCAAATCCGCGGTTACACCAAAGTCTGACAGTCATTATGATTAACGGCTGCTATTCATCGCTCTAAAAGGTATACAATAAAATGACGAGTTTGGTTTTCACCCTCGTCTTTCTTTGCACCCTGTGACCATTTTTACTGCAAAACACAGGAGCACATAGGTTGTCTCGTCATCCGTCATGGCGAAGCCGGTGTTCTGTTTATCTGTGCTACCCATGAATCCGGCCTACCTTGTCGTAATGTGCATTCACGCATCGATGCTACAGTGAAGTCACATGCAAAGGGTCAATGTTTCGAAGATCATCGTGCTCCATAACACAAGTTCAGATTTAGTCGTTCTACAACTGACAAGATTGGTATGAAAGGATTATTCTGAGGCGTATTATGTAATTAATAATACAAATGAAGGTGTGGACAGAGATTACAGCTTGTAATGATTTTGTGGTTTATACATCTCTAAATATTTACAGTATTCTAGACTATAAAATATCAGAAAAAGCAGAAATTCTGATTACATTTGAACCCAAATGTCTTGGGTCAGAGGATCTCTGTGTCAGCCTTTAAATACAAAGTAAAAACTTAATACATGTGTCTGAGTTTATGATGTTCAATTCTTGGTTTCCACACAATAATTCACACAAATTCTTGTTACTTTGGTTATTTCCTCAGGGCAATTTTTATAATTGAGTTTGATTTTAAAGATCAGTGTTAAATTTTAAGGGCAATGCAATTTCCGGCTGTCATTATTTTTTCCCTTGTGTCTTTTTCTGATCTGAGAGTGAAAATGCAGTTTGAATTAGGAAAAGCTCTATTTAAATTATTTAAAAAGTTTAATTCCTGAGGGGTTTCTCTTATTTTAAACTAATCTTGCAAATTTATTCAGCGGCCAAGACAAAAGGGAGAATAAATTTAAATTAGATTCTTGAAACTACAGAGAAAAATGAAATAAAAGCCCAGTTTGGCAGAGATACATTGTCTCTAAAGCAGCAGGTTCACCTGGTACTGAATTACCTCTCATGAAAATCAGACATGAAGTCACTCGCACAATAAAAAGGGGAAACGTGTCAGGTTTAAATTACAGAAATCTCTAAGGAACTGAAAGAAACGGAGACACACACACACAAAAAAAACAATTCACAGACTTGTTTGTTGTTGGATGAAGCAACGTCTTGAGAAAATCTGCAGGAAGAGCAGAGGAAGCAAAAATAAATGTTACGTTTTTGTGTAGGGTTTGTCGATATGGTTTAAAAAATATAAAAACAAATATTTTTCACAGTCTAGATCCAGTTTTAATCTTTTTTAAAATCTTGCTTTCATTTCTAGAAAAATAAATTATAAAAGATGAAAGATATTTTCAAAAGTCGCTTTTACTTCAATCATCCCTTCTGCGAATTGAACATCGAAGTATTAGGGGCAGGCTACAAGAATCATAATATTAGCAAAATAAAAACACAATTTTTTCACAATTTCACAAGAAAAACATCTTAAAAAATACAAGTTTGTTTGTTTGCTTCCTTCTTCAAAATAAAGTCTTGCTGATGATAGTAATTTGATTCTGATTTATTTCTGTTAAGTATTAGTATAAAACTTCACAAGATGCTCAACATTCCTCATTTAAATTGTTTAATTTTTACCCATGAAATTATTACTTTAGAAAATAAAAATTGTAGTCTGACCTTCATTTTACCGGAATTCAAAGTGCTAATAAACAAAAGCTGTAAAATATGCAGGTCAAACAAGATGGCGGCCCTCACTCTGAACTACACTGTAAAAAAAATAAATACAAAAATACCGGCAGCTGTGGTTGCCAGACTTTTACCATATAAATACATTAAAAATACATTAATACATTTAATTTTTACTATATTTAAATTTACATTAAAATTTAAATATAGTAAATTTTACTATAAAATTTCTAAAATTCTAAATTTTAGAATATGGTAAGTTCTACAATTTATTGTATTATAAAATATGGTAAATATTTAGAATGCTAAATTCTGAAATTTAAAATTCAAAATTTTAGAATATGGTAAATTCTAAAATTTACCATATACATTTTAGAGTTTATATGGTAGATTTTACTGAATTTGTTTTGTTTGTTTACAGTGTATGGAAATCCAAGGAGTGCAATGGTGGGGGAAAAAATCCTTATTTTCCAAAAGTTAAATAATCAAAAACAATAATTCAAATAAGAAATAAAATCAACTTTACCTCCCAGGCCTATTTTTTATGTAACTTGCATATTAATCAAATATTTTACTTGTTTGTTTTTTTTTTGTGGGGAGCGGAAGGGGGTTCACAAAAAGCCTTAATTGAAAATGAAAACTGTGAATGAGTTACCTTTTTGAAGAATCTGCTGCAGGTAAGATATTGCCTGCTTTAGATCTTTCAACAGAACCCCATCTCAAAGAAAGAATCTGTGATTTAAAGGAACTCATATTTGGTCACCAGATAACATTAAAACTGAAGAATGCAAAAACAACGAAGCATGAACAACATAAAGAGGTCGGTAAACAATGAGCTGCGTTTTTTAATTTGGTGACATTTAAACGTTTAATATATGACACAATTATGAACAGAAAAGGCCAAACCAGATGGAACAAAGACTAGAAAAGTGATCCATTTCACAAAACGCTGCCCAACATCCTGGCAACCAAACTGCAGCAATAAAGGGCCTGACGCTGCGTGGCGCTTCGTTTTACATTAAGAAACACCTAACCCAGCCATTTCCGCCTGCTGAAACCCATCTGCGTGTTTCTTGGTGGTCATTTTATGAGCCGAGTTGCCACGTGGAGCACAGTGTGGCACAGCCTCAGGTTTTGTTATGAGGTGGGGGTGTCTGGCACGAAGGCGCGCTGTGCCAGGGCTCCAGATCTTAACACGCTGCCTGAAGCGGATAGATGTAGAGACTTCTGGCCAGGCATGAGCTCTGCAACCTGGCAGAGACGTGAGAACGGCACGTTGTGTTCTGCTGTTGCAGAAGAAGAAAAAAACAAAAAGCCCTGAGCACTCAGCTGTGTTTGGAGCCCAGGGTGCTGGATGGTAGAACAACCAACCCAGAATGAGATGGAGTCCAAACAGAACCACTTCCTCTGTGCGTCTGCCTACCAATTAGCCACAGAGCTGCTGCTGAGGTGAGATAACAATAGAAAGCCATGTATCCCCTAAAGACCTCACATATTAACGTAGTGATGTCTCCTACATGTCACCGCTGCCCTCACTCGCCTGGCAGCGCGCCTGACTCACCGGAGGGGGGCCGTGATTTAATCCAAGAAGAAAACAGCAGGACGCAACATTAGGCTGAACGCAACGTGATGTAATTAGTGAGACGCTGTTAGGAATAAATATGAAGTCTCGTACAGTGACTTCAAACCGCTCTGTAGATGAAGAAGTCGTGTCTCTAAGTGCATTTTGAAGTAAAATTACACCAATAAATCAAAAGGGTGGCAATGAAAAGGAAACTTCAAAATCTGTAAGACAATTTTTACACTTTTATTTTTCAGAACATTTCTTGCATTATAAAAACAACCTAAATATTGCATTTTTCCGCACAAAGTGTAAAATAAAGTGTTTTAAGTTAACTCACATTTTGTAGCACCACAAAAATTAGTTCCTCAATGAACACCATTATGTGCAAATACAGGGAAAACACAGGAAAAAGTAGTTTTCTGATGTTAAAATAAGATAACTTTTAGTTTGTGTGCAAAAAAACAAACAAGTTAACAGTTAAAAGTGTTCATATTGTCCATGGCAGCTTTGAGTCCAGCGGTTAAATACTCTTCAAACTGCTCCGACTGCAGATTAAGACTAACACTAAAACTTCATATAAAAACAATTTGTCACAAATTGGTCCTGCAAAAAGATCCCAAGTGGTTTAAAAAACTTGAAAGCGTCTTACAAACATATTTTATCCTTCAAATCCTTAATATTTTTCAGTTTACATTGGTAAAAGCATTGACATTTTTACACAATTTCACATTAGAACCACAAATTGTTTAATTATTTCAGTGATGAAGATCTAGAGAGGTTTAAAGTTGAGATTTATCCCTAAACCCAATTCCTAAAGCAGTGCCAAGTTATAAAAATCAACAAAAGTCTAATTTAGTTTACTGTATCATCAAATAATTGGAAAAATTGCAGGACAACTTGATACGTACAGTATTAGCCCATCCCAAATGGGAAATAGTCATTCTGGAGGAAATTAGGAAGAAAAATCTGTTGATTCATGTACTTTAAAACGTAAAACAACTTTTATGGCATATAAAAACATTGTTGAAAGAAAACATGAGAATTTAATTTTTTTTAAAAGTCAGCCTCCAGATGTGCAGAGCTGGCAGAGACAAAACACAAATAGCAAAAGCTGTGAATTCCAGGGGCTGCAGTATAGATTTAAAGCAGGTATCACTTTTATAATAAATAGTGTGTGGTGGTTTAACAAATAAAACCCCAGTTTAAAATACTTACAGGTTTGTGGTTGTAACATGAAAAAATGTGGAAAAGGCACTGAAAAAACATAAAATCTTATCAAGTATTTTTTAGGTTCTAGTGCATATATCTTATTAAAGTTAAAATAGAACAAAACTAAATAATAAGCAACATTTCAGAAGCCTGTATTAAGTCAATAATTCCTTAATATGGATGAAAAAAGTGCTAGATTATTAAATAATCTGCCAGTGGAGTTTTAGTTATTAGCACTACAAACTAAGGAAAAATACTTGGTAAGATTTTAAATTCTGCAGCGAGGTTCACTGAATTTTAACCTTTAGAAAGCCAGTATAAAGTTTATACTTTTAGATGTGTATAACGGCACATAAGCTGGTTGTGAAGCTGTACAGTAAACTGATTTGAGGTCACATCTGCTGCTGCGCTGAGGCTACGCTCTCATCAAACTGCTAGTGTACGCGCTCCCAAAACTCTACAGGCGTCTATCTCAAATATCCCAGCTGTCACTGAAGTACTGGTCCTCTTCTTCTTCCTCGTCTTCTTCCTCATCTTCTTCTTCTTCTGCCTTTACTTTCACCCGAGTTTCGCCTTTCACCAGCTCATCCGACACATCTGTGTCGTCCTCCTGCTGTTCTTCTACCTGGAGCTGCGTTAGCATGCGCTGTAAGGTGGATTTCACCTCCTGAACTTCTTTTTCCAAACACTGTGCAGAGAAGGTTAGGGAAGAATCTGATGTTTCAGTGTAATGCATATTAGTATGTAAAAGGGAAAAAAACACACTAACAGACAAAATGTCAGGGGCAATGCAACACTATTAACAGTAATGGTTTGAGACAGCCACTGCCCAATAAAGCCATCAATTTTCAACAGATTACTGGGACAGATCATCAAGTTATCCCCACTTTAACCCTATTTAATTCAGTATTTATGAGCCCATCTAAACTTTGCAGCCATGCAAGCAGATTGCCCAGTTAGATTATTCATGAACCATTGATGAAACGGTAAAAAAGCAGGCGGCAGCAGAGGGAATGTTTAATCTGCTTGGAAACTTAAATCAACCGTGAGCGTCTGCACTGAGTTGCAAAGCAAAGAGATTGCTGTAACGGAGGAGCAGACGGAGCATGATGGCTTATTTTACTTTTTGAATAGACACAGACGTCCTTATTTATAATTAACCAAAAGAGATCATGAATGCTGCAAAAATTTGACACGAGTTTTAGAGGCAACTTTGTCCAAACAGGATGGAAAAACTTATCCTCATTTCTCTGAGGCTGTCCATGCAACCTCTTGTTATTGAGAGCAGGGCTCCAATTAAAACCCATATTGGCTGCTGGTTTGATCTTACCGTTACTATGGTAACCGCGGCATCACGGGCAGTACAGTTTCTCTTCAATTTCTGCATCTCCACTGTACTCAGGAGTCCACCACACAACTGCAGAGTGCAGTGAGTTCTTGCTATGAGAAATTAATGACACATGAGGACTTGGGAACAGAGAGGTGGAAAGAAGCAGGTCAGTCTTTGTACGTTTCCACCTGCCAGTCTGCATTGGTACACGGCCTGTGATGGGGGAGAGCGGACTGACCCCAAACACTTCAGATAACAACATGGACATCTACAGTCACACTCAGTTAATTAGAATATACATCCTAATGAGCGTAGATCAAATTGTTATTTCCATTTGGAAATAATAATCTTTAAGCAGGTGTTGAGCATACTTTTAGTTAAAGGTAACCAATTATGCTTCCTTGAACATGTTAGGATACGTTTATAAGCTACACAAAACATGTTCATTACTTTTTCTTTGGACAAAGTCATTCTATGATTTGCCTATGAGTTGTTTTACTGCCTCTTGTCACTTTAAATTCAAATAAGCTGCTGTTAGCCACGCCACCCCTTCCCCCCACGTGAAAATGGTTGCAAACAGAGGCGCAGTTATAAAACTGTACATCTTTGAAAAGTAGAAGTGGAGCCTCCTACACATCCAACAAGAATGCAGCAAGTGGTTTCTAGATGGAAAGTCAACAACAAAATATTTGTCTTCTTCAGCAGCCATTGTATAGAGCATAAAGTGGTAAAACCAGCTGACCAAATGTCCTGGAGCTTAGCTTGGGTTGCTAGGTGACGGGCTGGCTTCACTGGGATTGCTAGGTAATGGTACAGTGCCCAGAAGTTTTTGAAACTGATCATTTTCCAGACACCAAAAAAAACCCATTAAAAGAACTTTTTTAAAAGTTCTTTGGGTGATTTTAGAAGACGTTGAGACCCAAATGGAAGTATAAAGACTTCCAAAATGTTATTTCTTTCACAATAAATAATCTTTCGGCCCACATTTCTGTTTTTAAAAATTGTTTTTAATTGGTCTTCTGTAATATTCTAATTTTAAACATCAGTTTTTTAATTAACTGTAAGCAGGAAATCATCATCAACAGAAATAAAGACTTCCAGGCAGCCATCTGTGTGTATTTCATCTATATAATTTAGTTCAATCAGGGAAAAAGTTCCTGAAATTAATTGAATTTTCAATAATATTTTAATTTATTGAATGTATGTAATTTTTTTAATGAAATCTTCATTAAGGTTGGACAATAAAGCATTCTGAGCAAAAGAAAGTTTGGTGGCATGAATTAACTCAGTCACTCTTTGGTTACCTAGCAACAACCTGTTGAGTAACATGTGGTTACCTAGCAACAACCTGCTGAGTCAGAAGTAGTTTCAGCTTCCTCCTCTGTGCCTCACAAATGCTTAAAAGTAAACAACAAAGTTGTGGAATGAAAAACAAGAGAGGTTATGCTTCAGTTTGTCAATATTTCAGATATTTAAAACAAAAACCAAATCAATAGTTATTGATATCGACTGATATTAAATGGTTATGTTATTTTACATTTTTGAGTCGTACTGTCCAGCCCTAGCTGACACCATTAAATACAATCTCTATCTGTACTTCCTGTGGCTCCAGCCATGTTACAGTGTGTACTGCTCAGACTAGAAAAGCCAGGCACATAAAAATGTGTTATTGTGCATTAGCTGAGAGGCACAGTTAAATAAATATTCAATCACAGCTGACCTGGGTCCAGATAAGATCTCCCGTCCACTATTTGAGGAAATAATTGTTAGTTGGCAGATTTTCTTCATTTTGCTTCTGAAATATGATCTCACTTAGTAAAAGCAGGAGGGGAGAGAAAGGTGGAGCCAGAAAAACACACTAATCTATTTCCAATCAGCTTTCTAATTAGCACAGAGAATGATGTATTGTGACCTGTAATCAGCCAGAACAGTTTGATTCGAGTCATTATCACGGATATTGTAATTTCCTCTCTGCCAGACCCAGAAAGTGGAATTGGGCAGATGGGGAAAGGGAGAGCAGGGGGAGGACAGGAGGGTCAGCTGGAGGATGGACGTTAAGATATGACAGGGCCAGAGTCATTACAGTGACATTCCTCTGTCTGCCCGGGCCCAGCCTCCATCGGCCCGCTTTAATCTCAGCCCGTCGTGAATGGCAGCGCACATCCGCGGCTCTCTAATAACCTCGCATGGACTTTTAGTATTTCATTTTCCAGTTGGCCCAGCCAGTCTTTCAGGAAAAAAAACTCAAAACTAATCGCTGTCTATCCTTTATTCTCTCCCTAAAATGGATTCATGAAATCAGATATGACATTTTTTCCCCTTTAAAGGTAAAGTCGGCACAGCAAACATCTGTCAGTGTTTGAGTGGTTTTGATGTTTACTTTTAAGTCAAAAAGCCTTGAGAGGATCCGAAGGGACAGACGTAAAGAAAGGCAGGATTTTTATACATTTAGGTTGAACTGGAAGGATATGGGTGAGGGCTTGATCCCGATTCAGTAAAGCTGTCTGCAGTTTGTCCTCCAAGGCGATCAGTCTGTCACCGATGAGCTCGCAGCGCTCCGTCAGGTCTGTAGCGTCGGCCTCGCTGCACACATCCTGGATGGCACAGAAAAGGCAGAACAACAACAAAAAAATCAAACTGTTCTGAAATATGTGTTTGATACTAAAAAGACCAAAACACAACCATTGTTACCTCAACAGAACGTCATAGTTATGTAAATTATGAACCCCAGATTTACACAACTTAAGGTTTTGTGGTGAACATTATGAAAAAATAAAACATACAGAAGTAAACAAAACTGTTGAACAAATAATTATCAATTGAACTAATCGAAAAATGTCCCGGGCTACTATCACTTGAATCCATTCAGGATCTCAAGAGGTGAGAAAAACTTCCTCAGCGCAGACAGAGGGTCTGCATAGCAGACTACAACGGAAGTAATGTTGATGTTATTGCTGTCAAAGAGAAGTTCAGAGCGGTTGAATTAAATTATTTTTACACAGTTTTTAAAATTTTGGCTTGTGCAGGTCGGTGAGGTTTGGTACGTTATTTTGCCCGTTTTCAATGTAAAAAAGGCATTGTTACATTTTTTTTTCTTTTGTAAAGTGCCTTGAGACAACATTTGTTGTAACTTGGTGCTATATAAATAAACTGAATTGAAATTGAATTGGCGGCCAAAAAAAATGTCACTGCCTGAAAAAAGCATGAAACATACTCGTGCACTAGCAATTTGGGTTTAACCCCGTTTGAAACTCCAACTGGCAGCTGAATACGCAGGACCATGAAAAAGCGTTTAGAACCACGCCGCCTGCAAAAACACAAGATCTTACCAAATATTTTTGGTCTAGTTTCTAGTGCAAACATCTTAGTACACTTGAAATGACACAAAACTAACAGAGAAGTTATTAGGAGCTTGTTTAAAGTCAATAATTATGTCATTCTGATTAAGAAAAAAAATACTAGTGATAAGTAGGGCTAAACAATAAATCAATAGCAATATATCGCAAAAGAAATATGATCAATATAACATATTTGCAAAAAAAAGGCTTTGGCCGCTAAATCTCTCACTGTTAACTAAGCAAGTTTGGTGGAATCTACTCACTCACTCCCTCTTTGGCTACCTAGCAACTCACTCCCTCTTTGGTTACCTAGCAACAACCTGTCGAGTAACTAGCGCTGCAGTAGTTTAAGTTTTTTTTTGTACTGTGCCTCATAACTGCTTAAAAATAAAAAATGGTGTGGATTGAAAACTGTGGATAAAATAAGAACGGTGACGTCAACAGTTTGGCAATATTTCATATATTTAAAACAAAAAACTGGGGTGCTGTGGTGGCGCAGGGGCAAAGCACGACCCATGTATTGAGGCCTTAGTCCTCGTGGCGGCGGTCGCAGGTTCGATTCCCGGCCTGGAGACATTTGCTGCATGTCTTCCCCCTCTCTCATTACCCTCTTTCCTGTTGAACTACTTTCAAATAAACGCCACTAGAGCGAACAAAACCTTTTTTAAAAAAAACTAATCAATAATTTCTGATATTGTTGATTCAATTTACGGTCATTATACGGTTTTCAGTCATAAGTTAAATAATCTCCATATTATCCCACATTATATCTTATAGGAAAAATTACTTGTTATATGAAGTTGTTATAATACATAATGTATTATATAAACGTATTATATGGAGAAAATGTCTTGTTTCACTAATTTAGACGACTTCTTCTTCCAATTATATTTCTAATTTAACCAGTAAAGAACAATGATATACTGAATAATCTCCTTTTGAACCTGCTCCTTGTTATAAAAATGTTTTGGCAACATCATGTCAAATTTATATAAATAACCAGAACGTATCTATACATTGCAGCAGTGAATGCAGCAGTGCAGAGTGTGTTTTGAAGGATGGCACCTTGATGGAGGTGCAGAGTGCAGTAGGACAGAGCACTCGGAGTATGGCTGGCCATAATTAGACCAGCCCCCTCTGCAGACATTGTGTCCCAGTTTCTTAACACTTATCGGGCATAGAGAACACAAACACACACGCTAAGGCACAGACATGCACAAAATCCCAACTTTTTCCTCAAACAACGCACAGGGATCCTAATCTGACTCATAGCTGCAGGTAAAAAAATATCAGCTCCCTGCAGCTCTGAGGTGTCGGAGCAATCACCAGAAAGTTGGATCTGATCTCTGCCTGTAATTGCGCACCCCGTTTTGGATGATGCAATACCCCAAAGAAACGTAAAACATCAAGAGGCCCGTCAATGTGAGCATATCATTCCTGATGTAACTGCAGAATTAAGGAAGACTTGGGCAAAGAGATACGATCAGTCCACAGTATTATTTTCCATGTTTGAGGAATTGTAAGAGGAGAAATAGTAGCACAAATATGTCCTCCAGCTTGTCTTGATGCAAAGCCAAGATTGAGGCAAAAATTTGTCAACTTAGGTCTCCAATAGTTCTGACTCTGCACGATAATGGTAGATTTTTCTCTCTCCACACACAAACCGTTTAAAAATACATATTCCAAAGACTATAATTTGCTCCAATTGGTGTTCAAACCAATTACTGTCCATGTAACACAGAAGAAAAACATCATAAATGAGATTTTAGTGAGACGCTAATTTGCAGGAATGAATTAAAAGCATACACCTGTAGTCTCTGTAATTCTCTCTCCATGTTAGTGCTAATATTAAAACACATAAAGTTGATAGAAATTATTTTCGAATTCAGTAGTCAAACTTATGCATGCCTTAGTATGATTATTTAAGCAATAATGAACGAGAGGCAGAAGGTAATTTTGCCACTTCCCTAGGGTGTTGTTCTGCCTGATACTTCTCACCAGGCGCACAACACAAACAATTTATATTGTGCCGGGGTTACACTTGAGGTTGTAATTGGTTTCAGGGAAAAAAAAAAACTTTCCTGCATTCTTGTTAAATAAGAAATTAAGTAGCAGATGATTAAGTAGTATCTTCAATTTTCACTGAGATGTTGTTAGGAAATGCATCCATTTACCATCTACGTTCTGTATAATGCATTAAGTCAATGCAGGAAGATTTCAGGAATTAGAAAAGTGGCAATTATATGTGGAGGAAGATACAGAATTTGAAAGCTATTGATTTGTCAAAGCTTGTGAATGCTTACAGGTAATTTATAGTGCAATATTTAAAAAATCAATGCACGGTAAATGGGCTGCACTTTTAGTCTTAATGACTCACTAAAGCACTTATTCATGCACTCACACACAGAAGCACACATTCATACACCAGTTTAAAGATTGACATGGTGGTCTAGTTATAATTAATTTGTTTATTTGTGAAACAATCTTTCTGGCTTTTGTTTAAAGCAAACAAAAACTTTGATTTTTGTGGCCTGTATTTCTGTTTAGACGTGGATCTGACTTGGAGTTGACGGAGGTTGTGAAAGAGATTCCAGCTTCCTGCACATTAACGGTGTCCACAGTTTAACCCAAAATTATTCATATTTCTGGCAGATTTAGACTTATAATTATTTAAATTTTATAAAAAGAAGCACAAATATGATAGAAATATGTAAAAGGAGGATCAATCTTGAAAAATAAATGTTTATATTTACATTTTATAAAAAGACTTCATTGTAGGAATCATTGATACCATTCTCAGTAATCAGTGGGAAACTATCTATTGGATTTAGAGCAATCAAACTCTTCTTATAACTGCTCAGCAGGTTTTTTCGGGTCTCCACTGGGATTTTAATTATATATCTTATGATGAGCTCCAAATTTTGAAGGTTTCCTTATTATCAAACTAATCTTTAGCTTTCTCCCCAAATTTTCTTTCAGATTCCAGTTGGGACTCTTGGTGGGCCATTTTAAAAAGTTTATATCACTTCCAATGAGAAGAATCATGTTATAGTATAAATCTGTGCATATTAATAAATATACAATGAATAACTCTGGGCTTAAATGCAGATTTTGTGACATTTGTGACATCAATGTTTCTCCCTTACAGGTTATTCAGTCGGGATCCAGGATCTGTTTTGTAATCAACAAAGCTAATTATCGAGCCTTCAGCATTTCGATTTAATTCTTGTTTGCTGTTGTGAACCATTGTGAAGAGGGGCGTGCGAGGACCTTGAGATGATAAAGGAACAATTAGCGAGGATTAAAAGAAAACATAAGAGGCCTAAAACACCCACACTCACACACCAATCAATCTCCATTGTGGCAGCAGGGCAGCGGCCTGGCAGCAGCTAAGTGGAAATCATTTACTTAAAGTCATTATGGAAAGGAGAAAGAGGTCAGCGCCTCAGCAGAGAATCCGGCTCCTGCGCGGCGCTATCACAACACCATGACGAGAGCGATACCGGCCCCATTAAACGGCCATCAGATCCTTTGACTCAGTGATGCATCATACTTTATTGTGACTGAATCTTTTTTTTATTTTTGTACGTCAGCCAGATTTTATAACCCAGAGTGATTTAAGAGTTCACAAGGACATACAACCATAATGTAAAGTATCCAACTGCCTGGAGCCCTTCCACATTTCATCACATTAAAAACCCCACAGTCTATCTAAGCGGGATTTTACATGATAGACCAACACAAATTACAGCGGGACGTTTCATAACTAATGCCTCTTTTTCACACACATCACTGCAGTCTATCTATTATTCTTTAAAAAATCTCTATTAAGGGGCGTGCTGTGGTGGCTTAGGGGATTGAGCGACCCACGTTTGGAGACCTTGAGTCCTCGACGCGGCTGTCGTGGGTTCGATTCCCGGACCTGGCGACATTTTGCCGCATGTCCTTCCCCCTTTCCTGTCAGCCTACTTTCATATAAGGGACACTAGAGCCCACAAAAGACCCCTGGGAGGGGAAAAAATAAAAAAATCTCTGCTAAATGTTTGTTTATTAATGTTTTTTTAGGTATACCCAACCCTATATTTGAGATTAGTCACAAGCTCCTTTGACTCCCTTTGCTCCACTTCGCTAGGTAACGGACTAGGCTTTGCTGTGGTTGCTAGGTAACGATGCAGCGCCTGCTGATTTGTCACATTACATTCTGTAAGGTTTTTGAAATGGCTAATTTTCCAGACAAAAAACTATTTTAAAAAAATGACTGGATGTTTTCTTTTTTTTTTTTTTAACAGGTTTTACTGATTTTACTGCAAAGTTTCTCAAAATTGGTCAAAATTTTAATTGACTGCTGCCTCAGCCTTACTTGATGTCTGTATTTGATAAGGCGAGTGATAAAAAGTCACATTAGTGCAAATTCCTTACAAACATTTCTAACTTGGCACCACAAAATCTGTAATTTTGATTGCAAAAACCACTAAAAGACTCACAAAATCCTGGAGGAAGAGCTATTCATTGATACTTTAACAGTTTAATTGGATTTATCACATATTCTGGCACAACCGGTCCTATAAGAACATTCAGATTTTCGATATGGCCCAAAATGAAGATGAGTTTGACACCCGTGCTTTAAAGTAAAGTTATTTTATAATATCAAATTGTTCTAAATATTAAATCAATTGTGCCCATTATTCAACGTCACCCTGAACACACCATGAAAACCAGCTGTTTAAATGTTTTTCGTCAGGCAGAGTCATAAACTCTACGTACCTGAAAATGAACAGAGGTAAACGAAGGACAATCAGGAAACATTTGGAAAAGATTTGAAACTGGAGTAGAAGTTCACCTTTCAGCAGAACAATGACCCCAAACACAGAGCCAGAACTACAATGAAATGGGTTTGATCCCAGTATATCTGGATAATACTGGGATCTAGGTCTAAATATAGAAATTTTGCCCAAGATTATAGTCTCGGATTACCAATTTGATTATACTTGAGCTTGTTTGATTGATCAGATATCTAAATATGCAAAGTCGGTTCAGACATATCCCAAAAGATTTACGGCTGTAATTGTGACATAAATGTGGTTCTGACTTTACTTGGCTCAGAGGCAACGAATGCATTATGTACTCTAAAACTTATTTCTAAATATATTTTGAAAAACACACAGATATTCACTGCAGTTATTCACTGCTTTGGTCACATAAAGTCACAATATCCCAATAAAAGTGGAAAAAACTTAAATTAAAGCAAACTACTTTTGACAGATACCAGGGTTTCCCTCACTGCATTATAAGCCTGGCGGGTCACCAGGCTTTACTTGTGCCCCCAACCAGGCTTAGAATGTTAATTTATCTTAGTTTATGTTTTCAATTATTGCCTTTTTTAAGACTTTATAGTTGGTGTTTAGGTATTAATCTTCCAGTCTTCCTAAAATGATTTACTATCTAGTAATATTTTCAAATTTCCTGTCAACTTTAAACATTTTTTAACTCACCAGACTTGACAAGTTTTCTGGGGTAAACATAGGATACTGTATTTTTGGAGGCAATTTTCCTGCTGTTGTAACTGAAATTGCACATTTAAGCTAGCCGTACATAGTAACCTTGTACAGGTTGACATTTGTTATGAATAAATTTGTGTTTATAATTAAAAGAAACAATACAAATGTTTAAAAGTGCTGAAAAGAAACAAGCTCAGCAAAGAGACGCCTGTCTTCGTCCAGATGAATAAAAACCAAAGACAGTCTGGGAACGCAGCCAAGGCTTCTCGTGTAGAAAATATTGATCTGACGATGAGAATGTTGTCAGGGGTCATGTTTAAGTTGAAGTCAACTATGAGATTCTTTTGCATCAACCAAGGTCAACACACTTCAATTACAGCGATGACATCTAGCGAGAGCGTTCAGGATACCAACCTCTGGGTGGTTTTCCTCCATGCAGAACAAAAACTCCTCCAGCTTCTGCAACAAAAGAGGGAAACGTTTGTTGAGGTCATTCGGTCGTAAACCTGCTTATGAATTATTAAAACTCCAATTATGCCGGTTGAGGGCTCCATGTGTGCAGCATCATCATGTTGTGAAGAGGTCGTGATTATTTATCCCCAATTCAAGCATAATAATGAAAAAAATAGGAAAACGAATATTTGTCTTATCTTTGCTGCAGGTTTTTATTGTTTGTATTCAAGATATGTAATCACGCGTTCCTCACTAAGGAGGGAAGTAATTACCGTTCCTCTTGCAGGCCGGCGTATTGTTTGTGGCTTAAGGGAAAGTTCATAAGAGAGGCAACAAATAATAATCAGCGGTTTTAATTAAAAACGGAGGCCTTAGACGTTTGTTCCTTTCAGGTAAACACAGCAGACCAGCAGTAAGAGTTCTTTCACAAAATGATTATTTCCAACACTGCAGGGAAGCAAACTATGATTGCAGCTAGAAGGCAAAACTGCAACCCGGTTAAGAAAATGTACAGGAAAATTTTAATAGTGGAAGAAGTAAATATTTTTGCAAAAGAAATAGCTATGTCGCACTGCAAAGCACAAACTATCACTAGGAGTTTTTTAATTTAAAAAACATGATTCATTCGGCTCATTTGCAAAATATCTCTATTAAAAAGCAATCTTTAGCCAAGAGAAATGGTGAAGGATTCCTCTCTCTCTTTATATTCCAACCTTGTGGAATATTACATTAGACTAAGTGCTGTCCTATTTAAAATTAATAGCAGGGAACCAAAGTACTTGACACTTGCAATTTGGTTCTAAACAATAAGGATTTTTTTCTCCCTCTCTGAAAAAAATCCACATTTAAGTCTAAAATTACCTGCTTCTGCCATAAAATCTGAATTTATTTGATGACTTTGTGAACATCTTTACCATAAACATGAGCCACAAAATAATTTTTTCTTTTTTTTCAGGTTTCTTTTGCAGAGAAAGAGGAAAACTGAGTATCCTTGACACAAAAAGAGAGAAATGGTTTTCTGTCTCACCTTTTTAGCTGTTGGAGAGACGTTAGGATGGGCCTGGGGGCTTTTGAAAGAAAAGAAAGACAGAAAGACAAAGCAGGCAGAGAAAATGACTGCATGCAGTTTGTAAAATGCAGGAGACGGGAGTGGTAAACATCAACGCAGAAGGTACCGCAATGGAGGCAAATAGCAGGTTTAAGAAAAGTTAAAAAGGTTTAAAGAGTGCAAGAAAATAAATGAGTTTTAATACATGCAAGGGATTATTAAGCTCTCAGAGAAAGATTATGAAATTTAAACTTTTTGCAATGCATCAGTGAAATTACATATCTGAATGAGCAAAATTATAGAAAAACCGTTGTTTAAATCACAATCCATAACAGCCAAGGATTAAAACATGTCGGAGTTATTTCTTCCACTGCTGGCTTTGTTCCTGCCTCAGATGAATCTACCAGGCCGTGTGGGCGGAGGGAAGGGCGAGAACAGGAGAGAGCGAGTCCGATTCGACCCTGAGGCAGCGGGACCTCTCCTCTCACTCGGGTTAAAATAAACCTCACACACACGCCTGCTTTACACTAAACACATGTAAACATGTAGAAACCAACTCTGAAATTCAGCGGTGTATTGGATGAAGTTCTTTGATGGCGTCTCCAAATGGCCACGTCCCTCAGAAATACCTCCGAGCTAACGGGCTAATAGGCTGCTGTTCGACTCTCTGCGGTCGGCAGATTTTTAGGCTCTCACAGCGGTGTGAACTGAAAACGTCCTCTCCAGTCAAGTGGGATGGCTGACAAAGCAGGCATGCTGTATTTGAGGCCACGCTTCACACCACATTACATGTAAAAAAATGCAGCTGAGTCTAAAAACATGTGCTTCAGTTTAACCTCTTGGTGGCAAGCATAGGTTATGTTACTATCCTGCCTTAAAGCCAGAGAGGGGGGATCTTATACATTCAAGAAACTTCATATCTCTTATGCACTGCAGCATGAATGTACATGAATAATGCATGTTGTGTTGGTAAGAATACATTCACTGTTACCTTTGTGAACTCTGAGTTCTGCAAGTTGGCCTCAGGACACCAGCGGCCTCCTAACGCAGTCAGCATGGCGCAGTCTTCTTCTTCTTTGGTGCAGGGCTGGTTGGAGGTATAAACCGCTGGATCGGGGGCGTCGTCCACGTCTGGGCCGCCGCAGCTGGAGGTTCGCAGCTGCAGGCCTCGAAGGAACAGGTGACACGCTTCCAGGTCGGCTTCCCAGATCTGCTCCAAACCGGGACAGCCACAGCTGGAGAGAGAAAGAGAGAGAGAGAAAAGAACAAAATGTTTTCAGACATTTATCGTGATACATTTCTTTTCATTATAAGACTTTTGATTTATTGTCGTTAAAATAAATCCCAACTAAGGATGTTTAAAAAACCAAAAAACTGCCCATAGTTTTACCATTTGTTGGAAGATAATAAAACTAGGGGTGCACCGATTGCAGTTTTCTGACTGATCGATGATTACCGATCTTTTAAAAAGCTTAATCTGCCGATTCCGATTTCGACCGATACCAATTTTTTTTGACTGAAATGCTGCTCAATATAGCAAGAAAGTTGTTGAGTTGGCAACAATGGAGTCACTATTGTTAATTGTAAACATGCAGACATAACTTGGTGGGGTGGTCTGACAGTCGAACGTTTTTCACTGGAGAGTAAAACAGTGGTTGATTCTTAGACCTTTGCCAAGCTAGATAAGATTGGTGGATAAGATTGGCTTCATATATAAAAATCGGCCAATCACCGATCTCCCAAAATTAAGGAAATTACGCTATTAATCCTTATTGTCAATAATACTAGTGTTACTATTTTCTGCACTGTTTGTTCAATGAAAACATCAAAAATACAAATAAATTTGAAAATACAGTTACTACTTTTTTAAAAATAGGAATGTTTTTAAGAGCAGTGTTTGTGTTTGTGGGGTTATAATTGCTGCGACACAATAACAGCCGTGCAGTTATCTAAAACAGAAGACAGAAATAGTTCTTATCGTCATTCTTATCGTTATCCTAATAGTACTGTAAAATATTGTGATAAATTTTTATGTTCATATTGGTTTGCATGTATTTGTACCAAATAATCACGGTACTGTAATTAAGTATTTAATTTTTCTTTTTTTTTTGTCAAGCACCTTGACATAGCATGAGTATATTAAGACACTATCTACTCTTCACACCAAAGTAATAAAAATAGATAAAAGGATTTTCCAACTGTGTGTGTTCAATCAGCAGAGTGTGTGTAGGTTTCTGGTGGACAGTGAGACGTGGATAAATGCCCAATAACCGTATAATAGCAAGTTTATGGCAAGTCGTATTTTTATTTTATGTCCATAAAATCAACCTTCAGGTTTGACCCTAGTTGGGAAATCGCCATACACACTTTATGTCTTGATTTTCTCTCTTTCATTTGGATTTAAATTAAACACCATAAAAGAAATCCCCCAGGCAGTAACAGATAGACACTTAATGAGTAGTGCTAATTTCCTAAAGAGCACCACCTAGTGTTCAAACAAGCCATGAGTTAAACATTTCACACTTTATTTCTTTGTATTTTTACACTGGAAGAAGTTATTTAGTACTGCACAGCATTATGTTTTTACAAATTACAGTGAAATTTACAGAAACAGACACAACAGTTTACTGTATGATATTGATATAAAAGCTACAGTCGTGGGTTGGCTACATAAACCTCTTGTTTGACATGTAGCTGTGGGACATTCCTTCATTTTAGAGCACAATCAAATAACTATGATGCCTTGCGTTTGTTAAAAAATGCAATATTTCTCAAATATGACTTCAAAGAAATTTGGCTTTTTAATTTAACACCTTGAAATTGGGCATCTGTCTCTTTAAAAACTCCTGCTCTTTCTGAAACTAACATCGCTCCTCTATTAGCCCTTTAATGTTTTACCATCGTTGAACTGAGAAGTAGCTCATATATTGAGTTCAGAACGCGTGACGTTCCACCAAGTGTTTGCTAATTGCTGCTGGCTAGTCTGAAGGAGCTGAGTGGTGGAGATTTGCACATATGGTTGTCTTAGGAGGTTAAAGTTTTTCTCAAACATGAATGAAAGAATCAAAGCAACACTCCATGTATGTTTTTGATAACATTATAACATCATGTTGATTTTACATAAAACCGCCCCCTTAATAAATTTAAAGCATAAATGAGGAGATGTGGATTTATGTGGCAATCTACAGAACGTTGATAAGAAGCAACTCTAATAAGACCATTAAATAATAATGAGAAGCTAAAATGACTGTGTTAAATTCGGTCACACCATCTGAGAACAGAAGCGCGGTAAAGGACATCTTTAACAGCATCTCCACATTAAAGCACTGACAGAAGAGTGACAGGAGGAGAGGGAGTCATTTGGGTTTGGGAGACGCTGACAGAAACGTAACGAGAGCGAATGTGCTCCTGACAGGTTGCCCTTTAGCTTCAAAGAGAGGCGGCATGGAGGGAAAAAGGAGCGTGGATGTCTTCATCTTTCTGAGCATGAAAGAGAACAGGAAGATTTTTGCTCTCTGAGTGTTACGATATCTCGCTCTGACCTGTAAAAAAAACTCACCTGGAGATGCAAAACTAATTATTTTCAGTCCATTTAATGCTTCACTGGTGGCTATGAGTGGTTTAAAATGTAATTCTTATCCTTGTTTGGCATCTTTTTGTTTAGTGTAGTATGAAAATCTTCTATACTTTTTCAATTTTGCTTCAAATCAAACAGCGTCTCTACAGTTTCAGATGGGAAGTCTCTTCCTGACCTTTTCAGTACTTTTATGTATTCACCTTCCTCTTTTAGTGACCTTTAGATAACAAATTATTACCAGCTGGCTTCAGTCCCAGCAGGTGACATTTTACGACTTATATCCATTGATCTTCATAGAAACACATTCTAGCTTTAACATATCACACCAAAAAAAAAAATGTACCGAGACGCTGAACATGTACAACAATGTATTTGACTCAGCCTTTTGTTCAAACATTGAATATTTATGGACATATTTACCGTTTCTGGTCCAAATCAATTTCTGCTTTAAGAAAACAATTTCAAGCCCAGAAGTCCCAAACCAAGTTTATTTGTGGCTACTAGAGTTTCTAAAAGTGCTAAATGAACTTCAGTTTTAGATTACAATGAACTGTGGGCCAAAAGTTTAAAAACAAAACAATTTATTTAACCAAACAAAACATATTAATCTGTTAGCATTCAAAAACTAAGCGGTAGATTTGTTTGTTATAAAGCTAATGGCTTGGGGCCAGAAGACAATGCTAAAAAAATATGTAAAGAAACAAACTTTTCTAATGTTTTTCTCACTTTTATTCTCTATTCTCAATAATTATTACATTTGTTTCGCATAATGCTGCCTCTTATCTCCTGATTTTAGTGGGCCCTGCGTTGCTAGCTTGAGGAGAAAAATTAGCATGTCAAATAACATTTCAATAAATTACTTTTATTTATAGATATTTAACAAAAACGTTCCTTTTAGATAAAGCTTACAACTTGACTGACTTTGGCTATCATAAATATAAGTATCCAAATTGGTGCACACATTCCTGACCAATTGCTGGGTTTCAGACACGGGACCCGGATGACGTGTGGAATTCAGATGGGGGTCCGGAAGTGAATTACTCCGGTTCAAAACAACAAAATGGGTCGTAGTGAGTACGATGATGCGCTAAATGGGCTGGCAGACGAGGTATCTCAAAGAAATATGCGTATATTTAGGTTATGCTCAATATTGTCTGTGAGGATTTGAGTTTTTCTGTGTGTGTATTTAGGTCTCTGTGCTCTAATTGTTGTCCCGTCTACCCCTTGATTAGTTACACCTGTTCCTTGTTTCCCCTGATTGTCTCCCTGTGTATTTAAACCCACCTGTGTTCCTTGTTGGGTCAATGTCTTCTCTAGTCATTTTGTCATGTCTTGGTGTGTCTACCGTCAAGTCGCCTGTCTGTTATTTGATTGTTACCAGTTTTGAGCCTTAGCCTTCCGCTCATTCTGTGCTGCCTGGACTTTTGGATATTTGCGTACTGTCTTCATTAAATCATAATTTTTCTCCATAACCTGGGTTATGGAGAAAATAACGCTTCCATCCTCACCATTCTTCAAGCACGATTCATCTGCATTGTGTGACGTCGGTACTACTTCATCTGCAACCCAGCAATAAAGTTGATTCTTACTGAAACACCACAAACTTCCTGGTTTTGATGTAACATAATGTTATGTCTCTGTCTTTTCAGCAAAGATTTCCTCAGGGGATTACATGTCAGGAATAAGTTTAATCTCAGGAATGAATCAGAAACTAAACTCAAACTGACATTTTCACCATCCTAAAGGAAGAAGGATCTTTTGAAGAGTTTAAAATGATGAGCCACATGTACAAAAAAAAGAAAAAAATCATCCAAAGTATTGTCTTTTTACCTAGAGTGTAAAACTCTTTTTTTCTCTTTCGTCTGTCAACAAACTAAAACACAAAACGCACTCCGATGATATTGTTTAATCTCTTTACTCAGCGATGAGAGTCTCAGCGCCCAAAATTGAATGCCACTTGTTTTGCAGCCCATCTCCCGCCTGAAAAGGCTGCCAACCTCTGTTCCCTGCCAACGCACGCCTCTCAGCTGTTTTCTAACCTTCATTTGGCAAAGAGACAATAGAGAGATTGTTCGTCCCCACCTCCCTGCCCTCGCCAATTTTCTACTCAACACTCGTGTTTCTGAGTTCTTCTAATAGTGGGGATGCACCCAGTGAGCCATTTTTTTCTACTCCTTTGTTTCTTTTGAAGATGAGAGGCACACGCATGCTCGCTTACGCGCATTTTCCTAAATCATTATCAACTGGAGGTTCATGGGTTTCTGGGAAATATAAATATGCCAGAAAATCTTCTCCGAGACTCGCTGTGGAGAGCCGGCATCAAAGCTCACATAAACCCATCAGTGCCTAAGCCTCCTTGTTGTGATGGCGTCCCGGTGCCCGTCACTATGAACTTCCCACTCAGGGGGTTAATTGGTGGCAGCCGCTCGGTCTTCCATCTGACAGTGGCAGGGTGTGGGCGTGCTGCGCCGCTGACGGCCCAGTCAGGGGAAGGAGAAACACCCAGCTGTCCTGAGGGACCGCAGACTGACAGGACTGCTCTTTCTCCTTGAGGACGTTACGTCTGAGCTCAGAGAGCCGCCGAGGGAGCGCTATAAATATACCGAGGGCTAACTGCTGAGCAAAGAGGCTCTGGTTTTGTCCTGCTTGTGCAAGCAGGTTTGGTTGGAGCGTGAAAAAAGGTGCATTAAAGAATCGCACAAAGTTTGTGCTCAGCTTTTGGGTTTTGGGTGGAAAATAATGTAAAGCAAACACAATTCCCACTGAGAAGAGAATTACAAAAGGAAAATCTAACAAACTGCAGTCGGTATTCACACTTTAGAAATGGATGTTAATGTTTCATCTTAGCGTTCTAATTTCCAACACAACCAGCTGTGAAAAAGGTGTCGATAACACTGTGAAATCAAAGAGAGGGTCTAAAAAGGTAGGAGTGACAGATGGGAAAAGAGCAACGGCGACCACGTTTATTAACATTACAATGGGATGATGTGCAAAAAGACCTGAAACTTATATTTATCTCTTTTTCTGTCAATATATTGTTACACTGAAAGTTTTCGTAACATCCAACTATTAACCAGAATCGTTTAAGAATACAGGTACTCCCAAAAATTACCTGAACATAAATGTAACCAAAGATTTTTTTATTCGTGTTTTCTTTTTGAAGTTAGAAGTAGATTGTTTATCTACTGGTGACAAAGTTGGACTAGGACATTTATTTATTATGCCATAAGCCACAGAGAGGATCATGTTGTTTTCCAGAAAACCAGGTGGAAAGGGCAAGAAATAAAGCACCGCCTAAGTAATGTGAAGTACAGTGAAGGATGTGTGATGCTGAGGGCCTCTCTCTCTCCCTCTTATACAAGGCTTTGGGAACATCGACTGAATGCATGGCATAGTGAAGTCTTTCAAATATTAACAGATTTTGTACCAAAATCCAAAGAAAATAGGATCTTTATTGGTCTTCAAGCACTTTCCAGCCAATATCAGGTTATTATTGTAATTTCACCCCTGCTGTATTGGGTGAGATTACCCCCTACAGCAGGAAGTGAAATTAATCTGAGGGGTGCTCTTTTAATAGATGGTAAATTGTGAAAATAACTTGCTAGATATTGAAAGTTATAGTTGTTATGGATAAGTGGGTAAATATATATTTACTCACAGGACATTTAAAGAACTGCGTACAGTTAAAATAAGAGAAAAATATCCAGGCGGAGATTTGAAACTTGGGTCTTAAAGGGTTAAAGAGAGTAGGAGAGGGCAGTAATGGTCAGAAATTTAGTGAAAGAATGATTTTAGGTTTGAAAAATGCTGAAATTATAAACAATTTTTAAATATATTTTTTTGATATCATTGAGATGTTTCAAAACAAAAATCTTTCCAAGGCACTAACAAGTGGATAAGACTCACTATGTTCGGTAAGAACACGTCCATTCAAGGTTTCCTAAATCTATGTTGTGATTTTGCTCATTTTTCCTTTTTTTTTTTTTTTTTTTTTTGCTTACTTGCAAACTGCATGTCTGCAACCTCTGCGAGGAGAACATGCCCAAGCATTTTAATGACTTCCACACCCAGCTGGTTTGCATCTATCATACATGATAAATAGCAGCCAAGTCTCTGCAGAGGAAGGAGTGTGAAAAAGTGGGACAAACACAAGAAGCACTTACTAATGAAGCATCTACATAATGCTTTAAACAACTCCGAGGTGAAGCTAATTTGAATTAAATTAATTTTTGTCTGGTGACACACTTAGCAGCTTCTGCACAACTCTATTATTCTTCTCTAGTCTTTGGTATGGAGGAGATAATAGTTTTTATTTTTTCAGAGGACTCCGTCGCCATAGAGACTAGACACTAATCTACCTCTTCACCACTGTCTAGAATATTTACAGTGACTGATAGGTGATCTTTGCATCTGTATGTGGTGTATTTTACCAAGAATAATATGTGTTTCTGCATACCAGAGCCTTTTGAAAACTTAAACATTTCTGATCAGATTCAATCAGGCTGCAAGAGAGAGCAAGACTTCTACTCTAGTTCAATCATTTTGAGAAACTGAACTCATTTGTGAGTGTGATGAAGGACAATTACTGAGCCCTTTAATTCGTTGCTGCGACTTAAAAATATAAATTTGGTCCATTCACCATCAGTGGATTCACATATCAGGTCAAAGCGACAGCAACACTCGTTTGTTTATTGCGAAAACACAAAATATTACCAAGTGTTTCTAGTTCAAGTATCTTAGTACTCTGGAAATGAAGCAAAACTAATTTCCAAGCAACTTTTCAGCATGATATAGGAGCTTGTTTTAAGTAAATAAAACTCTTATAAAATGTCTTGTTATAATTAGAAATAATCTACCAGTGAAACTAGTAATATCAAGGAATTATTTATTTAAAACAAGCTGCTATATCTTGCTGGAAAGTTACTTGTAAATTAATTTTGTCTTAATTCAAGTACTAATTTATTTGCACTTCACATTTGCCAAGAATACTTGGTAGGATTTTGTGTTTTTGTCATTTTGTAAAGGTTGTTAGTTAAGACTCCGAATTCATTGTTTTAAATATCAGTGAGGTGTTTAATCAAAGTAAAGAGAATCAGAAAAGCTGTCAGGAACTATTTTTATTTTAATTGTATTTTCTGACACATCTGAAATCTGAACAGGCTATGAGAAAGTGAGACAGAGCAAGACTTTAATCAGGTAACGAGAGGCTGTTTTAATCGCTTTGAACTCACAACTTAATTGCAGTTTTAAATTATTTCTATTAAAAATGTTTTCTGAATTAGTTTCAGTTAGTTTGTATAATACATTTTGGTTTAAATTGGTCAGAATAGATCCTTACACAGTTATTTGATTACTGGCATTAATTACTGAATCTGTGTATTAACATCAAGAAAGTCAATTTTGTTTTACATTTTTCAATCTTTCAATAAAATCTGCTGAGATTAGATGCAAGGTTTGCAGGTTGGTTAAGCCAAACAGTCGACTGATCAAAGTAAGATGTAAAAAAGATGAATACTTCAACACATCGGATAGAAATGGGATGTTTAAAGGGTTAATAAAAGAAAACCTAAGCTCAAACACTTTAGACCACATGTGTCAAATTCAAGGCCTGAGGGCCAAATCCGGCACGCTACAGCTTTTTATGTGGCCCTCTAAACTCCAGACACCAAATTACGTCAATCCAGTTTTTCACAATTTTGCGATCGTGGAAATTTACAGACCCCTGCAGTTTTTCACACTAATGCATCATTGGGAGTTTATTGAAAAATGTTTCCAGAAACTGGTGAGAAACATTTGGTGGTAACTCCCACCTGCAGGTGGCACTATTTACACCATTTCCTCAGTCTTACTTGATGTCAAGTTGTAATCGACACAGCGAGTAACAAAAAGTCACATTTACTGTCGTACGTAAGCACAAATATTTCATATTAATATTCCTTTATCTAATCAGGTAAACCCCGTTGAGATCTAGATCTCATTTTCAAGAGGGACCTGAGCAAAAAATTTGCAACACTATTTAAAAATTCTTTGCCAATATTTCTAGTGGCTCCACAAAAAAAAAAAAAAAAAAAACAATAACGGAGTCCTGCAGCTTGAAAATATGTTCAATATTATTTAATTCTAAGAAGTATTTATCGAAGCTAGTTATTGATATTTTAACAGTTTTTTTAAATGGGTTTTATCAACACATACTCACATAACTGGCTCTTAAAAAGATTCGAGATCTAAAAATTAGTTTTTATTTTGGGCCGTGTTTTAGAGGGTTTAAGATTGAGCGTTAATAATATTATTTGTACTTTTAATGCAAAATAAGGGTAGGAACTCAACAAGCTATGTTGACAGTGACTCATTTCTGTCTGGCACAAACTCCTCCAGAGGTGACTCTGTCTGCTAAAGGATGCACACAGGAAGCCACAAAATGCCAAGAAGAAAAACAGGATATTTGATTAAAAATTGGTTCCAGTATGGCCCTGTTTGGAAATTAACTCAGGTACTTTTCTATCAATTTGGTACAAATTGTTCTGCAACAGCCGAAGCAGTTTTAGTTTGGTGCAAAACGTAAAGTGGGTGTTGAATTTATTGACTCTGCATGTCAAATTTTCTACCTGTGTGAGCAAACACAACAGGAGGATCCACTTTTAAGTTTCTTTGGAGGAGAAGAATGTGAGGGAAGATAGAAATGAAGGTAAAGACATAAAATACATTAGAGGGTGAGAAGATGAAGACAAAGTGCAGGTGAGAGACGGAGTGAAATGTGAGAAAGCGGCTCTGGGAAACAACAAGGTGTGACTGCACGGAGCTGTCTGTGAGGTGATGCATTGAGGAGACGGCGATCTGGTTAGAGGACGGCGGAGGTGAGAGGAAATTCCTCAGAGGGTTCTGCTCTGTTTATGTCTTCCACTGGAGGAACACGGAGAAAAAGAGCAGCCATACCTCTGCAGCCTGTCCTCCAGCAGCTCCACATACTTGGCGGCGTTCTCTTTCAGCCGGCTTTCTGCGTGGAGACAAAGGCACAAAAAGGAAAACGCATATTGTCACTTTCACTTTCATTCGCCAGCTTTTATTGGCAGAGATGTGGTATCCTAGCAACAAATCATGGCGCTAATACTATTAAAACCCACTTGTCATTAGCTGTGTTATATGGGCCTTTTCAGGAAAGGTAGTCATCATCGCACTTGGCAACGGCATTGTGCAGAGAAACTGAAACAGTACAAAGAACCAGCTGGTTCTCCTCTCGCTATGCTAGCACACATCTGAGGAGGGAATCAAATTTCAGACAGCCTGAGGAAGACTCAGGGTTTCATCATGGTGCCGCTCCTTTCAACCTGCCAGATTTTCTGCAGGGCACAAGACGGATGGATGGATGGGTAGCTTATGCTGCCGTTTCCTGTGCCCTCCTGCCAGCGGAGAGCCAAGCCCGAGGAGGCAGGTGGAGGACGCAGAACGGCGTTCGGTTTGGAGACGAGGGCAATCTGAGCACCGTTAATGAGCTCATGTATGAAACATGAGAATATGCCCCACACAGCAGGAGACCCTTGAACACAATAGGATGCACTTTAATCAAATTGCTCCACATATATGTAGTTAAGCACAAAAAGAAAAAGGAAGATCATAGCCGAGCCAATTTAGTGATGTCGTCAGGGTAAAAAGACAGAAAATCCCCTTCGAAACGATGGATTCTAACTTATATTAGACATATTTAGGGTTGTTAGGGTTAACAATTTTTCTTAGACACTTTTCCATTTTATTTTTAGCTTTGTATAATATGTTTAAGAGTGGAATTGTTTTTTCTTAGCAAAATAAACAGTTTTTGCTAAGATTCTGTGCAAAAATACAAAATCTTAGCAAAGATTTTTCTGTTTTTACCAAATGTTTTGGTTAAAGTTGTAGTATGTAACTTTTAAAAAGAAAATCTTTTATACATATTTATTAAAACTGTCGGTATGTCGTGACTGTTTATCAGATCAATTTCCTCCACCTCTTCCCAAAACTGCTATTACCATATGAAGAAGTGCATCGTTCCCGACCAAAAACAACCAATCAGAACCAAGAGGAGGGCCTTAGCGCTGCCAATCAACCTCATGTATTCGCTGTAAAATGTGCTTATCGCAGAGAAACAAGTTACTGTAACAGGAAAACCGTTTCTCCGCTGCCATGGGTGGCTATGCTAACTAGCCTAGCATTCACATCAAGATCCGCTGTTGGGGAGAAGCAGCATCACAGGAGGTTGTGATTCACAGCGTTAAGACCCTCCTCCTGTTTCTGATTGGTTGTTTCTACACTGACAAAAGGAAACAAGTGATTGAGTTAATGTGTTACAAGTAACCAAATTTAGTTTGTCCAAGTAAATATATCAAGTTTATAAAAAGTAAACAAAGTATGTTTGACAAACTTAATTTGATTACATGTAACAAATTAACTAATTTTTTAAAAGTTGGATGTATATTTTCTTTTTTCAGTGTAGTTAGTAGTGAAAACACAGTTTTGAGATTGCCCAAATTCAAAACTTCACGACTCATTTTGAGTTTTTCCACGCTCTACTTGAGGTTTGAGCTCCAAAAGAGATTAACCTAAGAAATCTGTGAATGTGTTTAACACTTCATGCTTGTAAAATAATCAATTTTCTCCCAGAACAAATAAACATTCTGTTATAAGACACTGTACTCTTGCAGTTTCAGGAATGTCTTGTCCAACTTAGTTTTGTATTCACTTCCTTTATGTCCAAGCAAATAAATACATTTGCTTTTTCTAGAAAACCCATTAAAAGTTTTACAGAAAAACTTTGAGAAGGTATTCTCACAGACAAAACGAAGAAAGCACTTAATTTAAAGTCTAAATGGATATGAGTGGATACTACTTCAGTTTAATCCCACTCATCCTTCTCATACTGAGCAGAATCCGCACCAAAAACGTCACCTAATTGGACGATCTGAGTCACAGAGAGGTTTGAGTTATAATTGTATCATTGTCTTGATGATGGTTATTAGACAGCTTCAGCTCAAGGATGTGACAGGCTCGGGGCCAGGCTCAGCGGGGAGAAAAGGAAATGTCTTGGAGAAAGTGGCTGTGACACACACTTCCACACACCCACTAAAACAGATTACTGAAATAACTCAGAGCTGGAGACAGTAGGGCTATTTACGAGGAGGCGTAAGCAAAGAAGCGAATCTCTCCCTAAAGTTTTTCATCTAAAGTAACTAAATCTGATTAACAGAGTCAGGCCTGTGAAGGCTTTAGTGTGTGTGCAGGTGATCCAGACAGCTCACTTGCCACCCATCACCTAATTGCAGCGTTGCAGAGATCCTGTCCCACCTGACAGAGTCTCTCTTGTCAGATTCCATTCATGCCAACCCCGTTAAGCAGCCTGAAACGGGATAGCTGCTGAATAATGCATGCAGACATGAAGCCTGACGCTGGATGGCACAGAGCATGCACATGCAAAATGACAAAGCAGGCTCTTCATGAGACAAAACTCGATTCAGAAAATTATTTACAACCAGATACATATCAAAGGAGTCACAGATCCAACTGTTTACTTAAAGACTGTTTACGTAAATATGTTAGGATAGATTTATGGTCTATATGAAACATTTCTATTGTATTTTCTGCACAAAATCATTCTTAGATAATGAGATTTTAGTCAGTATTGCCCATTTGGAGCTCCCCCAATTTGACGTTTACACTCGCAGATGAAAATGGCTGTAAACAGATACACAATTATACAGCCATAAATCTTTGAAAAGCATTCTTGTTGCACAACCAAGAAGAATGCAGCAAGGGTTTCGGAACAATAAGTGAATAACAAAACATGTATGCCACTGTGCAGCTCATACATCGGTAAAACCTACTGACCAAAAGTGCAGGAGTTCTACTGGGGTTGCTAGGTAACGGCGCTGGGCTTGGCTGGGGTTCCTAGGTAACGCTTCAGTGACCATTGAATGAGGAAGGTTTTTGAAATGGTTCATTTTCCAGACACCATAAAATTTCAAGTAAGTAAAATTGTATTTCTATAGCATCTTTCACAGACATATAGATCACAAAGTGCTTCACAGGACAATTCAAAACAAAAATAACAACAATAAAACAATTATAAAAAACCTCCGGTCTGAATAAAAATGTCGTTAGTTGTTTCTTCTTTCTTAAAGAAATCTGCCCCCATTTGACTCAAAGACATCATGGTTCTAGATGAAGCTAAAAGATGAATGTATTTAGGAACCTGGCCGTGGATGGCCTTCAAAGTTAAAGTCAAAATTTTAAAATTAACCTTCACAGGAACCCAGTGCAGGTAGGCGAGAACAGGAGTAATGGGTGCTTCTTTACTTATTGCCAAAAAAACGGCTGGGTGTTTTCTTTTTTCAAGCATTTGGGCTGTTCCTGATAGCAGTAGAAACGGAAGTACAAATGGAAGTACAAAAACATGCAAAATGCAAATTTTGCATAATAACTTCTTTCAAAAATCCCTCCCCATGTTTACACTCTGTGCATGACCCTGTCTCCATGGCAACCAGTTGGGTTAGAGAGCCGTTATTTGGGGAAAAACTATTCTCCCCTAATAGAACCCCCTCCCCTCCTTCCTTCTCCCCCCGCTGCGCGCACCGGGCGATGTTACCACTTTCTGTACGTCTGCGGGAGGCTGCCGTCGTTGGCAGGCCATGCGGATAAAATCAGCACTAAAGAGGGAGGCACTCGGCTACTCGGCGACACGCGCAGCGGTGTGTTTCTGGTTCTGAAGGAACTCCACAAAGCCACTCAGAGAGAGAGAAAGGCTGCATTGGAAATTCATGAGCTCTGGTTGCCGTCGCCCCCAGTGATCCCAGCAGGCGTCAGACATCGCTGATTGCTGCCAAGGGCCCCGGCCAAACTGGGAAGAGGTCGTTCGTTCAGAACACAAACAGAACCGGGATGCTTCTGAGAGATCAGGAGAATGAGCTGCACTCAGGTTGTTGCATCCTAATGATGAACAGAGCCGTAACAGAGTTAAACTTCTCTGCTCTTTGTCATGAAGCACAAACTTACCCATTCTTTTGGCAAAATGGCTTCAAATCAGTAGGAATGGATGGAGGCCATCCACAGTTTTTAAGTTGAATTTGGGTCTGGACTTTAACTAGACCACTGTAACACATTAATTATGCTTTGATCCACTATTTCTCAGGTTGTATTTTCAAAGGTTGTTGACCTGCAGGAAAGTAAAACTCTACTTTAGTCACAAATCTATTGTAGTACACTGTAAAACATTGGAGCCAAATTTAGTTGCCTACTGTCTTCTGTTCTTTAAGTCAAATAAATTCAGCGAGTTTTAGATTTTAAACATAAATGTGTGAAAGTTTGTGAAAGATAAACTTACAGTAGTTGATTTTGTCAAACCTCCAAGAGTTGAATAAACCAGAAATTGAAAGAAGAAACAGACAGGAGTGGAAACTATTTCCCAGAATGCTTAGCGGTGGGTTTTTGTATCCTGAGATGGATCTGACTCTTGTGTTTTATTAAGGTAAATGTTTATTTTAATGTCCTGTTCACACTAAATGTTTTTGAGCAGAATTCATTGGGGTGTTTAATAAAATTCATTATCAGATCAGAAATTTTGTTCATGTGATTTAAAATAAGAATTTTAATTATTCTAAAGTAAAATAATTATTTTTACTTTAATCGTGTGAGTAAAGTAACACAGAAATGTGTGCTCTTTAACTAGGTGAGGACAGTTTTTTTTATTATTATTTAGTTTAAATTGCAGCATTAAGTTAAAACTCACAATCTAAGATTAATGAACTTAAAAAACAATGTCTAGACAACTTGTTTCTTGTTGTTAAATCAACTTCCTGAACTTTAATTTCTGAGTTAAAACCAAAGCAGCTTTTTGTTGCATTTTCAAGGCAGCAGGTTTACTTTCGCTATCAAATTAAACCACTTTCAAATGTTTTGCTGTGTAATAATTTCTCTTCCAAACATTTTATTTGGAACGTTTGATGCTGCTGATGTTGAGAAGAGTTTTCTCCCATACATAGCATTTTTTATATTAATCTGACCTCTTCCACATGTTTGCTGTGTCTTGGACTTTTCTGCCTCTTCACAATTTTGCACTACCTTCATTTGGTCAATCACATAAAAAATCCAATAAAATACATCGAGATGAAACAGTAAATGTGTATGAATGCTTGTGCAAAGCATTGTGAGTCAACCTGCTATCATTAGCATATAAATCTGTAATATAAGCATCTAGACATCTTTTTTGACTTAAATTTAATTATGCTTTACATTTTTCACTGCTTTGTAGGAACACAAGCAACAGTAATCTTAATGTTTTGACATAAATTAAATTGCCAAACTAGTACAGATGATATGTCTGCATAACAATGTAGGAGAGAGTATGTAAGGCTTCATAAATGAGCAGAGCTGTGATTAATGCATTTCAGCTCAGTTCAGGATGTTTGGGAGCAGAAGCACTGCGGGTTGCACTAACGCTCAGTCAGCACATGCAGACATGTTGAATGATTGTATACGAACGTCACAGCAGGATAGCTGAGAGGGGAAACGACCTGCAGGCGGATATCTGACAGACAATCGATAAACTGTGATGTTCCAGCGCTGGTCTGCAAAAATGTGCAACACTTTGTCCAAAAATAGTTCAATTCTTCGGCTTTGGGTGTAATCTTGAAACACTCTCCCTGCTATTGTCTGTCCTGTTCCACCTCTGTTAGCAGAGTGAAATCAAAAATCGACTGCTGCAGGCTGCCAAGATGTTTTACTCGAGTCTGGGAATGGAAACTCTCCCCCAAATATGTAGTGAGAAACACTGAAAACTCTCCACCTGCTCACAATCCTGCTCCATTAATCTCACATCTTATTATTTCTCTGGCTTCCTTCGGGAAATCCAAGCTAATTCACTCTCTCAAAATAAAGTTTTTTTTTCTGAATTTGGCACAGTCACTCTCCCCAGGAAAATTTCTGTCTACACAGAACCAGGAGTTTATTTATACTTTAACAGATAAGTAACTTTTATTATTATTTATTTACAATTTAAATGCAACTGATAAGAAATATCCATTCTCAGTAATGTATTAAATGCCTTATTTAATTAAATATGGAAATCAACGATTACATTTTGAATTCCTTTGTATTCATAATCAATAGTTTAAATTCAACAATAAAACCTCTTATGACGTAATGTATCATAAAATTATTTTACCTGTGACTCAAAAAACCTCTGATTGATCAATCAATCAATGGGATACTGAAATGGTTACTTTAATGGATTGTTTTTTTCCCAGATGGACGGATGGATAGATAGATATTTTTATTCCTCATTACCACATTATTTATGTAAATAATAAATTATTAAATTGTCACAACTATGGAAAAAAATACTTATGATTTTAAACAAGTTCAGACTTTAATAACATTGTCGTTTGATAATTTTATTACATATTTTCAGTTTCTTTAAGCAATTTTCTTTTTATTTGTCCAATAATTTGTCTATACATTTATGGCACTCAATAGATTTTTTTTGTTTAATTTTTAATTTATTAGTATTGAGTAACTGGTCAAAATATCAATCATTTAGTATTCCAAAATTACATAATCAGACAAAAATATTAAGTTAAGTGGAAATGTTGGTATTTTACGGACAAAAATGACAATAATTCATATAAGTAACAATAAAAAGTTATCCGGTGTGTGTCGTCTTGTTTAAGTGGCAGACGTTTTATGGTTTAGCATTTAACTTTTGACGTATGAAGTGGTTTGACAATAATCATAAACCTCCTTTAGTTCTGACACGGTCTATTACTCCACATGCAGAATCACCTCCGTGCAGCATCCTGTCCAAACCTACAGCAGAAATATATTTATTTTTTGCTCAAACTGTCTCAGTCATTCAAATGCTCTTTAGGAGAAGCGCTATCATATGTTCCACCATGTACTCACCAGGAGCACCCTGAAAGAAGAAGAGGTCATGAATAAATCACGTACGTCCTCGCCTTCTCTAGTGCCACAGAAGCATGTGGGGAATTGCATTTGTTAAATGACGTGGACTGACAGCATTGTGATGTGCACTTCAGCTGCTTAAGCCGAGTTTGACCTGGATAGGTTGCAAAATCCTGCACCAGCAGAGTCACACTGTGTCAAAATGGACTTTAAACAGCTACTGTACCGCCACTTTATAACATAAAAACCACATAAAAAGTGTTTGTATCTTACTTTAATTACTAGCCAACCCCTTCCTAAGACACAGCTGCAGAATTCACAGCCTTAGTTTCTCAACAAAGGTCTCATTTTCATTCAGTAATTTATCTTTACAACCAGTGACGTAAACTCTTAAATGCACTTAATTAACTGAGTTTAAATATTTCACCGAGAGCAAAGTTGAGTGGTAACTAGTTACATTTACTCAATTACATTTACTTGAGTAACTTTTACTGGAGTAAAATGTCTGGATTCTCTACTTCACTGAATGAAAAATAAAACATTTTTAACTAAAAATTCACCCAACAAAGACACACACTTGCAGTTTTTGCTCAAATTTGTTAAGAAAAACTGATTTGGAAAAATTGTCTTTTGCCTGATTTTGTTACTTTTTGTTACTTATATGAATTATAGTCCTTGAAATACCAAAATTTCCACTTAACTTTATATTTTAGTCCATCTGATTATGCAGTTTTTAAATATTAAATGATTGACAATTTGATCGGTTACTCATTATTTGAATAGAGTCTTTACAAATAACTTCTTGGCTGGCTACATTTCACTTGTTACTCTAGTAAAACATGTTCAATTCGAGTTCAAATTCAAAAATACTTTATTGATCCCAAAGAGAAATTAAATATTTGAAGTATCATTACTATATCTTGAGTACTGCAAAACAGCTACCAGATATAAAGGGGGCAACTATTTCTGCTGTTACCAGGATGTTGTGACAATATGAAAAAATTCAGATCAGAGACTCACTTTATGTCACTAAGTTCAGTTTAAAAAAAGAAAGAGTGGCTTCTCTTATACATCTTGCCAAAAGCTTTTATAAAGAAAAATGTCAAAAGTGTGGGATGCCTCTGGTTTCTCTTGACTCCACTAATCTGGCTTTTATGGAAGAGCTGAAAGACAAAAACCATTGCTAGAAAACCTGTATAGATTTTCTAGAAGACAAGGCAACAATCTACTGTAAAAATTAAACTTTCTGCCCAATATGCAAAAATCTGTGTGCTGAAAAACTAAAGCTGACCTTAAAGTATTCTGTGTTTTCCAGCCACTTTACAGCAGAATAAAGTAAATATATTACCTTCAGTTATTATAAAAATGCTATGTTTCAAATTTGACTTCATAATTTAATGCCTCCTTCTCTTTAAGGGCCGCAACAGAACAGCTTAGATTAAAAAAAAAAAATTGAGTTAGAATGGCCTAGTCAAACTCCAACCCTAAATCCAATTGAATATTTGTGGTAAGATGTTAAAATGTATGTTTTTTAATCTAATCTGAATGATAGAGAGAAGATTTAAGGCAAAAAATTCAATTGACTCAGGAGTCAAATAAATTTTTCCAAACAGAAAAGTGGTGGTAAACAAATATTTTGTTCTTGGTTATGTATGTCCTACTGATTGCTATTTATTCTTGTTTTTAAAAAACCTGTGTGAAATAAATAAATTAGTTCAAATTTTAAAAAAAAGAAAACTAGACATAATTTTCTTTCCAATTTACAGTCCTGTACTACTTTATGTTATTCTATTACATAAAATCCCCTAAAATACATAAAGAAACTCTCATAGTCGACTTAATTGTATTAAACTTGAGGCCATTTAAAATGCTTTTATAAGAAAACTCCAAAATAAATAAAAAAGAAAGCACTCCAAGTTCAAAAACCCCCATTCTGAGGGTCATTTACTCATCTTTCCCAGCCTTTCAATTATTTATTTGTAAATTTAGCGTCGCTAGCACGGTCAGCAGGGAATCAAACCTTCAATTTGGTATTCATCAACACTCAACGCCAGCAGCAATTAGGGACCTAATGGCTCCCCGGCCAGCAGCTCCAACATGCCGAAGTGGCGAACGAACGCATGACGCCATTATCTGAACTATATGTTCCTCCAGAGCTTAGGTGAAGACAAAAAGCTTTTCCACAATGAAACGTATGGTTTTCTTGTCAGGGGAGATGACAAGAATCAACCACAAATGCTCCAGTTAGCAAAAGCTCAACATCTAGATGTTGACAGTAATTCCTAATCCAGTCCACATTAAGAACAGCAACGTGCCGTTTGCTATCAGTTACCAGTCAGGGTGTGCCAACCTGCTTATTACCAAACAGGATGACAATTTAATGAATCCCTTTCCTTGGTGTCTGTAACACTTTGTGCCCGTAGCGCTCACACCCACTTAAGCATTTGATCAGAACACACACCCAGCCATTAACTCGCCGTTTTCTTTGTGATGTAACACCCACCTGACTGCTTCTCCTTTGTTTGGCCGCAGAATTATCATGTCACTGGTTTTCCCCAGCCTGTTTGTCTAAGATCTGCACTGTAATGCACTGAAGCTGGGCAAGTCTTTGTTGCTCAATGTGGATCAGGGTTGTGAATGCAACCGGGACGAGTTGTTTTGGGCTCCAGAAATCACAGCGCGAGCCAGAATTTTATGCATGGGTGAAAGGAATTGACAAAATTAAGTGATAATAGTTGATTTGAATATCTTTGAAGCAGGAATACACCATGAAAAAGAGGATGCAATTCATCCTGAATGAAATCTTACAACAAAAGAGTGCCCTCTACTGACAGGAAAGGGTGCAGCCAGACAAAACAAAAGAATTAACTACACATTAATTTATGGAGATGTTAAACATTTATATTTGATGTGTGACTTTAATCTTTAGGTTTCCAGGAGAACCCAGATCTACAGCTGCTGTTCTCCGCTCTGCTCTCTCATCTCTGCGCCTCAGAGAGAGCGAAGTGACCTTTTTTAGAAAATCTGTCTGACTGATGGACTACAGAGAGCAGCACTGCAGGTGGTGCCGTCAAAACCCATTTAAATCTCTGCCAGCGCCAGCGTGCCGAATCAATATCCCCAACCCTAAAAAGCAAGCCCCGTATTTATGCAGCGTTCGGGGTCTGTGATCTGGACGCAGACTGTCCGATCGCTGATGCATCATGTGTGCACTGGGGGACTCCAAGGTAACAGGCTCAGCATCATCAACCGCCACCGCCACTGCCTCCTCCTCTTCCTCTTCCTCTGCCAGTTCTCAGGTTTGGAGAAAAGTCACTGATGTCCTCACAGTGTGTGGCAGCATTTAAAGAGTTTTCATGACTCGCATTTGAATTTTGCTTTTGAAAGACAAAGAAAGATCCTTTAAAAAACAAGTTTTCTTTTACCTGCAGGCAGTTAAAAAAAGATCTATGGTGGTTATTTTTAAGGTTGCATGCAGTTATTCATATTTATGCATTAAAATGGTTATAGAACATAACCATTAACAGCTTTAAAAACTGATAATACAAACTACGTGCTCTGCATGAAGCAACAGAAATGTTTCTTTAATAAGTGTTCTTGTCAAAGAAAAGAAACACGAAAAAATATGAGAAAACTCAAGGATAAAAAGGCATTTATAAGGATGCACATGGAAATAGACTGAACTTAGCTTTTTTAGCCATATCAACCACCATCAACTAGTTCATAAACCAAAATTCAGAGCAGTTATTCATAGATTTCTTGGTTAAACTGTTGCATGTTTGCATAATTATTCCTTCTGCTGTCAGTTGGAGAGATTTGTGCAGTCTTTTTTACGTTTGGTCAGTAGTTACGATGCGTAACCGTGACAACAAGGTATTGTTTTTGCAACTTGGATCCTTTAAATAAAGGATCTCTGTCCCTAAATCCCAGTGGACTTAAAAAATTAAGCTCTCTGGATGCAGAGGAGGGCCAAAGAGCAGAGAGATTAGGGCCGGATTTCTAACCAAACGGTGCTCTGAAGTGGAGCGGCAAAAGCAAATGAGGTGGATTAGTAGTGCTTACCAACAACTGATGATGTCATCGGTGTAATATTAGTGTGAAATGTTGCCTTTACTGACTGGACAGTCATGAAACTGTGATACAGTGACACTCTTCGGTCAGAAGCGCCTTCAGATTTGTTGGAAGACTGACAGCTACCAAAAATCCTTATTGAGGTATTTTGGTGCAAAAGTATTTGTGCACTGCAACTGTGAAGCTGAAGTATTTTTTTCAGTCTTTCATAAAAACAAAACAAAAATGAAACCTCTTCAAATTCTGACAAACAAGTACACAAATGAAGTTCTTTGAGTCACCCGTTAAATAAAATCTTCCAGTTTTGCCTGGAATGATCCAAAGCAAATGGCGCAAAACAAATCCACATGCCTGGAAAAAAACAACTTGTGAAGATTTCTTTATCACTCAGAGAAGCAAAACTCCTGATTCACCTTCACAAATTCTCTGAGTTACAAGACACAAACACTTTTGCACCAGAAATATCTCCATAGATACTTTCAGCATCATCATCCGTAACGACTCTTTGAAGGTGCTGCATGATGTGAGTTACGACAACATTTAGTTTCTCTTTGGGATAAATAAAGTCTTTTTGAATTAAACTGAACTGACCTGGGGTTGAGTGCCTTGCTTTGAAGCACATCAACAAGATATTACGAAGAAATCTGGAATCCAACCAGATCTTGTTTTGCATTTATATTTGAAACACAAACAGAAATAAACATTAACATAACATTATCCACACAAACATGGATTTTATTCTTAGTATTATTCAGTTTATGATGAGGCAAACAGCTTTGCTTTTCGAACCACTCAATGCTATATTTGTCAAGTGAAGAAACTAAAAAAAAAAGTATTTGAAAATATTTCTGACATTAATACCTTCCTATTTTTGAGCAAGATTGTTGGAAAATGTCTGCAAGCGACATTAGAAAGAACTAAATAACCTCATAGTATACCAGACAGTTTTCTTGATTGTCCAATATCTTAAATTAAATGAATGTTAATAGTTGTAACAAGTAATAATATTTCAGCAAATGTACTTAGGCAGCTATCTGAGGCAGAAATATGTTTTGAAATGGTAAACAAATGGAAGTGGAAAGAAAAATATAAAGTAATAATATCTTAAGTGTCAATGTGATTTTGTGTGCAGGCAAAAGCTTCAGAATGTAAGAAAGACTAACTAAGCCTGAATCAACTTAGATAAAATTCAGTTTTAACTAAATCTTTATTTGTTCAAAACATTTTTGTTAATCATTCAGCAGCAAGCTAGTTGCTTTCAATTCAAGAAAAGTCTGAGAAAGTAGACTTAGCTACTCCTTCCTGTCTTATAAGTAGATTCTTTCCTGGCACCAAACTCTTCTGAATTGTTCCAAATTTAACTTAAAATTTTAATTAATGAAGTTAAACTTTTAATTAAGTTTTTAAAGGATCTACATGAAGGAGCAAACAACATCTCTACTGTAATTATGTTACAGAAAGCCTCATCTCTCAGTCTGAAAGCAAAAAAGATTTAAGCAGCAAAATTTCCTGAATGATCATTAAATATTCATCTAGAAAGAGCAAAATTTAAAAATTAAATTTATTTTGGGGGCATCAATAATTTCTAAGATAATGTTTTTATGCACACAGAGTGAGAATTTGACTTTTTATGCAAAAAAAAAGTTTCACAAAACCACTAAATCTTTTATGGTGTGAACTTTATAAAGTTGTTATGTAATGGTGTAACTGTAAGTCACTGGCAGGATTTATGCAAAACAAAGATTTGCCTTTTTCACATTGTAAATAGATACTGTATGTATAGAGACAGTCATGGAGCATTAATTATTTTTGTTTAATTGCGGTATTTTGCATCTATTTATATGAAGGAGTGAAAACACAAAACTACTTGTATTTTATATGGTGGAATAAAATGAAATACAGATTCACAGACTTAATTTTCTGAAAATATAGCTGAACACGCAGTGAATAGGTTCAAATATTTAACATAATTCTGTTTTTTTTTAAAAGAGACTGTTGCATTATTCAGTTTTGATGATGCAATGTACATAAAGTTAAAAGAGCAAAACAAATCAAATTTTAAAAGGAAATCGTTTCATTTGATTTAGTTCTATATGATGGAATATGCAGAAAGAATAAAATTATTGCTTTAATTGCATATTTAGTAGGGGTGCACCAATTACCAATGTTTAAAAATCAGCTGATTCTGATTTTTTTGTCTGAAGTGTTGCCAAATATAGCAAGAAATTTACTGAATTGGCAACAGCGGGGTGAAGATTGTTATCTGCAAACGTTGGGAAATGACCTGGTCTGTCGGTCAAACCTCTCTAGAAGAGGACAGTGGTTGATATTTAGACCTTACATGCAGATAAAATCGGTGGAGAAGACTGGCTTCACATTTAAGCATCAGCTGATCACCAATCTTTCAAGATTAAGGAAATCGGGACCAATTTATTGGCGCACCTTGAGCATTTGTGTGTCATTTTTTGAGAAGTAACAAAGTAATTAACGCTCATCAGCCAAAATATGTCGCCAACGACACATTTTTACAAGCCAGCTTTGCGGTACCGTAACTCTGCAATACTTTCCTCCATCTGAAAAATTTCAACGGTTTCTGAAAGGCGAGACGTTGCGCTTTCCAGCCGATGTTGAGTTATTACGGCAATTTCACTCCCACCGATGCAGGGAGCTTGTTTTACTTCAATTTAATCTGATGAAATACCATTTTAACAGACAGTAGATTGTAAATAACTGTTAGATATAGAAAGTTCCAGTTGTTATGGAGAAATGGGCAAACATATTTACTCACAGGACATTTAAAGAAAATATCCAGGCAGAGATTTGAGACTTAGGCCTAGTGACGAACTGCTTTTGAAAATAAGTAGTTGGTAAAGTAGCTGGATTACTTTCTTGGGGAAGTAATTATTAATCAGTATTTCCAGGTAACCGGCAGTGCTCACCATGCAAGGCCTCCCTGTGCTCCAGCTCCAGCCTGAGCTGCTGCCGCTGCTCCTTCATCCTGGCCAGCTCCTGGCTGCTGCCCGAGCTGAGGCTGTGCAGCCGCCTGGCCAGCACCTCCAGGCGGTCCCGCTCCAGGTACACCGCCTTCATCTCCGCCTTCAGCTCCTTGGCACAGCCGAAGTCATTACCTGCACGGGCGCACCACAGGAGGACGTTACACTTTCACCGCCCATTAATGAGCTTTTTCATCATTAATGGCGTAATTAAGTGCGGCTAATGGTAAGCCGCCATTCAAGTAAATGGGGTAAATAAAGGATGTGTAATGTAGCAGGGATGTTTTTCGGAGTGGAGTTGAGTGGAAAGTTACCAGATATGGCCGCCAGTTTGGCTTCATGCAGAGCCAAGAGCTGCGTTTCAGTCTCGCTGACTTTCCTCCTTAGGCTGCTGCCCAGCCTCTGACTCATGACCACCTGGGGATAAAACGGAGAAGATGATGGAAAGTAGAAAGTGGGGGGATGGTGCTAACTAGCAAAACCTTTGCGGGCACATGTATCCCACAGGACGCAATGCTCATTTCCTCCTCTGCCTCCATTCTGCGGGTGCATTTGCATCCTTCTGTGCTCGCCCTGCTTGGAATATGCAGCTGTGAATCAACATTGAACGTGTTACCTGTCTGTAACCTTTAGAAAGAACAAAACAGGGTGGGACAGCGGTATGAGGAATCTCTATGAAAGATATCATTAGAAGGTCAGAGAGAAAAGGAAGCTGAATGTCAGCGGCTGATGGAGATGCGGCCGCTGAGGATTCTGGCCTCCATCTGCTCTCACTCGCTACATCCGTTAAACCTCTGCTTCACTGTGACCAAAGCGGAATACGGTGCTCAGAAAAGCATTTAGGCCCTAACGGATTTCCTCTGACAAATATTAGCTTAGAAAACTCAAAATGCGGTTATTAAGTTATGATTATGAGGAAGGAGTAATTCCCCTGGATGTGCCAACAAGTCACTGTGGAGAAACTTTGGCCCACTCTTCTTTGCAGAATTGTTTTAAGGTCACACTGGAAAGGTTTTGAGTGTAACCAGCTTGTTTTTTTTAGTAATATAGTTCTTGGCTTGCTGGTGAGCTTCAAATCACCTACAATACGTGTCAAACTCAAGGCCTGGGGGCCAAACTTTCTACAGTTTCACCCTCTAGACTCTAGAGGAAGGCATAAATAGACTCATCGAGATAATATTTCTGTGCTTAAATGTTATTTTAGCAATCAAATCAAAGCAGTTTTTATCCGTTGACTTCCAGATTATATCAATAAGGTTTTGTGTCTATTCCTTCAGTAGTTCTTGGTGCAGAGCCACCACAGACGATGGGGGGGACAGGTTTTTCAGTTAGTTTGAGTCATTTGACACAGTATAGTGTGAATGCGAACTACAGTCCTGAAAATTTAACAAATGTTGAAATTTTGATCCCCAATCGAACAGAATAGCACATTGATGTGACCATGGTTTTCCTGAGCATGCGTACGCATAACACTGATCTTTGTGTGGACATGTCCGGCGGTCAATAACTCTTTAATACTGATGATAAAGTACCACTTACACCAACAGATTATTTCACTTATTACAAGACATTTTCCCATAAGTCAAATAATCTGCCAGTGGAGCCAGTATTTCACATCAATTTTAAGGAATTATTTACTCAAAACAAGTTCCAATATGTGTTTGAAAAGTTACTTTTTAGTTAGTTTGCCTTATTCCAAGTGTACTAAGAAACTAGACCAGAAATATTTGGCAATATTTGTTGTAGTACTGTATTGTTGCCACAATGAACCTCCTTCTTTTAAGGGATTGTTTTTACAACTCGAACTGGATATTCCGACTCCTTTTCTTCCTGAATCTGACACAGTTTTCTGAGAGGATGTCGTCCTGATTGGTATTTCAAAGGCAGAACATCTCCTGGGAGTTTTCCTCGCACAGAAATCCGGCAAAACAGGCTTGAATAATTTAATTTCACACAGTCTACAAACTGGAAACAACTTTGGAGTGCCTTTCAAACTGTAATAATTCTAACACTTGTGATTTAATTTCCAAAACATGCAGCTCTTTGCTAGTTGTTGTTGCAAAAAAATGTCAATGGAGAGAAGCCAGGGTTACTTTCATGCCTGCAATCGTTTTGTCACAGCAGGTGTGCCATTTTCAACATGATGGATATTTCATTTAAGAAGCAAACTTTCCATTTCCAACACAACAATGGTAACCGGGGTAGAAGCGTCTCTTTGTGAAGAGCTTCTAGGTTTCTTTGAAGTGCAGCTTCAGCATCAACCAGCGATTTGATGATGGGTTTCTGAAGGACAGTGTGACGGGAGAAAAACGCTTCACATAGAAAAGTCTGACACCTCTTCCTGTCCTGAAACCATTCAAAGTTATTGGTTTCTGCTTGCTTTAGTTGACCAAATAGTCACACAGAAGCACCACTATTGACCCTTTGCAAGTGATGTCGGTCTCTCTTCTCCCCTCCAAACTTGGAAAAACATTTCTACATAATCACACTTGTTCTATAAACTGCTGGTAAAAGTTTCATATCAATAAGACAATGGACAGGGGATGCAGATATTGATGGGCTCAGAAATTAAAATCCATCTCCTCCTATATTAATAGACTGGACAGTTAAAGGTGATATCAAATTTTCTACATAATGGGCCTCTGTTTTGTCTTGCGTTAAACTATTATGGTGTTAAAAGAAAAAGCGGGAAACTGCAAACCATTAGTGGAGAACATATTCATCAGACATTGACTAAAATGTTCGACTCAGATGTCTCAATAAAAGTATCAAAACTATATTTATTTCAATTCATCTGCGAAATAAAACCCACCGGTTTAGCGCTTACATGGTTAAGAAACATAATAACGCTACAAATATCTTTATAAGTTGCCTCTTCTGTTATATTTCAGTCAGTTTTCTCATCAATCTGCAAGAGTTTAGAGCGATGCGCATTCACGCGGCAGGTCAAGCGTTTCTCGGCATAACACTGTCCCTCACTTCCAACGTCCATCATAGCACCTTGAAAGATTAAGTGACGTAGTTGCAAAGGTTCAATACCGACTAGATTCCCAACGTTTCCTTTTTTTCTCATTTTTATTCTTATACTTTTAGTCCTTTTTTCCTTTAGAGAAACAGTGAATCAGGGGAGAATTTATTCGAAATGGCATATCTTGCTGCTTCTGACTCCAGCACACAACTGAGGAAATCACTGCCTTGTCAGATCAAAAAGAGTAGATAACAAAACCAACTCTGACATCAGTACACATTGTGAGCACACAGACATTGACACAAGACATATGTCGTCTATTTTAACTCACAATTCATTATGTTTTCATTCACATTCAGTCAATCCTGGTTAGCTCAAGGAAGGAAAATCAGCTTACCTTGGCTGTAGCTTCCTTCATGGAAAGGTTCAGCGCCTGTTCCTGTAACTGGAGTCTGCACAAAATGTGTAGATTTACAAATAAGGATACAAATAAATATTTTTCTTTTCAAATTAAATAAATCTAAACTGTGAAATTTAGGAAATAGCTTGCTGTTTACAATTTTGGATATCATTTTGGGTTGATTTAAATTGAGTTTATGATGCTAAAGACCATAACAAGTCTTGAAAGAAAATCAGTCCCACATCATGACAGTTCCTCCACTGTACTTAACAGTGGACATAGGGCACTTTTTTGCATTTTCATCCTTTCTTTTACACCAGAATCATCTTCAGTCTTGCAGTATAGCTCAATCATTATCTCTTCAAGCTAACGAACGCGACTTTCATCAGATTTAGGCCTGAACTCTGTATTGTCAAGACATCAGATGTGTCGAGCTGAAGCATGCCAAGACAGGAAAGATAATTGGACCATCTGAAGTGTCAATGGTTCTGAGAAGAACGGGTTTGACAGAGATCTCGGCCGCTGGTATGATTTGTTCAGCAACAAAGAAGAGGTGCGTATTTTTTGACTTATATTTGATGTACGTTGCCAATGTAAGTTGCTGGTTTGCTTTGGTTTCCCATTTCTAATGGGGAAAGCCTGGAAGATGAACTTGAGTCCTTGTCCAGTCTGTTGTCACAGTCCTAATTGTTTTTTAATTTTTTAATTAAACTGGTAACTTTCAGCAGCAATTCCACAACTTATATGGATTGTCTTTCCCATTTTGACGAGTGGCTAAGACAAATGGATTTCTGTGTCATGTCATTTTTAATCCAGGGAATTTGGAAGACATGAATTGCTGATTTAAAATTTGTGTGCCTGTTTATTAGCTTGATAACTGGAACTTAAAATTACCGGGGGAAAAAAAAAATTAAGTGGTTTCATTAATTTGGTGGGAAAAATTTTTCTAACATGGGTGTTTTATTTCCAAACAAAAGTAATTTTACTAAATTTTGTGTTTTTGAGCATGAGTGTGATTTTCACACATCTTCACCACAGCTGCCTATAAGTGTGTTTTCATTAGCGCGTCCATTTGAATCGAGTGTTTACACGATTCTGTCAAATCTGAAGGGCAAAGGTCACATTGATTATACGTCTCTAAACATGCAAACAGGACAAATATGCAAGGTGACATTATATGGTGACAGAGGTATAAATTAATTAGAAGATGAGGAAAATGGAGCATAAAATCCATTAAGCACAACACAGTCACCTTGAGGAAGTCCCAGCTTTCTCATATCACAAAAATCTGTTGTGCCCTTTGCATGTTATTCAAGCTGATGTTCCAAAATAATCATCCGTTGGACAACAACTTTTTTATGAATACTCTAATCTGCCGCCATTAGAAATACCTCAACATGAAAAAGGAGAGCTCAGAGTTAGTCGTGTGGGTATCCAATCGGAAACCATGATTTCAATCAGATAAATGTGTTGCATTTGTGGTGGCGATGTGTCAGGTATCAAATTATTGCCCTGATGGTGGGTCACACCGGCAGAACGCGATAAGTACAATTTGCATGTCTTTGTAACGAGTGTCAAGACAGAGGGGCTTTCCGCAAGGGTTGCTTCGCAAGCTATTAACTTCTGAGGATGAGATCCAAAGTAATCATTAGCATCTGAGAAAAACCATTAAAATTCAAAGCAGCAGCAAGCAGGTGTGAGGGAAGAAGGCTGGCGGCACAGAGGACGCTTTGGATAAAAATAAATAAATAAAATAAAGTACTTGGTGCTGCTTAATGCATTCTCACTCAGCCTGAAAAATAAATTATTCTTCAGGTCTCACCCAACTGTTGCCTGTCTTTTATTTTTGCTGTGCCTGCATCAAAATGCAGATTTTTGTTGTTGTTGGTTTTTTTTATTTTATTTATTTTTATTATTTTAATAGAGAACATTATCAAATATTTCTTTCAGATTTTCAGATTTGGTTTAATGCCAATGTGAGTTTCTCAGAATAATCACAATTTTACCCTTTTGAGGGAAAAATCAACTTGACTGTAATATTTATTTGGTTAGAGGAAAAAAATTGAAATTAAACAAATAAAATCTCCTCCAAATAAGCTATTCTAGATGTGAGAAATCTTGTAAGACAACAAAGAGGAAAGTACAAGTGCAGCTTGTTCTGTCAGCGACATTCACAGCTCTCTGGTGTCCCCTAAAGGCAGACTAGAAGTACTGCAGTTACCCCCTGATTAGATCATTTTTAGATTAACATATTTGCATGTGCATGCTTGTTATTTACTTATATTCGGTCATATTGAATTACTTGCATCACTCTTAGGTATGTATATATATTTTTTAAACTTTATCTCTTATGATTATATTTATATTATTAATACTTAACATCTTAGATTGTGTAGCTTGTCAACGAATAAGCAATTTCCCCTTGGGGACCAATAAGGTATATTCTATTCTATTCTATTTCATAATAATTGTTTAAGCTTAATGAAAAAAGCAAGAGTTATTCAAAAACTTTGTTCTGATGTGAATCTATATTTTTTTTATGCTGCATTAAGTTATATAATTGCACATATATGAATGATATTTTGTGTTACTGAACGCTACAGCATGATGCTGTCAACACCAGTCTTGCAAACTTCCAGGAGAAAAACCTACTAACTGCAGCAAAAGACGAACATCGATAAATTGACATATTTGTGGTTGTGATGCGACTAAATTTGAAAAGAAGGATTTTCTAGTCACTGTATTTCCGCTTCAGCTATTCTGAAATACAAATTTCATTATTTTGTTAGGAACATTTGATTAAATGGTTGAAATAGTTTTTTGAAGCACAGATAATTACTGCATCCATCCACAGATGCGTTTATGTTAAACTAAACACTTAGTTTTGGGACTCTGTGATTACTAGTATTACTAAAAGATGTCTCACTTTATATCGCTACCAGAAACCAACAGAAATAAATATGTATCGTATGCATGCATATTAAGAAATATTGGCACCTTCTGCAGATTTTTCATTTTAACCACTTAGGCTTACACTATTCAATATTAGAAATACATAAATAATGCAAGCAAACAGATGCTTCACTTCATTTTTTTTTTTTTTGGACAAGAAAATTAGCATTTTATTGCCTAAAATGCAATAACTGCATTTCTTTAGTGAACGCTTGATCATCTGTAGCAAAGAATGCATTTGCAGCTCAATAATACTTTTAGCATCAACTTGTGAAAAGCTCAGATCTTTTGGATTGATTATTTACAGTGTAGAGCTAATCTGTTGACTGTTCTTTTTGATTAAGTGATTAATAATTAGACTGCAAAAAGTCCTTAAAAGGAGATTTTTATTTACATAATTTAAGCCAGGTGGAGCTAAAACTGTTATTTGAGAAGTTCTAGGTGAAGAAAAAGTTTTTGTATAGTTTTGTCATCATTACTGCTTTCAAGGTGTTGGTTTTTTCATCAATTTGCATTTTTTCAAGTCCATACACTCCAGTTAACAATTAATTGATTACTAAATTAGTTGGCAATTATTTTAATAATCGATTAGTTGCTTCAGTGGATAGAATATGCCAAACTACACACCAAAATTTGCTGCTAGACGGTGAAATATTCTTCCCCTCTGCGTTCCTGACCTGAGCGTTGAAGGAGGATGAGAGACGGAAATCTGTGTGCGGTTTTCAGACGAGATGAGGTCCTGCAGGGTGCGGCTGATGTCCCGGAGCTGGGCCACGGTGCAGCTCCGCAGCACTGACCCCTCCAGGTCCACAGCCTCAGCCCGCTGCTCCTCCTGCTGGATCAGATGCTCCAGATTTAGATTGCGATCCTTCAGCTGCGCCAGCTTCGTCTGCAGCTTCTCAATTTCCTCCTGGTGACACGTTGCACAGGAATAATCATTAGCTGCACTGTTTGTTTTTAGATACAGTTAAATTAAGCATTATTTAATGAAAAATGTATCATTTTGCAGTGAAAGTAAATCAAAATGTAAATAAATTTGCCAATAGACGGCACTAAGAGTCAGTCAAACGTGTATATATATTTGAGAACAAAGTGACATTTGCTTGTGTAAACCTATAAACCTGATCAATAAAACCGATAAGACTCTGAAATATAAGTTAGTATAAGTTTGTTCAAGTCAGAAAATTACAGGAATCCCTGATGGGCTTATTTATCCACCAAACCTGGGAAGGACGAACATTAAATAATCCGTACTGCATTTACCTCAACTTGATGTTTTTCTTGAATCAAGCGATCCCTCCGCTGCGCTGGGTCAGACTGCTCCACTGAGTCCGGTTCTGATCCCTCTCTGCCAAAAGAATAACAATAAAAAAACATAAAACATCAATCACAAAAAGTAAGGTCCCAGGACATCTGTTTTCAGAATTCACTGTTAAATTTTCACCGCGACTTTACCCACTATCTGTAAAGCCCCATTTAAAAAAAAAGAAGAATGGAGTCAGAGCTACTCAATGAATCAATAACAATATATATAGACACATGATCAATATCAACAGATAATACACCTAATATAATACTCAATAATTGGGAGATATAGACAAAGGAAAAGGCGGCTCAAAGAGCCAATCACACCGCTGGCGCCTCTGCGAGTTGCCTCGCTGGGAACACGGTGGACCACCTCAGCACCCCAACCACTGGGCTTAGTAAGTTTTCCGGGGGAAACCCTGTGTCAGAGTAGCTATAATGCTTCATAAGCTTTAGGTTATTGTTTCCAGGATCTCCTCTGTTGACAACAACAGCATAAGAACGCCAACAAGGCAGTCTGATGGGTGCAGTGGGTTGTAACCAGCGCAAAATGCTGCCTTTCACTACAGTCAACATTATTTCCACTGAAATGGAAAATGACGGTCATTTTGGTTTTAACTGACCTGCGATGACTGCAGTCTTCCCTCTGGAGGGCACTGTGCACCACCTTTGAGAGTCTCTCCAGGAAGTGGGCAATGCTGGGCTGCATGGAGGGTAAACCCAGTTTGAGAGCGCCGCGCTCTCTGCAGAGCTCCTCCAGCTTCTTCCCAAAGCGCTCAGCTGAAAATGTAAAATGCCAATTAACTTTGAGAAGATGATTATTATGTCAGTGTAGAAAATTAACATTTCATACAGTAAAACTCCTTTTATTTCAACAACTTATGTTACTAATAGAAACAAATTGTACAGATGAATATGTTTTTACACGTTTATTTATATTACTTATGATGATTTCCATTTACAGCTAAGAAAAACTAGACATTTAAGATCATAATATTACATCAGACTAATAGAAACATAATTTTCAATGCAGAAATGTGGACTTTTAATGAAAATTATGTTTAATAAATGCATAAAGTTTGTTACTTTAATGTTACTTAATGTTTTAATGATACTTTTAATCTGACAACCCAGCCTCATTCGAACGCATATTGAACATGACTCTAATCTCTGTTAAATAGCTCTATTGCTGAAGTATTCACTCTGCTTCTAAAAAGTATAATAATAAAACTTTAATTATCTCACAGTTTACATGTGAGATAATTAAATGACTTCAAAATGACAATAAAAGCATTAACCAATGTAAAAACAATAAAAACTCATTTAAAATAACAATAATGAGATCTTAAGAATAAGAATGTTTTTAGATCTTTGTTGGTCCGACTTGTAAAAGACGTCAAAATCTCTTTTCAGACAAAGAAAAAATAAAATTTTAGGTTTGGAGTTTGAATTATTTCTGTCACAAAGCTCAAGAAATGGGTCAAAATAGTGTCGTGTTTTTAAAAAACTTTTCTCAGATCAGGCAGATGAAAACGACAACAGCAATGGATGTGTACATGAGTGACTAGATGACTGTTTAAATAGATCAAAATTAACAGAATTAATAAATATTTGTAGAACAGACATGATAAATGAACAAATGTAATAAATAAATCTATGAGGTATCTAGGTTGTGTCCATGAGAAAGTGGGCCTCATTTCCAAAGAAAAAAGTTTTAAATAGGTGACTTTTAACATTTGTCGTATGTAAGATAAAAAGTGTATAAATAAAAAGTTTTGTTTTACATCTAATCTGTGAATAAACTAATATTTTCAAATAAATGTAATAGATTAATAAGGATTTGTGACTTATCAAGCATGTGTGTAATTAATAACAAAACCTGATTTTTCACCAAGCAGGGTTTCCCTCAGTGTATTATAAGCCTGGCGGGCCACCAGGCTTTACTTGTACCCCCACCAAGCTTAGCATTGTTAATTTAACTTAGTGTTTTTTTTATTATTGCCTTTTTGCAAGACTTTATAGTTGGTGTTTAAATATTATTCTTCCATTCTTCCAAAAATGCATAACTATCAAGTAATATTTTCAAATTTCCTGTCATCTTTAAACATTTTTAAATCAAAAACATGGCGGCTGGCTGGATGACTGCCCTCCTGGCACCGGGCTTAGCAAGTTTTCTGGGGGAAACCTTGCCAAGTCATAATCTGTTAAATCATATTTGATTATCTGGAAACCTGGTGCCATGCATCTCTCTTTTTAAAAGGGTTATGTTGTAAATTTTGTCTGTATAAATAAATAAACAGCGTGGAATAAACAATGTAATTAAAAACCAAAAAGATAAATGCACTTTACAAAGGTCTCCTTTCATTTAGCAAATTTTAATATGGAAACACAAACTCAGCTTACCAGCTCCACAACTACGACCTGATTATTCGTATTATTAAATAAATATTTATCAAAGCAAAACGTTGGTTCAAAGGTCACCTGCGTCGTAGTCGTCATCCAGAATGGCTTTCTGCTGGAGCCTCTGCAGCTTCAACATCATGGACTCGATCTTTGAGGGAATAGAAGATAGAGCGGTGAGTCCATCGGGTCAAAACTCTTTAAAAGGTTTCCACAGGTCAGAGTGAGAGAGCAGCGACCGCCATGTCAAAGTGACTCGGTCACAGAGTTTTGGACGTTTCATCAACATAAAATTAGATTAATTCACAATTAGGCCAAATGTCTTAACATCTCATTTTTAGGATATTTCTTGAATGAGACTGACCAGTACATATTTATAACGCCTTAAGTTTATGATATTCAGTCATCCTTAGAAAGGCTTTAAGAAAAATCACTAGGTGACCGTAGTGATTTTTCACAAGTACCTTACCATTGCATTAAAACAAAATCCATTTTGGTTACTAAAGTGATGTGAAACTGACATAAGTAGTCCAAATAAATAAAAAAGATCAATCAAAAAATAATATAACTTATCTTTAGTTTTATCATTAGTTTCTTATTCTGTAGTTCAACTTTTTAAGCAGTCGCCACATATGAAGTTCTTGGAGATTTCTGCTGCTGGAAGTAGCAAATCACTGTTTACTCTTTAGAAACGTTCACTTTGAGTCTCTATCAAAGAGCCAAACTCAAACCTAATGGAGTTTTATGGACTGTTTTAAAACCGGGCCTGTAGGAAACCAGACAATTTCGACTGACTCTTCCAAACAACCCAAGAAGAAACCAAAAACTTGCAGATTGTTACAAAAAAGGTGTTTTATTTTTACATTAAAAAAAGATTTTAAAAATCCTTTCTTTAATTTTAGATACAATCAGACCTGAGTCCCGTCACACACTGAAAGAAGAAAATAGTTGAACCAACTTAATTAAATTGCTTCAATCCGTAACAAGTCAATTAAGTTTATCCAACTAAATTAATTAAGTTGGTTCAACTTGAAATTTCAGTCAGTCTTACTCAAATCATTTATTGTACTTCAAATAAATTGGTAACAAATCTTTTTTTGGCCTTTATTTGAGAGTAGATAGAAAGAAAAGTGGGTAATAAAGGAGGGGGAAAACATGTGGCAAAGGTCATCAGGCCAGGAATTGAACTTGCAAAGGCCGCGTTGAGGTCAAAGGCCTCGTTATGTGAGTTGTCCTTAACCCCTGCACCACCACAGCACCTGGTTAATAGAGGATCTGTCCCTGGTGAAGCTTGCATAACATCAGACGTAGGATACGAATGTGGCATTGAACTAAGTTGTTTCATGTAAAGTGAAATTATTAAGTTAAAATTGTACAAGTCAACACAAAAAAGTAAGTTGTCATCACTAAACCAAACGAATTAAGAGAGATTAATGTAAAAACAAAAAAGACCTTAACATGAACTGCAGCCCAAATACACTTTTTTGAGTGCCTCGAGCGGTGTGATGTACCCACCTTGGTGTAAGTGCGGTTGTTCTGGAGGCAGTCCTGCAGGGCGCTGTCGTACGTCTTCACTAGGCTGTCCCAGCCTTGCTCGGAGGCAGGCGTCGCGCTCTCATAGCCGGAGGTGACAGAAGAGGCTGAGGCCGTGTCCGAGTCCACCGACAGGGAGGAAGTGACCTCTATGTCAAGAGACTGGGACTCAGAGTTCGGAAGGTGGGACATTTCCTCCTTGCCAGTCCACAGACAGTCCCCCCAACATCTCCCACCATATGAACGCTCCTCCTTATGGACCTGACTGGATTTGGTGGCGATTTCCTCTCTTTTTTTCTCTAGATTAGCTTGTTGATTTGTTGGTTCTGGTTCCTGCGGCGGTCTAGCAGGGTCTGTCCTCTGGTTGCTGTTTAGAGACTGCTGGATGAAACTAAAACTTGAGTTAAAGACTACCGCAGATGAAGACTGGAGGCTTGGACTAAGTTCATTCGATGTGGTTTGAACTCCATTTAAAGGGTCGGCCAAATTCTTACTCTCTGAAGAACTACACGTGGATCGCTTGTGATGTAGATCATTCATTGAAGACACTTTGACGGTAGGAGCTTGACTCAACTGTTGAACTCTGGTTGCCTTGGTGATGTCAGCGTGGCGTCCAGATTTTCCATTCCTGATGCAGGCAATGCTCTCCTCCTCCTCCTCTTCTTCGTCTTCCTCTTCATCCTGAGCATGAGCAGTGCACTGCAGCCTGGCCTGCTCTCCTCTCATGTACCCTGGTCTCCTGTGCAGCCTCTTACGGCCAGAGCTGCCAGCTGTCCCAGATACTTTGCCAGCTGTCCCAGATACTTTGCCACCTGTCGATGCAGAGATTAACCATTAATCTGGGCGATAGGTTCATGTGGGAGATAAAGTATGAGCTCATCAGGCTGGAAGGAGCAACTGCAGCATGAAAGACTGAAACTCTGGAGCATTACATTGTTCTTTACTTTAACTGGACTTTTCCAGCCCTGCATCACTGTCTTGATGAAAAAACAAGCTGTGCAACATTTCCCACAGTTCAGCTCCAGCTGTTGGGAAATACCACAGTCATATTTGAAACTGAAACACGCCTCTCTATGAAAAAGTGAAAAACATTTCTTCTGTTTGTTCTGCTCAGAACAACAATCCTCTAACTTGAGAGAAAATATTCTAGATTACGTAATTAAAGCTGCAGTTTGTAATTGTTGTGAAAAAATATATCAATTTTTACTGTTTGTTAAAACTGCCACCATGTTGTTAGACAAATAACCTGTGAAAAGAACGATCTCCTCCGCCTAATCCCTGAGCAATTATTGCCGCTTGAGAAAATGCACCAAAAACAATCAATCAGAGCCTGGATGACAGTCTTAATGTTGTCAATCAACTTCGTGTATTCGCTGCTCAATGTGCTAAAGGCCGAGAATCAACTTAGGGTTACAGGAAACCCGCTTGTCTGTTGTTATCGGTTGCCATGCTAACTTCTTTTAGTGTGTCTGAGATGGACAATGCTTATCTGATTCCTCTCTTTACGGCACAAAAGCGTCAGTGTGCCTCTGTGCTTTTGGTGTGTGCATGAGTGGAGGGAGAAAAGTGAGAGTCAGAAGTAGGAAGCGCAGCTGGACACAAAGAGGCTGTTGATTCCCAACATCTCAGCTTGCCTCTATTGAATCCAATGCATTATATGTTTTAATCAAATTGCATAGCAGCAGGTGTCTAAATGCACAAACAGAGCTTTCTTTATCATCCTAAAGAAAATTAGGCTCATAGCTCAATTAAATGTGATTGACAAAGACAACGCTTTCCTACTTTCTAAGTGTTTTTAGCTCAACAGAGTTTATCTGAGCTTTTATTAAGACTTCTTTTTTTAGTTGTGTGGGAGTGTGTTTGGTTTTACTTTCCCCATTGATTTGAAGCTGCTTTCAGCTAAGCAAACAAAACAAAACAAACAAAAGTCTGGATGGCTCTGGGTCTTTCTATCCCCCTTCATGCTTACAGTATGTGTAACCGTTTTATCTCCAAATTTTAATTCATACCCATGAACAATTTCCTTCTGCTAAAATTCAGTTTTTTTGTGGCATATGAACTCAAATTTCAAGGATTCTTTAAATTTGTTTTCAATCGACTTTTTATTATGAGACAGATAATCCCCCCAAAAATTTACCTCCTCTGCCCTCTCCCAGTGCTTCTAGTACCAACTAGAAACAACCAATCAGAGTCAGGAGGCGGGTCTTAAGGCTGTCAATCACAATCTCTTGTGGCTATGCTGCACTTTAACTATAATAGCCTGTTGTGAATCCTAAGGCTAGTTATTGTAGTTTGTCGTCTGAATGTGCAGACTCCATGTCTCTCTGCAATGTGTCAAGATGAGAAAATGGGTTAAGCAGCCGCAGCCCGCAGTGACTTCCAGTGATGCAATCGTCCCATGTGGCTGGGAGCAGAGGGCATAAACAGAATCCACTTCAGGATGTCAGGCTCAGAGAGTGATAACAAGCTGCCTCCTTTATTCCCAGGTTGGGCTCGGTGAGAGCGCCCGGTCCACTGGGACCGCAACACGAAAGCTCAAGTTCCACCCAGCTCCATTCATTAAAGTGGATCTATAGACGTGGCTTCTGTCCCATGAAAGACTGAAGGAACCCAACCCTTCATCATAAGGACCAAATACCACAGCACCATCCACCATCTGGTGTGGTCGCTGTTATTACACAGGGAACCCTCAGGAGAGCAAAAGAGCCTGGCTGGTGAAAGGAGAAGGACTTGCTGGTGGTGTCACTGTATCCTCGCCATGATTCAGTTGCACACAGACCGCTTTTCCCAGTAAAAGGGAAGGAAATGCCTAGGGGCTCATTCTGTCTGACTGTGTGTGTGTGCGTGTTCATGTTTGTGTTGGGACATCAACTTCTTGGCCTTTCAGTGGTATGTCTTTCTCTGCTTCCTGTGAGGCTGTGAGCAAAAATAATTTGCCAGGAATCCCATCAGAAAGTAGAATAGTCATTGTCTTCCTATGCTTGAATCTCATCTCCCTTCTGCTTCGTCTGGGCTTTCTCCCATTGGTTTGGATTTCTCTGGCGGAATTTTAACCGGACCAATCAGAAAACAGAAGGAGAAATTGTCAACAATGATGTAAACTAAAATTGTAGTCTGCCTGTAGTTTTAGTAAGACGTTCACTTGTTGGCTACGCTTCCAAATATTGAATGGACATTAACGGTCGCCTCGTTAAGGTCGACACATCTGGTAGTTTACAGTGTAGCCAATTTCTGGTAAGCTTCATAGCATCATACTGGCGCATTATATATGTAACGGCTAAACAGTTATGGAGTAGGATTAAGGCCACTGGAATTAAAAAAAAATAAAAACAATTGTGATTTTCTTTCTTCTCAGAATTCTAATTCTGTATCAAAATTTAATTAAATAACCAAACATTCTTAGATTAGATGTATGTCAATTACGTTGTTAGCATATAAAAATAATCGTGATAATCATCATGAAACTATTTTTTCCTTGTTGTAAGATTTGTAAACCTACACTTTGCCCACAACGAAAGCCTGGCCGAAATTTATTTGGTAGATTTGAGTTTTAAGACTAGATTTGCCTGATGGTGCATAAACAACTTAAACAATTCCGGTTCTGAGAAAAGAAGTCAGAATTTGTTTGGGGGGTGGGGGGGATATTACCTTAATCCCTTTTGTATCAAGCAACCATTTCTCAATAGTCCAGACTCAGTATGAAGCAAGGGGCTTGTTTTTACCATCCTAGTCAAAAAGCTCCAACAACCAAAAATCAAATCTGCTGCAGCAACAATTGATCCCCTCAGTAACTCTTTGCTTTGGCGAAGTCTGAGAAAACAAAGTGTCACAGTTATTTACCTTTGGAGCTAAAAGAGGCCCTCAGGTTAAACACCGTGTCACTACTGGCCGCTGAAACAACAGAAGAACGCAGAGGAGCTCATAAAAACACAAACATGTGAGGAACAGGATCAGCGCACAAGCAATCCTGCATGCCAGCAACCTCCTCAGAAGAAGCGCTGCTTGGCAGATGTGCGACGCCTCGGCATTCGTGATGAAGAGCAGCAGGAAAAAAAGGGAAGTGAAGTAAACCAAGAGTCTATCTGAAAACCAGCCAGTTTTATAAACAGGAAGCTTGAATATTACCCGTGAAAGTCCAGCATTAAAAATCTTTGCGGGTGTGAGGCTTAATGCCTGACTTCCTGTATATTCCTGTGACGATCATGAACCAGCAAAATGTGACAGAGCTGATGCTGTGGACAGATATTTAGACGCGTTATGCTCTCTGTTTTATAAAATCAAACATGTTCAGATAAAAGGCAGCTTGAGAAGAAGTTTCTGAACTTTACAGAAAATATGACAGAATATGATCCCTCATTATGATAAATATTTTTTCTTAAATTTTAGAAAGTGTAACCAGTTGTTCACCAGAACCCTGATGAAGAATATTATAATCTCTGACATTAAAAAAGTATTAAAAATCCAACCGTTAATTTGAGTTCATTTATTCAGTGAGAAAAAAAAAAGAGGTGCTACAATAAAATCGGCGCTGTGACAATTATTGGTACCCCAAACGTCCCTTTAAAATAAATGTAACAGGAATATCCATCCATTGTCTGGTGTTTATCTCTGATCATTGAACAAAAGGTGGAGTTCAACTTACACAAGTTACAACAAAGATAAACCATCCGTGCACCAAAGTCAAGGGAAATTTAGAGTAATCAATCAACAGTCAGGATTGGACCCAGACTTAGTTTTTGAAGTCAACCCAATTTCTGAGCATTTTCTAATTCATGATTTTCTGTTTCCTTTGTGTATAAACATGAAGCAAAATAAAACCCAACTTCTTTAAGACATCGACCATCAGGAAGAGGACCTATGTTTATGAAAAAGGCTCTATTAGAACTAATATAGCTTGTTTACATCCCAATTGGTGGTGTAGAAGTGATGGCGTAGGACGTTGTCAAACCATCACAAACAGGTCCCTGTCCTGTTTGCTAAACAGGACAGGGACCTTAGCTGGTACGTACTTTGGTTAAATGAGACTAAGATTGACATTTTCACAACAAAAAACAGTCCATTTTGGTTTGGTGCGAAACGAAGAGTGAAAATGGCAGAAAACCACATCATCCCTACATCTCTACAAGCCAGCAGGAGGCAGACAATACAGCAATTTAATCATAAAATTTAATAAAATTCAAAGGTTTACAAAGCAAAAGACAACTGGCATAACTTGAAGTCAAGGACACCTGGGTTACGCAGCAGAATAAAGATACAAAGAACACCATCAAAACCACCTGTGAATAACTTTAAAAATAAGGTGTTAAAGTGGCCTACTCAAAGTCAAGACTGAAATCCTTTCAGACAAGTTAATCATGCAAGAAATCCTCAAAAGTGAAGCAATTCTGCAAAGAAGATTGGACCAAAATGTCTCCAAAGTGACAAAACATCCATCATCATTGGTCAGGACTCTGGCAGCAGTGTTTTGATGACTTTCAGCTGCCTGGTATTTTCCTTTTCTTCCACAGAGACAAGTAAAGATACAATAGCTGTAATCTAGCCTAATGAAAATAAAGACATGCACCAGATTTCTGTCATGTTTTGACTTGAACGCATTACCCTGGCCATGTTTTACAACATTATAAACTCATTTAGTAGCAGACTTTTAGCCTTGAGTGTCTAGATTAGAGCTGATCTTGACCCCAAAATGTTGTTTTCTGTCTTATTTACATTAAGCTGGAGGCTATTTGGACCATTCACTGGGTGAGTGTAATGGGTTCTGGAGATATAAAGCAATGAGTTACGTACTTTTTTCACATCACTCTATAATACCGGTCCCTTAAACGGAAGAAAAAAGAAATAAAGCAGATTATTTCTTACCTTCTGTGCTTTCGCAGCGGTGATGCAGAGAGTTCAGGTGACAGTCAAGTCCCATCAGCCCAGCAAACATCTTTCCTTGAATTATATCAATAACTATAAAAGTAAAGGTTTTCAGAAGTCCGATAATGACAGATCCTGCAGCAACAGAGTTACATCCACCATGTTTTAGAAAAAGTGGAGCCAGGCGAACGGACTGATCTCATTTCCGCTGTGGAAACTAAGCACGGGCTGCTTTTTTAAAATGAATTCCTCTTCTAATTGTCGTGTAAAAGTGGGATTCTTCTTCCATTTCAAAATGCTTTTTTTAAAATTCAAGTATTAACAGCTGATCAGATCAGATTCTTACTTTTTTTTCTCCTCTGTGAAAACCAAACAAGTAGGTTCAGTTGTGCTTCAACAGGCGGAAAAGGAAAGCTGCTCCTGTAGTCTTGTTTCCTCAAGAGATTAAAATCAGGACGACAAAAAGGACTATCCAATATGAAGAAATTACAGTGAATAGAAATCTACTTTGTCTTGTCAGATCGGTAATCGATCAGTAAATCCGTTAGTCGGTCGCCGCTGCGCGCTGCGTCATGCGCCCTGCGTCATGCGCCGTGTTGGAGCTCCTACGTGTTCAGGAATTTGACTCCTCCAGACTCCTTCAGACCGCCTCACAATTGCAGCAGTTTAAACACTGTAGCTATATGTGTTTATTCGTGCTTTATTTAAAAAGGCAGGCAATTAGGAAATAACCAGCTGGATCTGCTGTCTGAGTCATTTTGCCCAAACCTGCTAAGAAATATTGACGATTCAAATAAATTTCTGTAAACAAGGATCAGTGTTGTATAGTAACGAAGTAAAAATACTTCACTACTTTACTTAAGTATATTTTGGAGTACTTCATACTTTCCTGGAGTATGAAAATTTTTGATGACTTTCACTTTTACTTCACTATATTTCCGAACTTAATTGCGTACTTTTACTCCGATACATTTTCAATGTGTGGTTTAGTTACTCGTTACAAAAAAGCGAGAGAGAGAAACGCAAGTGTTTTGATCCCACCTACTGATTAGCAAGTAGCAAGCAGGCTACCGAACAAAGTCCGAAGCCTGTTTGCCTGGGCTTGTTCATCACCACCAATAGGATACTTCTTCTTCTTCTTCTTTTCTATTATGGCGGATCACAAGCAACTTTAAGGTGCATACCGCCACCCTATTAAATTCTACTTTTTAATTTTGTATTCTTAAGATAAATAAACAATGCTTTCCTTAATTTGTGAATATCTGTTATGTTTCCTTCATTTCCTAATATACCTTTAAGATTCCATTCATGCCCCATATTTCTAACTATTCTCTTTAATTCTTCCCTTTCGAGTTCATTTGACTTACAGTTCATCAATATGTGTTCTACATTTTCTTTCTCTCCACATCTCTCACATTTATCATTATTTTTCCTCCCTATTTTATAAAGCATGTCATTTAAGTAGGTATGACCTACTCTTAATCTACTAATTATTATTTCTTCTCTTCTGTTTCATTCATTAATGCTTCGAATTCAAACTGACTTTTGTACTTCATATAATCTTCTTCCTTTCTTATCTTCATTCCACATTTTTTGCCATTTCTTGATTTCTTTACTTTTAATTAGGATACACCTGTTTCGCTTCTCCCATTAAACACAAAGCAAGTCTCGCAATCAGTAGCAGTCACATGGAAATTCTATCTTACAAAAACTCCCCGTCCAACTTGAAGAAACACATCGAGGTAACTTCTTATGAAATGGTTATAATCCTCCTGTTTCAGTAACTATAGCTTGGTCACTAGGCACTACTGTATTGTGAAATCTTGACCATAAATGAACTTTGTTTGGCATTGTTTCAGTTCCACACGTGGTGTATTTAGCTTAGGCCTAATGTTGACTGTAGCAGGCTACCTAGACTCCTCTGTTCAAGGGGGGACAGAAGCCATAGCAATAGCAATTTAGACTAAATTTAACGAATATAGGAAAGGCATGCAAGTTCAAAACCAGGTTTACAGATGCCAATAAGCTGCATTTCCCTCCCAATTCTTTTTTTCTTTTGCATAATGACCAGTTGTGTGCACCACCTACTGACTGTAGCATTGACTGATTCACTGATTTGTGAAGTAGAGTAATCGTAACAGCTCTTTTTCTTCATGTTGGCCGCATTTTCTGTACTATTTATTTTTCTCATTTTCAGCACTGACCTTACTTGAAGGGAAAACTTAAGGCTTACAAAAACTTTGTATTTTCTGTCCTGGAGGGTATACTAAGAAGCTGGTTCAGTTGTAAAGCAGGTTAAGTTAACCTTGTGCTATAGGTAAAGCACCTAATTTTCTTAACTAAATGATGCCTGCAGGTATATCTATTAGCAGGTTTAATTTTGCCTGCACTTGGTTGGGTACATTATTTTAAGTGTATTTGACAAGTTTACCAAAATATAAAAAATGTCATTCAAACTGCATTTGCTTTGTTTTACTTTTTACTTGTACTTTTCATTACATTACTTGAGTACATCCATTTTTACAGTAATTTCCATACTTAAGTACAAGAAGTTTCAAATACTTTAAGACTTTTACTCAAGTAACATTTCAGTCAGTGACTTCGACTTTTACCAAAGTCATATTTTGGAGAGGTACTTGTACTTTTACTTGACTCTGAGATTTCAGTACTTTATACAACACTGACAAGGATAAATGTTGATATCCACATGGTTCCTCACATGTTTCATTGGTTAAGAGTTGAGGGGAAATCCATGGGAAAACCACCACAGAACAGAAGCTGGAGTCTTTTCATTTTCTTTCCCACACTTCCAAAGGCTCCTTTCATTCAGCCTGGCTGGCTGATGGACAACACTGCGAGATAAAAGCGGCTCAGTTCAGCACAGAGTGGAGGATGGAGCTGCTTTTATCAGGTTGTATGCGGACTGGGAGCGCCAGCATTAAACAGCTAATGCAGCAGACAAATCAGCAAACTTCCTCTAAATGAAAAGAGACTCATAACCAGATTTATTTATTTATTATTTATTATCGTCAGTATGTTATTTCAAAAATTAACGTACTACTTTGGTGGCGGTAGTTAAATGAACATGGAATGTGCTTTTCTCGTTTCTGATGTTGTATTTAACGACTGCCACCAGATGGCAGTAAATGGCTTCTTTACGTTCTTTCACATGTTGTCACAAAGGATTTTATCGGGAATTTATTTGACAGAGAAACAAATGTTTATTAATGAAACAGAGCACATTATTATTATTCAAAAAAATATAATTAATTGCAAATAAAAATCTAATTTGTATCAAGGGCCTGTACTTTGCTGATACTTTGCTTTAATAACAGCTCTATGTCTGCCTAGTAGAGACAAAGTCGATGAGGAGCTGAAATGCTTGTTCCTAAATCTATCAGAATTTTCAGTCAATCAATATCAGATTCTTCACCTGGTAAAATCTACTCAAAATCTCTGGATTTGGTCACATTAAGTTTTAAGGAGCTATACTTATCAACTTCCTTTTAGTTTTTACTTAAATGTGTTCTTTGTGTGTCAATTCTTTTTGGCCGTTACAAGGAGAAATGTGCACCAAAATGTACATACAGTGGGTCTTTAATTTGTATGTAGCTCTATGTAGAATATGGCTTTTCAATTATAATGGAGACTGCAGCTGGTACCAATACTGTCCAGAAGATGGCAGCATTAATATAGCAATAATATATACTGTAGCATTAATATACAAGTAAAAACTGGAGCTTTCAAATCATTATCAAGGTCAAGGCCAAAATAAACATCTTCTGGATAATGTTGACCAATGTGAAAAGTACTTTCGAAGTAATACAAATCAGCCAATCATAATTATTTATCAAAAGCACATATAGTGAGTGATGATTCTGGAAAAAATATGAAAAGTATTCAATAAGTGTCTTTAAATGTGACGCTTCCTGATGACTATTTCCACTAAAACAATTAATTAACAAAAATTGTGTTACTTTATCATCATTTTTGTTGACCTGTTATTGTTTTTAAGTAGATTTCTGTAGAAATATGGACATTTACACATATTAAACCAGATTAAATTTTGATTTTTTAGCACAAAAAAATAAATGTATTCAATGTCAAATCCATAGAAGAGATGGAGAAGATCAAACAAAAACATAAGTGTAATATATTTAAGCTAAATATGTGCAGAAATGTGTTCTCAGAAAACAAGTGACCTTAAATAATGCTGATCTTCTTGGCTTTCAGGTTTACTCCTAATGTTGGGTCTGGATTAAGGCAGTTCTGTGGGAAACTTTTAGACATGTTTGAACCAAGAAGTGATGCAAACAAGAATAATTTTTGGTCTGAATTGAAGCAATAAGCCCCCTCAGGTGAGGAGGAGTAGTTCCTCACCCTTAATATTTCTCTGAATGCTCTGAGCTTGAAATAAAATGAAAATAAATGTGGTGGTGACTGATTAAAGAAACAAGTGAGCTGAAGCAAGGGGTTTGTTTGTGTTTGCTGATGTACAAAAGTTGTTGTGAGCATCCGATGGTTCAACCTGACCATCAGATTATCTGAGTGATAGAGAAGAAGGCCACCGAGAAAATAAGCAAACTGAATCAAAGCAGCTGGAAGTCTGAAGGAGAGCACTTTTATTCATGCAAAACAGCAGAATATTCAAAATTTCAGCAAAAAAACCAGATTTTCTACTCTAACAATGTTTATGCTACGTTAACAAGCAGGCTGAAAGAACGGTTCTCACACTGCATTAAAAATGCAACACAATATACCAAACAAGGACACACCAAAGGTGATGAAGAGTGTTTAGCTAAACCACTCCTTCCTCTGTGTCCATGTGGGTGGTCCTGGTGCAGAACACGTCCGCCAGCATGTGCTTGGGGATCTCCGAGCCACGGACACGCAGGGTGTAGCAGGCGTCCTCTACTTTGCCCAGGCTCTGCCGGAGCGTGTGCAGCTTCTTGGAGACCTCGTAAGGCCCAGTGTTCCCGATGTAGGAGAAGCCGTCATGAATCTGCCGGAGGAACTGACTCAGCTGGAAGGGCGTGTCGATGTCGCCGTTGCCCACGCTGCCGATGCACAGCCGCATCAGCTCTCCCGTCAGGTCGGCCACGCCCAGCAGGTAGTCGGCAGGCGTCACCTGGAAGGTCAGGACGTGAGCTGACGAAGGCGGGGCTTCCGCCGAGTCCTGAAAATAAATAAATTAATGAAAAAAGATTTCAACTGCTTCATAAAAACTACTCACACCACTTTAAAATTCATCAGAGTATGTTATGTGAGGTTTGATAGGGAACATTAGATAGACATGTTATTTGAGACGATAACTTGTCAAACGTACTTTTGGATCTGCGTTGTCGGTTTTCATGAAGACGAGCCTCGCGTTTACCTCCTCCAGGCTGATAAGGCTGCGATGACGGATGTAGTGCAGGAAGGTGACGGCCTCCACATACTCCTGAATTCCTGAAGCACAAAATATAACTAATATAAATCAGCACAAGATGTTATAAAAAATGCATTAAGTTATTTTGTTTGTTGTTCAGCAGAAATTAAATGGTGCAGAAAATGCTAAATGCTCCTTGTGCATTAAAGAGCACAGATGAAAATAATCATCTTGTTTCCTGCCTCTATTGTTTGATGAAATGGTGATGATTTTTTTGTAGCGGCTAAGATGAACCCTCATTTGTTTTCAGAACCTGAGTAAACAACAATCAAATAATTGCAGGACGGAAGATGTCGTGTCTGAAGTTTACTTTAGGAGCTGCAGTCGGGCTTCAAAGGCTCCACCGCGCTGCGTTCATGTTGCTGTGTGGAGCAACAAGCAGGCAGGAGGGCCTCTTCACAGGGACATCACACACAGGTAGACAACGTTTATTAATTAGAAACATCGTCTGGATTTTATTTGGTGTTTCAGAGCAAAGAGGGTTTAAAAGAAATTGACCCTTTATTGATTTTTACTTTCTTCCCAACTATAAGTTACTTTGAATTAGGGCTGAAATGATGAATCAGATTAATCGATTATTGTAATAATCATCAACTAATTTTGTAATCAATTCATCGTTAACTGGAGCACATATATGCTTTGTTATTTTTAAAATTAAACATGTTCTACCCAGAACTCCTCAAGTTGCATAGTGTATATCAGAGGGATGCTATCTTGTTGAATTTTAAGCAATAAAATGTTTATTTTATTATTTGTATCTTTCAATGTATTTCTAATATTGAATAAAAACAAGGATTAGTTGATTACTTGTCAAAATAATCGATAGGTTAATTGATAACTAAAATAATCACTATTTGCACCAAACTTTCTTACTACAATTTAACAGCTTATTGAAGGCAACATGTTTCAGCTGTGTGAAATCAAAGAATCTGCTGCCTGTTGACTTTTAAGTCCCTTATTTTATACTTGAGAATTGGGCTTGAAGTAGTTAGATTCTTACATTCATCTATATAAATAAACCTGAAAAAAAATTATATCTCAAATCTGGGTCGATTGCAGTCAACTTTTTCTATACGTGCCAAATATATTTACATTAATTTCCCATTCATCTTGTATAACGTCTGCGCTACACTCAGTAATGCACAAGTATTACAGTTTTTGGGGATATTTGCAGTTATTTAAAATAATAACAATATAACATTTATATTACACCTGGACAATAAATCAATATCAATATAGATCACAACAGATATGTGTTTAATATCGATAGGTATTATGTCTGATTGAATATTCAATAAATAGAATATTCACTGAACTCCACAGCATTCTGGGAAATGTAATAGTAATACAGAATGGTTGTATCGACTACCTCACTTAAACTTTGGATACCCAGCAACAACCTCATAACTGCTTAAATATGAAATAACAACGGCATGTAGTGAAAACTGGGTAAGCATAAAATGTCACACTACCAGTTTGGCAGTAAGTATTTCAGATATTTAAAAAAAAAAAAAAATTAATAATTATCAATATTGACTAATATGAAACACTTGTACTGTGATAGTTTTTTTTAGCCATATTGTCCATATGTAGACCAAACCTGCAAAGAAAAGTGGAGTCTCTGACTGTGGACAGGATATTTGACATGAAAAGGTTACACAAGCCTTGAGGCAAGCAGCCAAGTTTCAGTTCCTGAGTTTACTGCCTGGAGCTGTTTGTGCTATCTGCTGTAAAGCGGCCATTACCTTTGGTCAATGAAATTCATAAACAATGACTAAGGGAAAAACAAACTGAAAATAGAAGAGATTTTATTGGCACAACATTTGGAAAAGTTGAGGGTTAAATTTGCGTGGACAGTCTATTGGGATCTGATCGACAAAAATAGCTCTTTGTACATTATAAATACTGATGGTTTATTAATATACTGAGACAAGTGAATATTTAGGTTTTATTTGATTAACGTTGGGCCACCGAGAGATTCGCTGAGAAGCGAGTGATTCATGGGAAAAGTGCATTTCTGTTTTCACAGCGTCATTACTGAAGTCGAGCTAAATAGCTTATCAAAGTGCTGCGTTATCAGTGGTAATTGTGTTTATATTTAGCCACAATATCTCTGACAGTCCTTATAAAAAACAAACAAAACAAACAAAAAAAGACAGACCCATTATATAAGCCTGGGGACATCTACAGCAAAGATTATCAGGGAAACCCATGATCTGAGCTCAGGCACCATCTAATAAGGTTAAAAAAACTGAAACCAGTAATTGGTGGAAACTGCCACTGGTCACGTCGTGGACGAGGCACCGCCGATTCCCTGAGTGGCCGCAATCTAAAAAACCCCTTCCAAGTTGCTAGATAACAGCTCACTCTCACTCCCAGCAATGTTTTTTCTCCAAACGCAGCAGACTTTATGTCTGCTTTCAAAAAGACCGGCAGTGGTGTTAGTCAGAAAACCGCTTTATCGGAGGGTGTTGTCTGTTATACCCACAGCAGCATCAAGGTCACGTTATCTTTCACTTCACATAAACCCAGCGAGGATAAAAAATGGCCAAAGTATAAATAGACAATTCACTGAAATCATGCATGTAGCGACGCACAATACAGCACTCTCCATACTCATTGTAAAAAGCTACTTTGTTGCCATGACTTTGTTGCTACATAAATGTACTAAAACTACGGGATTAATTTTTAAGACATTTTCAGTCACATTTTCTCCTACTTCAATAAAATATGAATACAACTTATTGAAAAAAGAAGAATCAAATAGCCCTTTAAGTTATGTAGCAATATTTTTACACAGTTGGTTAACCTGGAAGCAAATCAGAACGCTTCTATAGTACACCAGTCACAAAAAGAAGAGTGATTTGTAACATATTTTCAAATGAATTAATATTTATTGATAGGTAAGATAATTTTATTTATATAGCACATTTTCAGCAACAAGGCAGTTCAAAGTGCTTTACATGAATTAGAAGGACAAACAAACAACCAAAAGAAAAACAAAAAGGTGAACTACAAAGCTAAATATTGGTTCCCCATGTTTAATAAGAAAAAGAATAAGTAGAAAAGAATTTTGAAAACTAATAGGGGTTTCTCTTAAGTTTGTTCTGGATTAGAGAGGTATTAAACTAAATGTTGGTTAAGTGTAGGAGGTATTTCTTTATTTTCAGTTAAATCTTAGAATTTAGATTATTTAGTTTATTTTATTTGTTTATTTTCTAGTTAATTTATAATTAGAATTTTTGTTTAATTCTAGTTATTTAGAATGAGATTTTTGGCTAGTAGTTCACTTAATTGGTTAATTAATTTAATTTTGGGACATGGGTGTTTCACAGCATAAATACGTAGGTTTTAGGTAGCTCTTTATGCACGCGGGTGGTCACATGGTTTATTTACCAGTCTACCCAGCTGGTCAATCAGTCACTTCACCTTTCAGTCTATCCAGTCAGTCAATCAGTCGTCACTCCGCAGGTGAGACAATCAGGCAGCCAAACAATAGGGCTCCTGTGAAATTTGTACCATGCTTTACCTGGAACTATGGAATAAACAAAGAACTGCATTTTTGACTTTTTGATCTTTTTTGGAACTGCGTAAGCCAGAAACCCACGGTGTATCAAGTGGCTATTTGAATCGAATTCACATTCACTTTGATCACTTTTAAGTTTCAAGTTTTTTGATTTTTGGATTTTGAGTTTTTGGACAAATAGTCACTACATTAAGTATAAAACTAAATGTTGGTTCCAATTGTTCTGGGTTGCTAAGTAGATGGTACTTTCTAAGTTTGTTCTAGATTTGTAAAGTATAAAGAAAATGTGTTAAAAAGTTTAGTATTCACACAGTTTGTAACAGCTCACCTGGAGTGAAAGCTCTGTGAAACTGATAAATATCCTCTCCTCTGAGCTCCTCAGCAATTTGCCCAATCTTCTGCCTGACTCCATCCAGTTTGCTCTCGGCCTCATTCAAAACTCCCTCAGTATCCGGAATGCTTTACAGCCAGAGAAAAACAAAATATGAATTATTTTAACTGGAAATCAGAGCTGGTATGTGGCACCATGCATACAAACAGAACTTTTGCATACAAACATAGTAGCTGTGATAGGCTAAATTAAGTCTAGTCCCGATTCTGAGGAAATGTACAATTTCTCAATGTGCAAGAAGCAAATTAAAAAATTAACAAACAGGAATTCAAAATAAGTTTTTCAATAAAAGAAAGAAAATAATTTCTCAGAAAAATAACCTTAACATACTTAGTCACTCTGTGCAGAAGAAAAATGCTCCTCTTGCTTTCGATGGTGACGTCTCGACTGATCTTAACGAGGCGCTCATATTTGTCATGTCTGGTGTCGAGCTCCTGCTGGAAAACTTTAAAGACAGAAAGAAAGTTGTAATATTTATTAATGAAAGAAATTTAAACCTTAAAAAGTGGCGTCAAACTGCTAAGGACGGACTTACCTTTAAAAGCAGCGATGATTGGCGAGGACGAATTGGCATGCGCATCACGCTCCTGTGCAGCTTCAGCATTTCTCCGTGACCAGCCCTCACCTGACACCATGCAGAAATATGCGGTGATGGATAATGAACATTTTTAAAAATCAGATTGGTTATTATTTTCTGTTAGCTTAGATTGATAAATTTAAACTCTCACAATGTGAAAAAAGTGTTTTGTTTTTGTTTGTCTGCTGCTTTTTTTTATTATTATTATTCTAGACAGAGTTCAAACAACACCTGGCCGAAGAACTCACATTTTCTCACTATTAGCAGCTTATCTGCTGATAGGCTCCACAAATTTGTAGGCATTTGTGCACACCTCCACCCCTTTTAACCCCAAATCTATATGAAAGGGACCTGAACGTGGTGTTTTCTTTTTTATTTAACAGTGTGGATCTTCTGTTGCCCGCCTGGAGTTGGAATGACTAAGTTTCAGCTTTGACATGTGGCCAGTGAAATGATCACCACAGTAACAATGTGTGAAATATTTAGGAGGCTATATTACTTCACTTGTCATGCATTCATGCTCTGTTATACTTTGAAAATTGGCAGGAACTCTCACGGCCCTTGATATATAATTTTGGGCCCGAGATCCTAAAGCTGGCAGAGAGTGGCTGGGATATAGTGCCGGTGCAAATAACAGGAAATCTGAATGATCACAAACAATATTGTCATAACAACCAACAATAATAACATCACAGTTGCATGTTTTTCTAATATTATAAAACACAAATCAACAAGAAGCGCGCCTCGGAAGCATTTCAATCATTCAAATAAAGTTTTATTACGAATAAAACCGTAGAATGCAATCTGAGCAATTTATTTATCTAGATTTTATTATTTTAGCATCTGAGTGAATACGGTTGAATACAAAAACCGAGAAGTTTAAGATATATAATCCGAAAACTTTATCTTTGTTCCTTTTATTTCACAATTCTACACTGCTTAGTATTGGTCTGTCGCGCCAGATAAAAATAAACCAATAAACTTTGTGACTATACCGACATAAATACGAGTAAATAGATCTTTAACACTAAGCTAAAAAGGCACAATACAACAATAGGACAAATAAAAATTAAACATTTATGGCTGAAGTTAGCTAGTGCATAAAATGCATTCTAAAAGATTTGTTGTTAGCTAAATAAAACAGCTTACTCTGAGCATCTAATATAATTCGTCTGAAATTATAATTTGTATTTGACTTACCTTCTCGCTTATTCATCCTTTTAGAGGTACAGCTTGTTTTTTCCCTAAATTATAAAGTCGGCTCTCGACGAGTGTCTAACTAGTGTTACTAGATTAGCTTTCGTTGGCGGGGTGCAGCAAACAAAATGCAACCGGTAGTTTACTTTTGGATTTTTGGACAAAAGGACAAAACTCTACCTCATATTCACTACCATCTCCCAGGCTTTTATAGACATATAAAATAATCTCTGCGCAATAATTAGGCCAAATAAATGCAGTCTACTTGTTTCTTGATAGCAGGCATCCATGCAGTATCCTCGGGGCTTCTGCGCTGTTTACATGCGTAACAGAAAAGGTGGTGTGGTGCATCATGGGAAATGTAGTAGAATAATGTGTGATCCCCCCCCCCCCCCCGCTAACTGTTTCCTGCAGTTAGTTCTGTATTTTTAAATTTATTTTATCTTTAAACAGTGATTCTGTACATCTCTCCACTGCTCGGTTCACAACTGAGAAACTTTTTACTGTGTCAAATCAAAAACAGAAAGTGTCATACATATCTAAAAATATTTTTTAGTTCAACAAAGTTTGTTTCTGATGGGAAATGAGACAGACAGCTCTGAAACGATAATAAATGAATGCAGAAACGTATACGACTTGAATGAAGAGTTGTAAAGTAAGAAAGCAAAAGTACTTTGTTAGTGTATACTTATGTAGATTTTTCAGGTATCTGTACTTCACTTGATTTTTCTTACTGATATCTTTTAACTTTTATTCCCTACATTTTAAGAGAAATATCTCTACTTTCTACTCCTTACATTTTCACATATGGCTTTTCTTCCATGATGCAATAAAAAAATGACGCAGAGATCAAATCCGAAAAAGACCGGATTTATAGTTGATACATTGAACCAGGCGCGCCGGATGTTGATACTGTTATGGATGTTGATACTGTATTATTATTAACACTTTTTATGGTTCTAAGATTTGCAGGCTTGCAATCAAATTCATAATTCGTGTAAGGTTGTTTCCAATGTTTATCTTCGAAGCTTAACGTTTTCCCCAATGTTAAACTTTATCCACCAATGTTTATCGTTATGGGTCGCTATGCCCTTTGTGTTATCCTGGCTGTTTAATGCCATCCGGGATGTTTAACTTTATCATTATGTTGTTTGTTTTTATTTCACTTTCTTAAATTAAAATGGGACATCAACAACACCCATGCTGTTTTTAGTATCAATGTAAAGATTTGTTGGCATTTCATTAATTAGCACATTTTAAAAATATGATTATTCTGTTCTAACAAAAGGAGTAATCTAAGTAAATTAAATGTATTTAGTAAAATATTTGCCAAACTTTGCTGTGATTCAGTTATAGCTATATGGACATAGAGTGTTATCCATACGCTGGATCCTTGGCATTCCAAGCGGACTTCCAGGACTTAAAGGAGCTTTGTTGAAGCTGAAAGAAAATACAAATTGTCTCCATTACTTTTTGAGTATTGGAGAATAAAGCTACTTTGAATAGATTTATAGAATAAACGAGTATTACTGATTTATTTCAGTTTAACTTTGGGACACGTGTCTCTAAAGTGTATTTGTCCGGCAACCTTTGAAGGCAGCGCTGGGGGCGGAGCTTGTTCTCCTACGTGACGGTGGGCTGGGCCAGTGACTAACAGTACAAACGTAGCTGCGACACGCAGCACAGCGAAATCAACAGCTAGCCTGTTGAAATGCCTCCCGGAGACCTCGACCCACCCCTCAGTACTCGTCCGTGGGAGCACATTGTTGTTTTACTTCACTGGTAGGACCGCGTGGAGACGGAATGTGTCCGGTAAAATGCCGACTTTTTGAGTTTTATTCCCCCGTTTCGCTCGGCGTAGCGAGGCAGAAGCAGCGGGTCTTTTTCCAAAGTTGACGGTTAGCAGCAGGGCGCGTGTGAAGGATCGGACTTAAAGGAGCAGTACACCCCGCTGCAGCCTCCCAACATGGAGAAGCAGCAGAGCGATCTGGACCGCGACAGACAGGTCTGTGAACTTTGTGGGAGAATGGAGAACCTTTTAAAGTGCGGTCGGTGCCGGAGTTCCTTCTACTGCAGCAAAGAGCACCAGAAGCAGGACTGGAAGAAACACAAGCTGATTTGTAAGGAGGCTGACAAGCCGAAACAGAAGCCTGGAGACGGTCCGTCGGCGGGGGACAGCAGGAAACAACGAGAAAAGAAAAGCACGGAGCAGGGGGATTCTGCAACCGTACCCCCATCTCCAAACACAGAAGCACCTGCTGACGGGGATGGACCGGGAGAACTGGGGTCCAACACCCCCACCACGCCTAACGGCCAGACCAGCCTCTCCCCTCAGAAACTGGCAACGGAGTGCATCGTCCCCTGCATGAATAAGCACGGCATCTGCGTGGTGGACAACTTCCTAGGAGCAGAGACCGGACTTTGCATTTTGGAGAACGTCAAGTCTCTGTACAAGACGGGCAGGTTCACAGACGGCCAGCTGGTGAGCCAAAAGAGCGACTCCACTAAAGACATCAGAGGGGACAAAATCACGTGGATAGACGGGACAGAGTCTCACTGCGAGAAGATCAGCTTCCTAATGAGTCGGATGGACGACTTAATCAGACACTGTAATGGCAAACTGGGGAACTACACTATAAACGGAAGGACAAAAGTAAGTATGACAGCAGGTACACACACACATCATCCTTAGTTGGATCAGAAACATTCATGCAGTCATCATGGTCTGTTGTGTTTCACTTAAAATGCATCATCCCTGACTTTTAGATGTACACTAATAATTCTGGTTTATTCATAATGTATTTATAACTCAAAACTGACCCTCTAGACCAGGGGTCTCAAACTCCAGTCCTCGAGGGCCGCTGTCCTGCAGTTTTTAGGTGTGTCACAGGTACAAAACGCTGGAATGAAATGGCTTAATTACCTCCTCCTTGTGTAGATCAGTTCTCCAGAGCCTTAATGACCTAATTATTCTGTTCAGGTGTGGTGCAGCAGAGGCACATCTAAAAGTTGCAGGACAGCCTGGAGGACTGGAGTTTCAGACCCCTGCTCTAGACTAAACATTAAGTCTGGTTAAATATTAGATTATTTCACGCAAAATCAATGAATCCCATACTTTTTTGTGTTAATACATATATGGGAGGTTATTTCAGATTTTCTCAAAAATTGTCATTTTTTTTGATTGGTACTAAACAGCTGCCTCACCCTTAATTGATGTGATGTGAGATTATCTGTCCATGATCTATACAGCGAGTAATAAAAAGTCACATTTACCATCATAAATAAGTGCAAATGAAAAGATGTTAAATATTTTTTTAATTTTAAGTATTCAGTTATATTTTTAACAGTTTAACGGGTTTTATCAATATATTCTGGCACACCCCGGCCTTTAAGAGCATTTCTGATCTTGATTTGGCCCAAAACGAAAATGAGTTTGACGGCCTTTTTATAAAGAGTTGAATGAAACCGAATCAACATTGTGTTGCACGAATCAGGTTTTCTTTTGGCCATTACCAATTTCCTATTCTCTTCTATTTTTGTCCATTTTTATTTCTGAAGGAATATACCATATAAAAGTAAGGGTTCACTGATTGTAGTTTTCTGACTGATCGCTGATTACCGATCTTTAATAAGCCTGACCTGCTGATACTGAGTTTTGTTGTTTGAAATGTTGTTGGCAGTGTAGCAGTGGTTGATTTCTCTTTTTTTGTTTTTTATACATTTGCAGAAATAGATAAGATCTGTGGATAATATCGGCTCCACATGTAAATATCGGCCGATCTATGATGTCCCTAAATTAAATTGGAGGCGATTTATCGGTGCACCACTATATAAAAGACAACATATGTGCTCCATGTTTTGTTGATTTAAATGAATAGAAAAAGCATTCAGATTTTTATTACTCAACAATGAGGGACAAATTGATTTACTGGTGACATCTTCATGTCATTTTGTTTGCTGATGAATGAGTCTTCAACAGGTGAATGGTTGATGCTGTAATCCTGGATTTAGCCAAGATAAATCATCAAAAGTGAAAATCATCAAAAGTGAAAAAGTCAACCAAGCTTTTCTTGGTTGACTGTGGCTTTTAGTTTTATTTGTCAATTATGAAATAGCAGGCAATTGACTTTACGTAGCAATTTTCTGAATACAGAAAAAATAAATATAGTCTTGTTTTAAGCTCATCAAAGTATTTGCTCTTGATGTATGTGTTTATAATCAAAAATAGAGGGGAGTTAATTTTTAAAGCATTTTGATGCGTTGGAGGGAATCTGATTTTTCAGTATTCAATCTGCCAATTGGTCATACTGGCTGATTTCAATCTGTGGCAAATTGATTGATGCATTTCTTTGAATGCATTTCTCTGAATGTCGACTTGCAAGCTTGTTTTTTATTTTCTTTCTGAATGTGCTATCCAACACGTAAAGGAAAAAAATGCGATAAAGATTTCTTCATGGATCGAATAGTTTTGTGTCTAAACAAAAAAAATCAAGAAATTACAGGATTGTCCTCATTTTAAAGGTGTTTGCATATGGTGTCTCCGTTCTCTGTTTTTTCTCTCTTTCTGTAAGTGTAAGAGCAGACTTTTAGGGCGTTTCTTGCATTCTCTTTTTAATTTATTTCTATCCATCCAATATTCTAATCTCCCTTTATTCCTCTTAGCTGTTTTAACTCTTTCTCCCTTTTTTCTGACTTCTTGCCCATTGCATTTGAAATGAGCTCAAAAAAGTTTTTTTTAATACCAAGTGGATCATTGTAACAACTTGTAAAAATGTATTTTTTTTATTTATACATCATGACATATGTTTTATATTGTATTTGATTTTTACTAAACTAAACAAAATTGCATCCAGACGCATCCGGTTGATTGATGCTCTAATTTAGCTTTTAACAAATCGTCCAAAATGCAACTTTGCTTTTTAGTTTGGACAGATTCAAAATTTTAAGATGCACTTTAAAGAATCTGTATGCAGTTTAGAATAATTTATTTCTGATTTGATGTCAGCGGGAGAGACTTGTAATGTTTCCCCAAAAACTTTTAAAAAAACATGCAGGTAACTAAAAATGAAATGAAACTTTATTTTGAACATGATGGTAGTATAAAATCATGCACAAGAACAAGGAATGCAAAGGACATATTTGTACCACAGTAATCTTAACATGTTCTCAAAGGAATAGGAAGAAGTAAGAAACTAAGTATTTTAAGGGTGTATGTTTTTATTGGATGAGACGCTAAAGCTCAGAAAGATGCAAAAAGAGTCATGAAAATGTACGCTACTGGTGTTTTTATAATATATGGTACAGGCTAAATGTAGAAAATAGACATAAAATGTGAAAATTTTGGTTAAAGCAGTGAATAAATTACAGGAACGTTGCTCTATAAGTGACTGACCCGGTCCAACACAGGCAAAATGTCCCACTGTTCAAATTAACAGCAACAATATAAGTGGTCAGATGGAGCCGTCCCACAGAAAGAGGAACGTTTCGGTTGTCAAAGTTCAAAGTGCACTGACCAGGTTGTGTTTCTTTCTCTGAGGCTATTTCTAAGACAACGATGTAAGATTTCCCATGGTTCCGATCAGGCCGAAACAAAGCTGGTTTGGCTTCTTCTTGGTCTTCGGCTTGCAGCACTTCTTTTAACCAGATCTGGTCGCTTTGACCTCTTCTCTTGAAACTAAACCCGGGAGGAACAGAGAGCACCTTTTCCTTTTTCACCTCTCATAGCGAAACACTGCATGTGCACAGCCAGGATTTAAGTGAGAAGAAGCTGACGACAGTCTAATACATTAAATTATCGTAAAATATACCTTTCCCAGGTACTTTCTATTTTATTTTTGACTGTAAAGGAAAGAAAAACTGATGGACACTCAAACAGAAGCCGTCTTTGTTTCTGAGCTTGAGTTTTTCCTGATTTGTTATTATTTTTTTTAAAAGATTTCTAAATTTAAGAAATAAAACGAAAAACAGAAATGTGAATCTTTCAGTGTCTAGTAAGGTGGCCCTGAAGTGCAACAAAACACTAAACACAACTACAAATTGAAAAACACAACATAATCAAGAAACACAAGAAATTTGATTCCGTTTTTTGTGCTCATGATAAAATTTAGAAATGATTTTCAAAGTTTTAAAGACAATTTATCTCTGATATTGACCAAATAGTATATATAAACTTTTAAATTCAAGGAAAGTTGAAAGAAATATTTTGTGGCATTTAGCAAACATAAATAATTTTGGTAATTCTAACTAACTTAAAAAAAGAGAAATTTGATCTGATTTAACTTCAGACAGTAAAGGGAAAATTTTATTTTTTTATTTAGTGTATGTAAATATTTGGGTTCAACTGTATGTGACTGATGAGGAAGAAACAAAACATTTATTTAAAACAATCCCATCATTTTCCATAATGTATCAAATTTATTATCAGGTTTAATTTAAACAAAAATAGGTTTGTGGATAAAATTCTGTAACTTAAATTACGGGTATTGCGTTAGCTTACCTGCCTGACATTAAATAAATTTAAAAAATTATTCAAAATATAATTTTACAAAAATTAAGCAGCCTTCACTCTAACATTGCACTGAGTTTTGTCTGAAAACAAAATACAGACTTTACAGTTATAGTGCATTTGTGTTTTGTAAATCTCTACAACTTTAAAGCAAAACTGCAGACTTTGTTCTTACACAAAGTGCATTTATATTAAAATATGAACAATCATCAGACAGAAGGAGCTATGCTTAGCTATGCGGTGGCCGAGTAGACATGTAATGCAATCTGCCGTACAATTTAAAACTCATTTTCAATGTAATTTTTTTTAGCATTTTTAATAATTTCAGAATTCCCAGGACTAGGAATTGTGATATTTGCTTTTAGATATTATTTAGTTTGATCCCCTACAGCTGGAATCATCATTCCCGGTAGGGGTTGACTTTCTCATCTGCTGCCCTTGCTGTTTTGGCAAACACTCGGCTGGACTATGACCGGCAGAAAATGGCATGACTTGCACAAATTGTGAGTCATGACTATCAGTGACTCAAAGGGATACAAAACAATGTCGGCGCATTTCAGATTGGAAGACACAGGAGGAAAAGATTTTGCCCAAATATGTATTTAATGCCATTGTGTTTGTTTCCGTTTCTCACTTGATAACATTCCACAGACGTTTCTCTGCATGTTGGCTGCTTTCTGTGTCCATTATGATATTATTAGGAAGTTTAAAGATTTTATAAACATGTTTGTTGTGCATGTAGAATGTTGATCTTGCTTCATGTTGAAGTTTTGGTTATGAGTACGGCTTCTCTGAAATGTGCAAGCATGGATCGGTTCCTGGCGGAGATGGTGACTCAAGTTTCAGACTCTGACTGGAGCGGCACTTAAGCCACAAAAACAAAGACTTCAAACTTAAGGCATGTTTCCACTAAGAGTTCTTGAATGTTTTTTTTTTTTTTCCCCCTCCAGTAATTATCCTCCCGGAACCGTTTTATCAACCTGGATTATTATGTGCGTTTCCACTGGATTGCTGAAACCTGGGCAGTTTATGTAGATTACGTTCTTCTATAGGACCTCGAATCTGAGAAAACGTCTTCACCCATGGCATAAAATTAGCTCAGAATGTGATTGAAAACAATGAAATCAAACACAGTTTCTCATATTGTTTCACAAGGTTTCCTCTAGAAAACTTGTTAAACCCAGTGGTAGGGGCACTCGGCAGTCATTCATCCAGCGGCCCTTCGTGTTTTTGAGTTAAGAAATTTTTAAAGTTGACATGACATTTGAAAATATCACTTGATAGTTATGTATGTGCAAGATTAATATCTGAACACCAACTATAAAGTGTTAAAAAATGCAAACATAAAAAAACCCTTAAATAAATAAGCAATGCTAAGTTTGGTGGGGACGCAAGTAAATCCTGGTGGCCCGCCAGGCTTATAATACACTGGGGAACCCCTGGTTTCATAGCATTTACCATTTAAAAGTCTTATTCTGCGTCTATAAAGCAAATGCATTGGTGGAGTGGGTTTTAAATGTAGCGTACCAGATTGGAAAACAAATCTCATGATCTAGTAACTTGGTTTTAAAGCAGTTAACATGTGAAGCTGAAATAAAATCAATCAAAATTGGGAATAGAGACTGATTTTTAATAATTAGGACCTGCAAGATAATTGATAGGCAGGTATAAAAACATTTATAACTATTTTAATTGTCCGGACACCAAAAATACCCTAATGTTTTGATACGCAGTGTGAAAAAAGACTTGGCACTACCGCAGAAGCTAACATGTAAAACTCTATAGTGTGAAAGCCCACCGCATGGCTAATACTATGCATACAGTGGAAATTGGTGGTGGCAGCTTCATTATGTGGTGATATTTGTCAGTGAAAACTGCTCAGGATAGATGGGAAGATGATTGCAGCAATCAAGGTTTCCACCAGTGTATTATAAGGCTGGTGGGCCACCAGGCTTTACTTGGGCCCCTACTAGGCTTGGAATTGTTAATTTATCTAAATCTTTTTAAATTATTGCCTTTTTTGAAAGACCTTATAGTTGGTGTTTAGGCATTAATCTTCCAGTAATGCATAACTATCAAGTTATTTTTTCAAATTTCCTGTCAACTTTAGACATTTTGTTTAACTAAAAAAACATGGCTGGCAGCTGTGATGACTGCCCTAGCACACCTCTCACCTGGTTTTGTGGGTTTTCTGGGGGAGACCCTGGCAACGTATGCTCCAGAGCATGTTTATTTACGCCTTAAATATCACTTAAGGCATAGATAAATGTTTAATTTATGAGCAGCAGAGTGACCCAGTGGTGACTTCAGGACAGCTTTGTAAATGTTTTTTTGCCAAACTGCAAATTGTCTTTTAAGAATCTCCTCTTGCTACTCTTGCTAACATGTTTGCACAAAATACAAATCTGTCTAGCATGCATTTTTGCAGGAATTTTCCTGGACTTTGCTTACTCAGTAGTTTACAAAGGCAATACAGTGATCGTGTTTTATTAGGCAGAAACCTATTTAATCCAGACTGAAGCAGAAGGTGACCTCTGACTCCCCTAACAGCCATACTGAAAGACGCATCCTGAAGTAATTCATCCATCATCATGTCTCCAACATAAAAGCATGTGGAGTAGCGTTAGCATCTGGGTTGTTTCAGCACAGATATCTGCTGCTAAAAATACAGTTTTCATGAAAATCAAGAATTTTGTGAAAGCTTAATTACCGGTAGTTATTATAAACAAGTACACCAACACTTGCAATAATAATATTCTAATGTCTTGAACCTTTCCAAAATAAGTTGCATGCATCCACAAACTGTTTTCTTGGGATTTTGTGGAACAGGTAAATGCAAAATAGTGCATATTTATGAAATGAAGTAGAAAAGCTACATGGCTTTCTCAGATATGTTTTTTTTTTTTAATTCAGAAACCATGTATCCAATTCTTTTCACCTCACAATTATGAGTTATTTTGTGAAAACCTAGTAAAATGCATTGAATTTTGTGGTTGTGATGTGGTAATAAATGGAAAAATCTGAGGAATACTTTAGCAATGAACTGCAGCATATCTTTTTTTTTTTTTTTTTTCTCACAGAAGAATTGACACCTAATGAATGAGTCAGTGGATCTATGATCTGAAAAAAGGAATCAAATTCTCCAAGATGTTTATTTTTTTATTTACTCTCCTAGTTTTTTGATTTACTCTCATTGTAATAAAATAAGAAAATATGCTGTCTAATCCAATGACTAAAAAGAAAGGAAGAAAATATTTGTAAAAACTGTCTTCTGGTATGTCGGCGTGTTGCACAACAGAGCTTATTTTCCGTGAAATCTTAACAATAATAGTAGGAAAGTGAGATACTTCTAGACACAATCCTTGCCCTCATGTCTGAGTTGTGGGTCGAAGGTGACTGCGTGTTTATTTTTGTCATTTTAAATGTGACAGACGAGGCGTGGGTGTGCGTTTTCATCCGGAAGTTGACCGTTGACCTAAATCCTGAAGCCTTGGAGGGTATGGGGAGGAAAGGAAGTCTTGTAATGGTGCTCGACTTGCACCGGAGCCAGCCGTACATTATGCTAAAGTCTTTCCTTCCTCTTGGAGCACCTTGCGTGCCACTTTTTTTCCTGTTTATTGTTTTACCCATCAGTCAGAGGGATTAGTCTGAGCATCCTTAATTGCATTCAAAGATAAATATTAGTTTGTGGTGAATTAAAGCAGAGCAGGGTTTATGCATTGAGGAATAATTAATTGTTGGGATTAGTAAATTAGTTCTTGCACCTTCAGAGGTGTTTGTTTATTGTTATTGGCCCCTTGTTGCTGAGGACAGAGCAAAAGAAGCATAATGTTGAAACTTATAAGATTTTATTGCAGCACTTTAAGATGTAAAGTATTCATACCCCTTAAACTTTTTCACATTTTTCTTATGTTACAAACACAAGATTGAATTTTTTTTATTGGGATTTTATGTGATAGATTTAACACAATGTAGTACATACATCGTTTCCCCCAGTGTATTACAAGCCTGGTGGGCCACCAGGCTTTATTTGTGCCCTCACCAGACTAAGCATTACCTTTTTTTAAGCCTTTTTAAAATGTTTGCATTTTTTAAGACGTTATAGTTGGTGCTCGGGTATTATCTTCCAATCTTTTATTAACACATCATTATCAAGTGATATTTTCAAATTTCCTGTCATCTTTAAACATTTTTTTAACTCTAAAATTTAACTCTGGATGAATGACTGCCCTAGCACTCAACCACCGGGCTTAGCAAGTTTTCTGGGGGAAACCTTGTACATAAAAGTGACAGGAAAAGGATGCTTGTAAGCATTTCTTTTGAAATAAACATCTGAAAATAGTGGTGTGCATTTTGTATTCAGTCACCTCTGCTCTGATATCCATAAACAACATGCAACACCAACGTCCGCCTTGGGAATTTCCCTTATTACTAAGTGTTAATGTTGAGGTTAGGGATGACATTGTGGAGACGATACATGGTACGTTAATATAAGTAGCTAATATTGCAGTTCATGCAGTTCTTGGAAGTATTGATATCGCATACAATCAAAATCTGATAGTCATAAATCTTGAATAAATTGTTCAGCCTTACTGCAAACCTACCAAAATGTACCAATCTACCTATACTGACATCTGGACAAGTATAAAAAAACTTAACCTTTTGGCCCTACATACAAAAAAAACTGTGTGGCATAATACTAACACTGCACATCAACCCTGGCAGCACCGTCAATGCTGTGTGGATACGTATCCAAAGCAGGATTAATTTTTTTAATACTTTCCAAGTGCTTATTGCTTTAGAGTAACACAAATAACATATATTTTTTTAATTAGTCAGGCTGTCCCCTTTTACATGGTCTGTAATCAGTCATTTAGTATTTGCGTTTCCATTACAAATGTCTGAAAAACTGCAGTGGAAAAACACAATTTCACAGCTGCAATGTTTCCATTAAATTAGAAACAGTTAAAATCTCACTTGAATAAATTTGTTCACGTGATGTCATGAAAGGAACACGCCTCTCCATGATGCTCCAACTACTTCCTGCTGTCTTCTTCTTCTCCGTGGTTTGCACCAGTGGCAACATCTGGCTGTTGATTATGTAACTCGTTTGATGCAAAAAAAAAAGTTTTCAATGCAGTTTTACAAAATATACCAATTTCGATAAGCCAGTAAACCATCTCATCATAGCGTAATCACTTTTTTAAATCAAAAAAGTTTTTTTTTTGATATGTCAAGTTGTGCAGTCAGATGGCCAATGGAAACACAACTGATGTAGCCTTAATAAGAATGATGACTGATGTTTTAGTTTCCAAGGAGAGTCATAATCAGAGGAGCAGTCAGGAGGCTGTTGGTATCTCTGGAGGAGGTGCAGAGTTTCAAATCTTTGGTTTTGTCAAAAGGGTTTGGCTGTTAGTTGTGTGTACTGTGCAAATCTGGCTTTTAGGAAAAAGTGACAAAAAAAACATTGTTGGGAAAACAAAACTCACACTCAAAGTTACACAGCAGATGTGGAGTAAATTGATTTGTTCAAATGAAACCAAAACTGTGAAACATAATTGTGGCAGCATCATGCTGTGGAGGAATGCTTTTCTTCAGAAAATGGAGAGAAGCTGGTCTTATACATCCTCACTAGACCTAAAACACTTCTTAGATTAAACAAGAAGCAGAATGGAAACACGGTTTGTTTGTTAGATTGAGTTTATACCACATAATTAACCTTTATTAATTCTTAATCGGCTTATCTTAACTTTTGTGAGTTTAGTAAATCAATGACTTGCTTTTAGAGCATTCACATATTGCCAATAAACTATATTTCTGCTGCAGTATTTCAAAGGTAATGCTAATATATGTCCCCTATTGTTCAAACCCAACTGTAAACACTACAAGGGTAAAGTAGGTCATTTCTTTAAACGGGGATTTCCTTTAAGGCGACACTGTCGCATGAAACGGCAAGGTCTTGCGGCCTGTGACCTGAACCGTCTTCATTCCCACACTCCTCCCTGCTACAAGGTCTCAATCCCAACTGTTTGTGCTCCATGTTTGGATAAGCATCTCTGCTGTGAAGTGAGCAGATCCCTTTTAGCTTTTCCGTTTCGCCACACCCCGCTTCATGGCTCACATCAGTGGATGCAGGGCGATGAATTGATACCGCTCCGGTGATCGGGTTGTCCTCAGCAGTGATCGGGTCAGTCGTGTTTGGATGTTGGTTTGTTAATGAATCATAACAAATGTGAGTCAATAAAGTTATTCTTCAATCAACTTTGCTCGGCTAAAATTAAAAAAACGGTTACATTAACAGAAACCATTTGCTGTCCAGCGAATGGTTTCTGCTAATGTTATTTTAAGTTTAATAGACAAATTAGCATTTGGAGAAAGTACTTTTAGAGAGTCATTAATTTAAATGGCTATGTTGATGCGCCATAATAATTATAAAAGAACTTCTCTATAAAATAAACGTTAAAATTTATCACAAGTAATCAGGTTGGAGGTATTCCATTTTACCTCCTGGAACGAGTTTATGTACAAAAATATATAATTGGTTTAATTCGGTAATATACAATGACTCAAATACAATAACGCATTTCAGTTTAGTCCCAGTAAAAAAAATTTTTATTAAGTTCGTTTGGTAGTTTTTATATTTGACATTGAGTCACTAACTTTGGAACAAACTTTAGATTGAAGTTGATTTGCACAATCAACTTTGGAAAATGTTTTTTTGTTAAAGAACACTTTGAATCTTATAAATAGTTTTATACAGCTCCAGGGCCATTTCACCAACTGCACTGTATGATTTGCCATTCCTTCTCTGCCCACTTAAACATGTCACCCCTTGAAGTGCTTAACCCTTTATTGATTTATTCGCCCTTGTTTTTCTATAGCGTTTTTAATATTTGCACAGATTTTATTTCCGGACCAGTAAAGGTGCTTTCACACCGGTTCACTTTAGTTTGTTTTAATTCACTTAATCTCTGATGGACACCATAGAATCGAACTCTGGTCTGCCTAAAAATGTAGGTCTCGGTTTGGTAGAAGTGAACTCTGGTGCGGTTCGAATGCATATGAATGCTAACTGGACCAGAGGCTGCTCCAAAAGAAGGAAGTGGTCCAAATTGCAAGGTATTTTGGGTAAATGCAACCAATACAAGCGTGCAAGTCTAGCACTAGCAGGAGAAATGAGTCGTGGATTTTTACAAATGACAACAGAGAAATCTGACGCTACTCCATTTTTTACATTTCACAAAAAAGGAAGTTGTACTCAGTGTCTTCTTCAGAGGTTTCCGTCACGTTTCTTTAACAGATTCTTGGTGCAGCGCCACCACAGGCTTGGAGGTGAACAGCGAACCATACCAGCTGGATATGTAACAAATGTTACAACTTCAGTTCCCAATCAAACCGAGTCTACTGGACTATTGGGTGTGAAAATGCCCTAAAAAGTCGGGTAGTTAAAAAGGAGAATTGAGCCATTTACTTTCTGATCTGTATCATGTAAACTCAATTATTACTTTCATTATTTCCTTTTGATGATGGTTGATCATGTTTGCACCAAGTTAACATGGCTCCATTATGGTCTTTGTCTCCATTCTGGCCTCATTGAAGGCCCCTCGGAGCTTGGTTTGGTGACCTCTGTTCCTCCAGTTCCCTGCACGGAAACACCAGTTGGCCTCTGAAGCTGTGCTTGTGGAATGTAAACAAACAACATGAGGAGCAAGGTCAGCCGCTTAATGAGGGCCGCAGTGGAACGCGGAAGAGTAAGTGGCTGAAAGAATGGGAGCACAAGTGGATATATAGGGTTAGGGGTGGAGATGGAGAGGGAATAATATCCAGCGGAGAGCAAAGGTGTCAATTTGAGACGGAGGATTGGTCTGAACCGTCTAAGAAATTTAACATCTATGGTACACTAATGTTTTAAATGTACCTTCCTCTATATTTTGTGCCTTTATCAAGGTTTTTGCTCCTACCTGAATAAGGGTTTGATCTTAAGATGCGTCTCTTCTGTGTGCTTCAGCTTGTTGGGTCTCATGACCAGATCAAATGAAAGGCAAACTGGAATTAAACAGCACTTCATACCAGGTTGGCATATCCACATAATAGCAGAATGTCATGTATTTTATGTGAATAAATTAGGAACGCGCGTATTTTGAGTGCATTTCTATTTGTTTTTTTACTGTGAAGATGTGAAAGTTGATCATAAAAAAATCCCAGCAAGTTCATAATAAATAGTAATATATGTTATATAGTACCGTAATCAGTGTTGTTGATAAAATTTTTGGATTTTGAAAATTTTATTTACGGAAATGCACTCATTGGGTTTCTGTAGTTCAGTGACGTCAGCACATCAAAGGCCCTCCGGTTTGTTTTTTATCAAGCATTTTTTTTTACAGCTTTTATTTATTTGGACTTCGAACTCTACGACAAAATATAAGAGCCAGGCTAGGATTTTTATTTAATTTTTTATAGAAATATAGTCGCAGTTATAAGAATACAGTTGTAGTAGCACAAGAATAAAATCAAGTTTTAATATTAAGTCGAAATATTGGAAGAATAAAGTAGTAATTTTATGAGAACTACAATATGAAAAATAGATAAATTCAATGTCTAAACTTTTTTCTTAATAAAGCGACTTTTTTTCTCGTGATTTTCAGATGAAATTGGTAAAATTGTATCTTTGCTCGTTAATATTGCTGTAATTAAACAAAACTTTACATAGCCTGGTCCAAATACTCCATCGTACAACTCAGGGAAGAGGTAATTGAAATGAAAGCTGCTTTTTGACAATTTAATTTTAAGAAAAGAAAGCGAGAAAAATAAATATGGTAAGAAAAAGAGCTTTTATTAATAAGATTCTGGTAAACCCCTCCAGCTGGTGCAGATAAGTGTGTTTTAAAGATGAGCTTTCCCTTTACATGCAGTGAAAGGCTGTGTCCGCCAAAGCTTGCCCTCTCTCTCCGTCTTTCTTCCCCCCCTCCCTCTCTCTCTCTCTCTGTCTGTCACCTTAAGTCGGCCCACACACAGCCCTCACACACATTTGAATCCACACTTGACCCATCTCTAGCCTTGCAGTGTGAGCCCGGGAGTGGGAGGGGTGACATAGCGGAGGATAAGCCAACCTTCCTCACGTTCTGCACGTAGCACAACCATTAAAATACTGCTCCCTCTGGAGGGAGGCCAGGAGTCAAAGTTTACAGCAGTTCACTCCTCCCTGTGAGTTGCAGACCCACCCCTGTGCTTTCACCGTCTGTGCCCCTCTTTCTCTGCCCTTCTCTTTTACTCACAAAAACAACAAAAAAAGAAATCCTACTATATCGCCTTTTACACACTGGAAGCCCTTTTGTTGGCTGTGCGTGTGCCTCACTCAGAAGTAGTTTCTTCCAAGAACCACCCTTCCTCTCCTCTCTTCTCCTCTTTTTTTTTTTTTTTTTTTTTTTAATGTTGGCGCAGCCAGGCTCGGCATCGCCACCCCCCTCCTTCTCTTTATGCTGTAGTTCTGTTGTTTTCCAGCTTTGAAGGCCCTGATATCGTGCATTCCAGCGTTAACCTGCATCTCCAAAGATGTGAGCACAATGCCGACTGACGCAAGCAGCTCCGATCAGATGCGCAGCGAAATAAGATGGAGACGTGCGCACGTGTGATGTGAATGACTTTGCTTGTTCTCGCTGGAGGACTTCTTTAAATCCAACTCGTTCTTTCATTTTCTGCACACCTTTTGCTTTCAAATGCTCATACACCAATAATGTCTTTTTTATTAAAGAAGAACCGGTGAAGAGATTTAGTCTGTTTATAATAATGTTGCTATGGCTTATGTTGATGCAAGGTCTTGAAAGAATGTGGCCCGACTTGTCTTTTGCCCACCGTATCACTGTTGATGCTGCAGTGCATGAGGGCTGATCTGCTTGTGTTGGTGCACGTTTACCAGTCACCTCAGATCCACGTTCAACTCAGACACTGTTGCTGTATTTAGCCATGCACTTCCTACTCCTGTCAGGGTAAACAGCAGTGTTTGCGTCTCCAAACCATTCACATTTTTGCTCCTTTAGTTTTTTTTTATTTTTTTGTTAATGAGATGCCAGAAAATGTTGCAGAGCAGCTGTTGGGTATTTCCAGTTGCCGGCAGAAAGAAAGTTTTCCCTCGCTTTAAACCATTTCTCTTCATGTCAGTTTTAAAAACTCTTAATTATTTATAGCATTTTCCTGGTCATTGCACTTTTTAAAAGCTGTTCTTATGTGACTTTATGTCTCTGTATGCCTGTTACAATACCATATTTTGCTGGACGATAAATTGTCCCAGAAATTATTGGAATAATCAATAAAGTTGGCATTTTGAGACCATTTTTAGTTAATATAATGAAAGTCTTCCCTTGCTTAAAACCATTTCTCTTCATGTTAATTTTAAAAACTATAATTGCTTTTAGCATTTGCCTACTTGTTGCACTTTTTAAAGTTGTTTATATGTGGTTAGATGTCTGTAGTCCTGTCACGATACCAAATTTTCCTGGACGATAAATTGTCCCAGAAATTATTGCGATAAACAATAATGTTGTTTTCAAGTAATATTATGATAATTCACCCTCTCAAAAACTAATGAACATATTTTTTTTTACATTTTCTCAGAAATTGAGACTTCTAAGAATAATATCAATCTCCAACTTTGAAAAACGGATGTTCATTTTAGTTAAATTTTATAAACTAGTAAAAATATATTTTTATGCATCTCTTATTAACACTGTAGGAAACATATTCTTTAAAGAGGTTCCTTAGTGCTGTGAATGAAAGATTTGGTCAAAATTGCACATAAAACTATTGTTTTGATTAAAGGCAGCCATTTTGGATTATGTTCAGTTCAGTTTATTATGGGTTCTTTTGCCCATATCAAACTTCAACATTTGCATTTTTGAGTAAAAATGGAATATAAATAACCTTTCATGTTCCAACCAAGTAAACAACACCACATATATATTTTTTAACAAAGCATGAAAAGCTTAAAATGTCCAAATCCTTTAGTATTAAAATGTCTGTCATGGCATTTTTAAAACGTCATAAAATGTTTAAGAACCACTGCTCACATTCTTGAGATTCTTTTGATGCAACTTTATTAACCTTTATTTTCTACTTCATTTCCTTATGGAAGCTTTTTGTTTTCTGCAGCTTAAAAATGTTTAAATAAATGTATTTTATTTTCCTGTTAGTCCCAGACTGTTCAAGTTATCGCTTGTGCTTTTTCGTTTTCCTGCGGGGTATTTCTGTACTTCACCAGAGCCAGGAATCAGCATGCTGTTTATTCCAAGAAATATACAAGAACTCATGGCTTTGGCTGCCAACTCCAAAGCAGATCATAGAAGTCTTACTACAGCAGGAAAGGGCAAAGGGAAGTCATGCAGGACAATATCCTTGGTTTATTTCCTCAAATGTTTCAAAAGATTATTATGGGGCAGCTGGGTAAATGTGGCCTGTGCTTGTATTCATCTTCAGGTGAGGAAACTCTGCATTCAGAGTTTGAACATGCTGACTTGAGTTTTACTCGCACCTTTATGTTCATTAATTTTGAAGGCAGGTGACTGTTGGTTTCCCTGGTGCTCTGTTTGTACTAATCACATTTTTCCATCGCTCCCTCTTCAGGCAATGGTGGCCTGTTACCCTGGGAACGGAACAGGTTATGTGCGCCATGTGGATAACCCCAACGGCGATGGACGCTGTGTCACATGCATATATTACCTTAATAGAGATTGGAATGCCAAGGTATGAGAAAACGCTTTATCAGGGTTTTTTTGAGAGTTCACAAAGTGTTTGGTTTATATACTTGTAGAATAATGTCAGAATTTTAATATTCTATAATTAAAACAAGAATATTCATTTGTTTTCCCTAAATATTCACATAAATGTGTTTAAGAGTAGATTTGTATTGTTTCCTGGAATTTTTGGTGCAGATTGAGTTAAATATGTTTTTACTTTATAAAATCACAACCTTCTAGAATAAATTGGTTTGGCTACACTTTACTTCATGCTGTGTAACCACACCAGCCATCTAAAATAATCTTAAAATGCCTCAAGTCAAGACCAGAAAATAGGGCTGAAACAATTAATAATAATTAATCAATTATTAAGATAATCATCTAATTTAGTAATCTTTTACTAGCTAATTAGAGTACATGGGGTTTAAGAAATGCAGATTGCTGAAAAAACCCATTCAGAGCAGCAATTAAGTCAAAACTGTACAAAATACATAAATGTACATTTTGTATTCAAGACAAAAATACCTTTCTCTGCAAATAGAAAACCTCGGGTGAAATAAAGGTCGGCTACGTTACTTCATTTTAATCAATCAATCAATCAAATTTTATTTGTATAGCACATTTCAGCAGCAAGGCATTTCAAAGTGCTTTACATCATAACAAACACAGAATCACAATGCAATATAGAATCAATCATTAAGTCAAGTTAATGACTTAATGATTTTATTTTAGGCAATAAAATGTCTATTTTATTATTTAAAAATGTTTTTTAATGTATTTCTAGTATTTCATAAACATTAAGTAGTTAAGTGAAAAATCTGTGGAAAGTCCCAGGATTTTTTTTTATACGATTAATCATCTACTAAAATAACTGTAATTTGCAGCCCTATAAAGAAGCATATTACTCTTTTATTTCTTAATATTGCAACTAAAAGATGTGATGATGACGTAAGAAGGTCTTCAGAATGTCTAAAAGTGAATTTTTCCATGGGAACTTTCTTCAGATTAAGGAGATCAGAGCAAATTTATCAACGCCTAAGCAGCAATAAGTCGGACCTACGAATTATTGCGAATCATTCAGTCGCCATGGTAACCAGCTCTTGATGGATGGGGCTGATCTTCACCACTTCCACTAACATTCAGAACGGTACCAGGTGAAAGGGATTTGGCGTAAACCCACCGTCTGATGAAGAGACTTCAGCCTCCAGCCTGCTTGTGCGTCCAGGTTGACGAGCGTTGCCATGGATATGGGCAAAAACAAAAAAACAGAAAACAGTGATACAATCATTGAGGGGTTGCTTCTGGCCACAAATAAAGAGTGATATGAAAACATTAAGAGGAACTTCTTCAAACGATCAAGGCTCAGTTTATTGATATGTTTGTTGACTTTCTGCGTGTTTTCCAATACTGTGGAAGAAAATACTGATCGGTTGTAGCAGAAATTGGGATAGACTCCAAACACAGATAGCACAGGAATGTGTCAACATTGGTCAAGATTTAGCCAGATTAGTGGAACAATAATAAATAAATATTTACTGATGTAATAGATTTTATGCTTTTGGCTTAAAGATCCTTTGAAATCTTTGTAATTGTTCTTCATTACACTATGCAACGTATCAAAAGACGTAAAAATGTAGCAGCCAGAAAACATCTGTCCCTTTTAGCCATAAATGTTTATCAGACAGATGATATTTTAGCATATTTTCAGAGATAGAGGTCTCTACCCAGTACTGTTTGACGATAATCCAGATTAGTTTCAACATGGCTGGTTCAGGAATTTTAAAAATGTATCAAATATCCAAGGTTTCCCCCAGAAAAGCTGCTGAGCCCGGTGGTTGGGGCGCTCAGCAGTCATTCATTCAGCAGCCAGTCGTGTTTTTGAGTTAAAAATGTTTAAACTTGACAGGAAATTTGAAAATATCACTTCATAATTATGGGTTATTGGAAGATTAACACCTCAACACCAACGATAAAGTCTTAAAAATGCAAACATTGAAAAAAAACTTACATAAATAAGCAATGCTTAGCCTGGTGGAGGCACTAGTAATACTTAGTGACCTGCCGGGCTTTCGATACATTGGGGAAACCCAAAATATTTATTCCTGGGTGTAATAGTTCACATATCTTTGTTAAATTATCGACAGTAGTTTCCAATCTGCATGACTTACGCACACAAATCAGTTTCCTGATCTCTTTACAAGCTGGACCTTTAACCCAAAACAACTTTTTGACTTTGGACTATAGTTTTTACTATCGCTGGTCGTATATTCATCAATTTTCTTTAGATATAAACTCCTAATTCAACACTACTTTTATGATTAGACTATAAGTTGTTGTGTTTTTGTTTTTTTATTTTTTTGTCCAGACTGATTTGTTATAACCCAACTCTACCTCTTTGTTTTGACTTTGGGGTTGTGCGTTTCACATAGCTTTCCTTCTGGATGCATCAGTTTTCTGTTTTGACCTATGCACCTTTAAACAGTAAACAAGTGATGTGGCCTGTTTTGGGGTCAAATCACTAAATGTAAAAGTAGCTAACAGATGTCTGCAAGTCCCTTTTTTTAACCATTTTTCTCTGTTTAAATTGGTCAAGAAAGACTGGGTTTGCCTGTTTATCATTTTCTGTCCATACCTACAGAAGTTACAGTGTGGATTGTGTTAACTAAATCAGTTTGTTACATGATATCTGCAGTGTTCATGCAGCTCATCCTCTGACTTGTAGATGAACTTTGCTCTAGATCACAGATGGTTACATACAACAGCAATCTGGTTTCTCATCTGCTGCTTATTAGCCAAGACCATGTTTGTTGAGCAGCCTGATTCTGTGCAACAAACTTGTTTTTTATCCAGTATTATGAATTATCATTTATAAAGCACATTTAAAAGCAGAAGTTTGCCAAAAGTGCTGCACAAAAGCAAGACCAATCCAGGAATAGACATAAAAAGTTAAAAACGCTCTCAAGACAGTAACAAGAATTTAACTCGCACTGGACCAAACAGCATTAAAAAAATTAAATGTTTTAAAAAGAAACATTTGAGAAAAACAAGAAGAGATTTAACTTTAACTTTTCTGTGCCACTACAAACCCATTTTCAGCTGAAACAAAATATTTATAAGTGGGAAAGAATTTTTTTAATCGATACAGAGTGCTAATTCTTCAGAATTTAATATAAAAGAATTTATACTATATTTGCCCGTTCTTTTTTTGAAACATTGTCAAAGGTCAGTCAAATTGGATTGAGAGAGACTGGGAATCTCTTACCAAAGACTCCCAGTTGTATTTAGTTGTGGGCTTTGACTAGGCCACTCTAATACATGGATATGCTTTAATTTAAATTATTCTAATAAAGCTCTGACTGAATATTTCGGGTCATTGTCCTGCTGGAAGGATGAACTTCTGCCCTCGTCTCAAGTCTTTATTGAAGACGTCTGAAGGTTTTTGGTTTCACTGAATTTTCTTTAGGGGTATCAGCGTAAAAGCGTCTAAATCCAAATACTGTCCTCAGTTTCAGATGTCAACTGTATGATTTTCTGGAATATCCCAAACTTTCCCAGTAGAAAATGTAGAGTTTTTCTTTTCTTTGTTGTCGTACATTAGTTTGGTTCTGGTCCTGCACGTTTACGTTCACATGATTAACCGCCAGTAAAGTGGCGAATAAAGGCCCTGTTTTTCAGAATGAGCCCTGATTTACTGTAAACCTTGATGCGAAAGATAAACAGCTCTACTGGTTTCTGCAGCGGCGGCACGTGACTTCCTCTTGTGAAAGCTTCTCTCAGATGTCATGAGGGTGTCAGGATTTTACTTCTCTGGCAGATTTTACCATGTTGCTATCACCAACCATATCAGCTTTTATCTGATCATACGTATTAGCTTAGAAAAGATAGATGTATTATTTTGAAAAGGAACAAGAAAAATATCTGTGCACATGATGGCAATTATCCTGCATGACCTTTAACCCACACATGTTTTGTGCAGGTCAAACAGGTGTTAAACTTTGGTTCTTTTTTCTTTGACCCTATTGAGATTCCAGTGTCTCTGATTAATTTGCTGTAGTCACACCACCGGTATTCCCCCTATTCAACACGCTTCAAATGGGAATAACATTACATGCGAACCGAAAGGCGTGAGCGTTTTCAGCACGTAAGGTTTGCGTGTGAAGAGAGGGTCCTATCATATCAGCAAAGTGAGAATTTAAGCAGCAGCAATCTGCTTTTTCACTCTCCAGGTCCTTTATCCAGCGAGAGCAGTTTTCCTGTGGGTTATTCTTCCTATCCCTCCACAGGAAAGCTGTCCCCTGCTGCTGCTTCCTATCCTGGGCTTTTCTGCGAGCCTCGTGTTGCTCTGCCTTAAACGTTCTCGCTCCTCTTTGATCTGGTTTAGATGGCTGACGGTCCCTTAAATCAGTGTTTCCCAACCCTGGTCCTCAAGGCACACTGTCCTACATGTTTTAGAGGTTTCTCTGCTTTAATGTGCCTGATTCAACTGATTGCAGTTCAACAAACACCTGTTAATCAGTCATCAATTGAAATCAGCTGAACTGAAGCAAGGAAATGCCTAAAACGTGCAGGGCAGTATGCCCTGAGAACCAGGGTTGGGAAACACTGCCTTAAATAACCTCCTACAGGTACAAGTAGGTTAAAAAAAAACTATTGTCAAAGTCAGTTTCTGTTATTTACTTAAAAAAGTGAACTCATTACATCCAGGGACTGATAAAGTCCTGGTTTACTTGTTAATAATTGTGGTTTAGAGAAAATCAACACAGAGTTGTGTTTCCAAAAACAAAACAAAAAATCCAGTTTTTCCTTCATGGGGAAAAAATGCTGACTGGAGAGATTTTCAGCATCATCACTGAAACCTGAGCGACAAAATGGTCATTGCAAGAAGAAGCTTGGGAAAAGTTGAGTGGAAAGAAAAACTGGCAGGAAACTATTGAGAGAGATGACTTACGATTATATTAGTAATCCATCATTTCTTTTATTTCATAAATTGATAATATGCTAATAATCATTATCATTAACAATTAATGAATTACTAATTGGTGATATTATTATTAATAATAATATTTTTAATATAATGATATTAGTAATATCAATTATATTAATAATACTAATTATTAGAAATATTTCTAATAATAATAATAATGCAATTAACCGGACAAGAAAATTGTCCCATTCTGTTGATTTTTTTTTTATTTAATCACTTAAGATTATATTATGCAATATTAGACTTAAAAATGAAACTAAACTGATTCAATGTCCTTTTTAAACAAGGAAACAAAAAACATTATTTTGCCTAAAATGCAATAACATTCCTTTAATGTCCACCTAATCAGTTGCAGCAAATGATGCAACTAAACAAATAAGAAAAGCTGAGTCATTTCTGCTTAATTTAACATCAATACAATGTACAGCTAAATGCAAAATGGATGTTTTTTGTGCAGTTTTGCCTTTTTTACTGCAGGTTATCTTTAAGTCTGTAAATATTCCAGTTAATTAGTTATTTCAATAACGGATTAATCCAGTTGTTTCTTTTAATGCAAAGTGTTAACCGCAGCTGTTCAATACATCAAAGGTTCTATGTCCAAAATTTTTAATGGAAAGTTGAGTGGAAGGAAAACGTGTTACAGTTCGAATTGCTTTTTGACCAATGTGGATGTTCTACAGTAACTTCTGGTTTAGGGAGATGTGTTGGTGTTTTATTCCAAACCGTATCTAATGTCGATGCTCCTCTGCTGTCAGGAACACGGCGGCCTGCTGCGAATCTTCCCTGAAGGAAAGGCCCAGTTTGCTGATATAGAGCCAAAATTTGACCGGCTGCTCCTCTTCTGGTCAGACAGACGAAACCCCCACGAGGTCCAGCCCGCTTTCTCTACAAGGTCGGCCTGAGACTCTGCACTCTGCGCTCAGTGGCTTTTCTGTGGCTCACCTCGTTTCCTCCCCGTCTCTCTGCAGGTATGCCATAACGGTCTGGTATTTCGATGCAGACGAGCGAGCCAGAGCTAAAGAAAAGTACTTAACAGGTAAGACTCACTGCTTTTTGGCTCCTGTGGTTTCATTGTTTTCCTGGTCTTTCCTCTGATGGCTCCTCTGTGTGCAGGTGCAGGAGAAAAGGGAGTAAAAGTTGAACTCAACAAATCATCGGATTCCAGCTAGTAGGACGACTGCAAACATCCACTAAGTGCTCTATCCTAAGAAAGTGGCCTACAGAGATCATGTGTGCAACTGAAAAATCTTAATCTACATTAAGAAAAACAAAATAGGAGTACAGAAATCAAATATACTTTACACTTAATCTGGACAGTGAATGTCATAACATTGTACTGAAAGGGATTGTATGCTTTTTTTTTCTCCTCTTATTAACAGAGTATGCATCTACAGTGCAGCTGAGCTGACTAAAATCAACAAAAAAAAGCTTTAGATCCTCATAATTTGTTGATTTCTTAAAGGTACAGTGTTTTACTTTTCGTGTTATTTTCCTCGCATCAAATGGTTTCATAGGAAAGCTTCATCATCCATGTCAGTTTCCAGTAAGTTCAGGAATTATGGACATAAAAAAAACAACTAATTTCTGCCAGAACTGCTTTGTTTTTAAATCTGCAGTGTCAGGTTTTAATGGCCTTGTTTTTCTCACTCAGTAACATGAACTGTTTGGAGCTGCAGAAACTTACATAAACATCATGACTGAGTGGGATGCAGTGAGACCTGCTGTGATCTGCTCAGTGCAAAGTAGAGTGCGCCCTCTGCAGGACACTTGTGTACAGCACCTTTATGCTTGTGCCAATTTTTTGTTGGTTTTTTTTTTTTTTTTTGGATCTGTGGATGAAAATAAGTTGCTGCTGCTGTGGCCGGATATCTCCAGGTCTCAACCAGGCATGGGCCGGCATGAGATTCACACGATGTGATAGAGACGACTGAAAATAGCACCGCTTCTTTGTAACAAAACAAAAATACAGTTGTTTTCAAAATAATAGCAATATGTCTTAAGAAGTGTTTGTTTTCATACATGGAAATTAACCTGCAGGTTTCTTTAAACAGTTACTTTAAGAACAGAAAATGCTTGAAGATTTAGCTTTCCAGTGAGCTGCCGAGCTAATACTTAGCTATGAGTTAATCAACCTGACACCTGTGGACAAGATGATTGGACTACTACACGATTCGTTTAAATTTAAAGCTGCAGTACGTAACTTTTATAAAAAAATGTTAAAACTTTCACCATGTTTGGACAGTATAATATTAGAAGGATAATCTGTGAAAAGATCAATTTCCTCCACAAAAACAACCAATCAGAGGCAGTAGGAGGGTCTTAGAGCTGCCAATCAACCCAAATACTCGTTGCTCAATGTGCAAAAACAACTTATTGTTACAGGAAAATTGTTTATCCATGTCATCGGTGGCTTTTCTAACTAGCCTAGCATTCACAACATGCTATGCTAGCTGAAACGTAGCTTGTTGAGTGATTGACAGCACCAAGACCCACCTCCTTGCTCTGATTGGTTGGTTTTATCTAGCACTGGGAGAAAGCGGAGGAGTTCAGTTTTTTCACAGATTATCTGTTACAACATGTTGACACAATCAACACAAAGTAAAATATATATATATTTCTAATAAAAGTTACATACTGCAGCTGTTAGGTTTTCTGAACTGAGCTGCTCTCATGTTAGCCTTCCAGGCCTGGAACCAAGATGGCGGTCGTTTGTTTTCTTTGAGGTTTTTCTGTCTTACAAAAGCTCCTATAGATTTTACTCTTCAGCAACAGGCAACACAACCCGAGTCCTTTAAGTATTCAGACTGATCCAAGATCTCTAGTAATATATATCTAATACTATAAAATGAGAAACAAACTCAATTATTTTCCTGTAGCCCATGTCAATTTCTCAACAGTTGTTTTTTTGCCAACAATTTTGGCTTTAAGCAGCTCTCCTCTAAGTGTTCAAGTATTTAACAAATTTTTTTTATTTACTTTTTTGCGATTTCTTGATTCATTCAAATGATAGTTCTCCCTTTTCTTCCTCATCTCCCTGGTTTTTGTTTCTATTTTGAAGCAACAACTTTTACTGTAAATCAGACTTGCCTGCCCACAACGCTGTTGTTTTAAATAAAAACCCTTTTAATTAATAATTCAGATGCACAGAACCTGCAGTATTAACAGCATCACTGTTGCTACTCGAGATTTGTAAATTATTTCCTGTGTAGAAATGTAAGTTCTACTAAAACAGGTGTTACAATCTGGTTGTTGAGGTTGGACTGCTATTATTTTGAAGACAGCTGTATATAACAATAATATGAAGTAATCTACAAATGTAATTCTTAAAAATTAAACACAAAAAAAAATGAAAGTAAAAGAAACGAGAATGATCAGAATCAATATTTTATTTTATTTTAAATTTTTTTGGACAAAAGATATCTGGTTAATTAGGTGTGGTATTTACTCTTAATCGGCTTTTTCTCTAAAAATAATTTTTTTTAAATGCTACATCAATGGGAGGTGCAGAAAGCTGCATTTGTTTTATTATTGTAAACAAGAGAGAGTAGTTACCCTTTTCAGCCAGCTGACCTGCAGTGCTCAGAAGCAAGTGGTAGTCCGCTGTTATGTGCTTTAGAGAGCTGGAGAAAGCACTAGTCACTCCCAAATGTTTCTGCATACTGATGGTCAGCAAAAGGTGAGGGAGGGGCAGTGATGCATTACATTTCTCTCTGGCATCAAGGATGTTTTGAGATTTTATTTAGCTACTTTTAAAGGGGCAGTATTACGTAAAAAGAAAGACTTTTTGAGCTTTACGTCATGTTATAATGTGTTTCTGAAATAAAAACATGCCTGGAGTGTTGCTTTAATTCTTTCATGCATGTTTGAGAAATCCTTTAATCTCCATGGCAACCATTCAGCTGTGCAAAACATCTGGGTGGACTGGCCCTGCCTTCGAGGTGCAGCTCCTCTCCCCACTCCTTCAGACTAGCCAGCAGCAATTAGCACACACCCGGTGTAACTTCATCTTCTGAGCTCATTATATGAGTTATTTTGGTTACAAAACGTTATTAAAAGGTTAATAGAGGAGCCATATTGTGATGGCTTCCTGAAGGCGGCTTGTCAGAAAGAGCAGGAGTTTTTAAAGAGACAGAGGCCCAATTTCAAGGCCCTACATTTCATCCAAGTCAGGTTTGACATACAGCTCTGGAAAAAATTGATAGACCGCTTCAAAATGATCAATTTCTCTGCTTTTACTTTTTATAGGTATATGTTTGAGTAAAACGAACATTGTTCTTTTATTTTATGAACTACTGACAACATGTCTACAAAATCCCAAGCAAAAGTTTAGTATTTATTTGCAGAAAACGATGATAAATATGCAGTGCTTTCAGACGTCAAATAATGCAAAGAAAACAAGTTCATATTCATTTAGAAACAATACTAATGTTTTAACTCAGGAAGAGTTCATAAATCAATATTTGGTGGAATTACCAGGTGGAATAACCAATGGGGTTCAGTGCAGTGGGCTCTTTATTTTAACCAGAGCTGTAGCTGTAGTGTTTTTATAAGAACTTTAGGTAACATAGTTATGTAATTGTGCTATAAAATGGCACCATGTGCCTGGAAAACACATAATGCTGTCCCTTTAAAGGTTTGTGCGCGATGCCCATGCCTCGTCTCAGACCGATCCGCTGAATGACAAAATGTGTTTTTGTTGGATGTGATGTGAAGGCTGGAAGGTATTCTAAAAAAGCTAAATCTGCCTCATTAAAAGAAACAAAACAACAAAAGCTGAAGACACTCAAGAGTTTGCACCTTATTAATAAGGAATTTAGACCCTGGATGTAGTGAAGGACTAACATCTTTGTGTTCTCGGCTGTTTTCGGTTCAGCGGGGATGTGTTGGTTGCAGCTTTATTTCCTCTGCTGTTTTTCATTCGATATCAGGCAGAAACTCAAACTGCAGCTGACCTGCATGTCTTCAGTCTTACTTTTCCAAAAATAAATAAAAAAAACAAAGATCTTTCCTGCAGTATTAACTGTTTATAATCTGTCAAAATTATCTGGATCAAATTTCCACTATTCTGCATTGCTCTCACTAATTATTAAAATAGTAAAACAAACAGTGTAATAAACATCTTTATTACTACCTCAGTCAGTGCATTGTTTCATAAAATGCTTATTTTTTTATGTACCTGTTTAGTCATCTGGTTCCAGTTTGTTCTTGATTATTTCCAGAGCATTTCAAGACAGTCTTTACATTTCCAGAGTTAATATCTGATCATTAAGCTGAAGTCTTAAAGATCAGGAACATTACTGTGTATGTCGCGCTTTTTAGAGGGCCATCATTTTTGAAAAGCTCCTCAATAAAATTGAGAGGAATTCGAAATGCGCCTGGCCTGCTGGTCTTTCTCTTCTGCCACTCAACAAAAACTTTAATTTATCCAAATCTTGTTTTGTTTTCAGTTTTCAACTTGGATGTATTTTTAAAGGTTCATTGGCTGCATGGAAATTAAAGTTTATAATTTTTTAGGGTTTTTTCCTCTTGAATTATTTGTGTAGGAAATTAAATTCAGCTTTTATCTTTATGAACAATCAATCAAAACATCCAGCCATTAATTAGAATAATTAATTTCATTTTCATATTTCTAACCAACACGTTATGGGACTCAAATTATATTCTTATTTATAAATTGTGTTCAGGAACATTAACTGGCTTTTTATTACTCTCCAACTATGGCTGTTGAGCAAAACAACTGAGTGCAGAAAAGTTTAAATTTCCAGATTTTTATTACTTTCTAAAAACAAAGTGATTCTTTTATTGATTTCCATAATTTATACCTATTTTTAAATTGCTTCATCCCTCCCACCTTGTTTTGTGCCAAAGTTATTGATCACTTTGGATTTAGAGGAAGAAATTTTATTTTTCAATTTTCTTTTTGGTTTTAAAGTTTTTTTATTTATTAAATTTATGCACTATATGCAACTATTTGATTTTTAAAAAATAATAAATAATAAATGAAATGTTCCCTTATTTAATGAAAAAAATAAATTAAAAATAACCCATTTTCTAGACCCTTGTGTTTTAGCATTGAGTCTGGAAAATGGTAAAAATGAAAGGAAACAGAATTAAAATAAACTGAACTTTTATCTATAGTAGAATAATTTGGGTCTAAAAAACAACAAATCTGGTACAAATTTTAAAGCAGAGCTGGTTTAACTTGCCCATAAATTAAAAAATGATCCAGTCCAAATTGGTACTTTTTGATTTTGCACAGATGTCTGAAAATATATAGGAACTCTGGATTCTAAGAAAAACAAAATCATATACTGTTTTAAATTCACTTTTAGTTTTAAAACAAAGATTTTAAAGAACAATGAGTTGCCGCACCAATAGGGGGCGCTGCTGTGCAAGTTGTGGATTCCACCTTGGAAAACCTCATCCGTTAAATATTAAAATTAAAACATTTCTACAGTATTTAAACTTTTTTTAATATGAATTAAAAGAATCTTAATTATAAACATCTGTATGAAAACAAAAACATTCACATAGTACATTAAAATATTACAGTACAGCTTACAAAGGTTAGGAAATATATTAAGATGTAATCAACATGACCTAAATAATGAAAGAGTTTCAAGAACAGATCATAATCTGTACAAGGAGTGTGCAAAAGTACTGTCCCATTTCTGGGCTTTTATATACTGGCAATGAGAGGAGTCTGTCGTTTCCTTCAGCTCCTGAAGACCCTTGTGCCTCGGTCAGTAACAGACTGTGCAAAAATATACAGATGAGTCCTTGAACGCCCCTCAGTAATGGCTGAGCTCCTCCGGCGGGCGGGAGAAGTTGTAGCTGTCCTCGCTGCCGATGTAGGCGCTGATGCCGCTGTTCTGGCTTCCCCACTCGTAGCTGTCCGCAGCCAGGCTAGACGGTGTGAAAGACGACATCGGTTAACATCGACCATCCTTGCAGAACCTCCTGAACGGCAGGAAATGAGAGGATTGTACCTGGCCTGGATGTTCTGAGGCATGACGCTCCACGCCAGGTCGTCGTCGCTGTCATAGCGCCTCGGATTGTCGAAGAAGTAAGCTCTGGACGAGAAGACGTGGCCAGGGAGGCCGGAGCCGCTCTGCAGGAGACGAAGACAAACCACAAGATGGCTGTAACTAACCACAGTTCACTAATATGTAAAGAAACATCAACTTTTTGTTCTGTAACAATTTTTCATCACAGTTCCCTCTTTTGATTATAAGAAATATGTAATATTTTCTTATATGTGTATTATCACATTAGATTTTATTTTATTCCCATGGTTCTTATGGGTTTTTTTGTAGCAGTGTCTCTACTGTTTAACAAGTCCTGTCAGAAGCGTTTTAACTTTTTGCTCCAGGAGCAAAGAAAACCCCTAAAAACACGGCATTACGAAAAATCAGAACAAACTTTCACAGATTTAACCTTTTTTTACCCCTTATGACGGCGCATAGCACGCTAGAAAGCACAGAGCTGAAACTAACGATTATTTTAGTTATCGATTAATCGGTTAAACTGAAGATTAATCGGTTAATCAGATAAATAAAAATAGGCACATTCTGAAGATTTTTTACTTAAGCCTTTTTATACAATGTTAGAAATATATTAAGAGATGCATTTAAACAATTCAGTTCCTTTTTTAAATAAGAAAATAATTTTGCCTAAAATTCAATATTATTTGTATACCACATATTAAGAAACTTCAAAACAAACTTTCACATAATTTAACCCCTTATGACTGTTCATAACCTGCTAGAAAGTAGAGAGCTGAAACTAACGATTATTTTAGTTATCGACTAATTGGTTAAACTGAAGATTTATCAGTTAATCGAATAAATAAAAAAAGGCATATTCTGCAGATTTATCATTTAAGCCTTTTTTTTACAACATTAAAAGATGCATTTAAACAAATTTATTTTATAAATAAGAGAATAATGTAATTGGCAAAAATTCAATAACATTGGCATTCATTTAGTGTATGCTTGATTAATTTGTAGCAAAAAAATTAATCCGCAGCTAAAGAAATACTGCAAACAAACATCAATACAGTTTAGGGTTGATATATTTTTGGATTAACAGATTAATAATTGAACAACAAAAGGTGCATAATAGGAGATTTTTTTTTCTTCAGAATTTGAAACAGGTGACGCTAAAAATATGCCCATTAATATAATCTATAAAATACTCTTAAGTAGCAAAGTTTTAAATCTTAAATGCAAAATGTACATAGTTTTTGTACAGTTTTGGCCTATTTGCTGCTCTGACAAATGCCATGTTCTCAGTCCTTACACCCCAATTAATGATTACACAATTTCTAAATTAGTTGCCGATTATTTCAATAATTGATAAACTTAATTAATAGTTTCAACACTCAGCCGTGTTGTGGAGGCCTCACCCTGTCCAAGTTGGGTTTCCGAACCCGGAAGAAATACACAACAAGGGAAGTCGGTAGCAGCTCCCAAACAAACAGAATCACTCCGAAGACGACGTAGCCGGTGTCGCCCAGAGTCGACTGTAGATCTGCCTGCATAAAAAACAAAAGAAAGACGTTACAAACAGCAAAACAGATCCATCCATCGACTGTGAAAACTTATTTATGACGACGTTTTAGGCCCATTTAGATAAATTTTTCTAGAAAAAACATGGAAATTTCTGACTTGAAAAGTCAAATTTACTTGGAAAAAAAAATCTTATTTTTAGATAAATCACAGAAATCTGAGGAAATTCTGAGTTTAAAGTCACAAATTTCCTAGAAAAGAAAAATTGTTGGCTGAAATTTACTCTTTCTCCATCTTCAGTACACTGTCGTACTCGTCCCTGACTTTTCCTCAATGACTTGTGGGTAATTTTTAGCTTTTATGCAATGTGGGGATTTTAGGGGATTTTTTGGTTTCTATTTGTTTTCTTTTTAACTTTCAATATCAAGCAGGGGTTTTTTAAACTGGGAAATAAAAAGAAGAAGACGAAGGCAATTTTCAACGCCTGTCTGAAAATAACTAATTACTTCCTGCCATATCTAAACAATCTTTATCTTTTCATTTAGCAATGCTTGTAATTCCCAATAAAAACACAAACTTCTCCAGTTTTTAGATGTATAATCTTCAATCTTTATTGTTTAAAATATTTATGAGACCCAAAAAATATCTAGTTATTCAAAGTAAACAAAGAGAATCATTGTTTGTGCCAACCCTGAACCCTGAACTTTTCCTTTGAAACCCTCCCGGCAAGGTGATTTACCTGGTCCGACACGTTGTACCAGTCGTAGTCAAACGAGTTGATGCTTTTGTTTGACAGCGCCAGGACGACCAGATTGTAACAGGCCCTGGACGCATACAGCAGGATGACAATGGCTCCTATAACAGTCACCTGGCACACCGACGTCCCCTGCACAACGTCAGAGCAGAGGCCCGGAGTTTAAGACGAGGTAAAAACAAAACGACTCAAGCTGGGAGAAACATTCATGAACAGTGAGCTGCAAAAATATAAATATTTCTGCACATTTTGTCACATCACAACCACAAACTTCAGCCTATTTTTATTGGATTTTATGTGACAGATGAACACAAGGTGGTGCATATTTCTGAAATGGAAGTAAAATTATGGTTAATTTTAAAAAGTAATCAATAATCGACAGAATAAACTTTATTCTTTACCAGTTTTGTGCATCCAGAGGCTGAAATGTTTGGATTATTCTTTGTAAAATATCTCAAACTCTGTGTACATTGGTTTTTAAGTCTTTAAATTCTAAACAAGAATTAGCTCTGGACTTTGACTAGGCCGTTGTAACAAATAAATATGGTTTGATCTAAACCAGGGGTGTCCAAGTCATCTGAAGACACTATTGTATGCCCCGTCCACACGGGAATGTTTTATCCAAAATGAGTTTCTCACATCTACACAAGTAGATTTTAAAGCTGAACTTTTTTTTGTTATTTGACAATGAAAACAACTTTTTCTGAAAACACTGAGATATTAGCCCAATCTTAATGTCATACATAATAACAATATCTGATTATATGTTTGTCGTTGTGCTGCAGCTGATGCTGAGTGTAATTAATTAATTTCATTAAAGTGTTTTTGTAGTGGATCTGTTTTAGAAAGAAAAAAAAATTCACATTTGGTGGGGCCTTAGCTGCGTCCTCTCTCGAACACACCTGAATTAAATAGTTAAATTCTCTCATCAGGATGAAATTTGAATCTGCCAACGAGCCGCTCGTTAAATTCAGGTGTGATGCTTTTCTTTCACCAATTTCTTTAAGAGTGCATTCACATAAGCCCTATTTAGGTAACTTTAATCTAACTCTAGAATGTATGGGGAGGTGTGAATGTGCAATCAAACACTGATGGGGACTAAAAAAGTGAGCTCTGGTCTAAAAACCTACATCTAGGTTCGGTTAAGGTGACCTCTGGTGCAGACTGAATGCATATGTGAATGCAAGCGGACCAGAGATTGCTCCAAAAGCAGGAAGCAGACTATAGAGCAGGGAATTCTGGGTAAAAACAACCAAAACAAATTTTTTGTTAACGTTTGAGCTCATGTCTTCCTCGGAGGTTTTTGTCTCATTTCCTTCAGTGTTTCTTGGTGCAGCGCCCCCACAGGTGAGGAGGTAAAAAAAATTTTGCAAAGAGCTTAGTTCATTTGACGGTGTGAAAGCGAACTGCAGCAGCTGAAAATGTAACAAATGTTGCAACTTTTGTCTCAAATCAAACCAAATCTACCGAACCATCAAATGTGAAAAAAGCCTTTAAAACCTCAAAACAGCTGAATTTATACAGAGATTAAATAACATGCAAGTTAATTTAATATTTCGTTGCATTTGTTATTTTCATCCCAATTTACCTTCTGCATTATTCTATCGCATGAAATCCATCAAAATTCACATCTGTAACTAACAAACCGTGAAAAAGTTCACAGGTTGAATGATTTTGTAAGGTCTCAAAGCTAAACAAGAACAAAAGAAGATATTTTTTTCTTTCTGATTCCTGGTTCAGTCTCACCTTGGACTCCAGGTAGATGTTGGCCAGGGACATCTTGGCGATCTTGTAAAGACACAAAGAGAGCGAGACGGCGCACAGGACAAAGAGCGTGTCGTTGATGGCGACTCTCACGAGCACGACGGTGTGAGCTTCTGCAGAGGACATCCTCACCAGCAGGGCACACGCTAAGTTCACGACTAAAAACACCAGGCTGATGAACAGGAAGAGGAGGTAGAGGGGCAGCCTGGCAGGAAAAGACCACAAACATTTTTATTATTCAGCTGCTAAAAAACTGCAGCAGGGGAAATGAGCGGAAAAGACCTGCTCTCACCTGTACCTCTGGAGCTCTGGGGCATATTTGGACTTTGCCTTAAAAACAACCTATAAAAAAAAAACACAATTAAAAAAAAACATTTAATCATGCAAATATGTCAGGCCGTTTCACTTCTCCATTCCGGTTAACCAGGAACCTTGTGGTTGAAAATGTTTATGGTGCACAATAGCTACTCAGCCCAGGGTTCAATGGAAACTCAAATGTGGCTCGTATCAACACAAGAGGATTACGCTAAAAATAAGCCTGAGGCAGAGGGCTGGAGAAGGCAGCGGTTCGTATGTGGATTGCGTAAGCGGTTGAAGACATGATTCATTTCATTTCGGTGCAGATTCTGAATGCGAGCCTCCCACACTGAAGGCAGTAATAACTGGACTCCTTCCTCTAAAGTCACATGAATGATGGAGGGTGAATGATGGAGGGTGCCACATCGAGCACAAGCAGGTTTTGCAGCGTTTGTTTATGCGAGGGTTTCTTGCGCTCAGTGTTGATGCTTTATACGCGTCCACATCCTGAGCAAAGTGAAACTGTAAAGCAACTGTACTTTCACAGGCGTCTTTTGTGATGCAGGTGTAAAATGTATTTCCTCTTTGCAGATTTCTTTATTCTTCTTTGTTTTTTCACAAATTTTAAAGATGATCTGAGAAAACACGTTTACTTGTTAAATCATGAGAATGTCTTAGTTGTCTCAGATGAATCCTGAATTTGCTTTAACTACATATTTTTGGATAATGGAGTTTGATCACTGCAAAAACACAAAATCTTACCAAGGATTTAAGTTCAGTTTCTGGTGCAAATATATTAGAATATTTGAAACATTTTAACAGGATAGACGACCTTATTTTTAGTAAATATTTCCTTGATATTGATGAAAATGAATTATTTCCATTAGCAGATTATTCCACTTATAACAGTGAAATAATCTGCTACAGGACATAGTTCATTTTTATAAAAATCAAATGAATTATTTACTTAAACAAGCTACTATTAATAAATATATTTAAGTTAAGTTGGTCACAAGGAGTCAATCTAAGTTTGTTAAGATGAACCAACATAGATAAAGTAAGTTTGACAAACTTAATTCCAGTATTTGTGACCAATTAACACAATTTTTTTAAGTTGTAGCTGCATTTTCTCTCTTCATTGTAGCTATGGTAACACAACTATGAAACTACGAAGATTATTCTTTAGACTTTTACAAAAGTAAACTTACATAGTTCTTTAAATTTTTAATTCTAATGTAATTTTTTTTAAATATTGTAACTTTTAAATCAAATTTTAAAGAATTCTAATTCTCAATAAGCGTATTTTTAAATTCTAGATCTATAATATTATTAAAAATTCAACCATTTATACGAGGACCCCTGTAGATATGGGGACCTAAGCAGCTGCTTGGTTCGCTCATGCCTTGGGCCGGCTCTTAATCATTTTTCTACCCAATAATGATGAAAGTTATAACTGCCCCAGCATGTTTGTATTGATGTTTTTTCAAAGTGGTTTGCATATAAAAGCTGTTTTCTCCTCACAGTCTCAACACGATGCAGTTTCTCTCTATATGACAGCTTGTTTTAACTTTCCCCCTCTGTAGTCGGAAGCAGTGATAGTGATGCTACATGCTGGTCTGCAGATGCATGCATGGTGGAGCTAACTGGAGTTAGCTTCGTCTGTCTGGTGATGCAGCAGTTCTGCAGGCAACATCGCTGGGATCGCCATCTTAATGGAACGACTCAACCTGACCAACTTGGACCAAAATCATCACTGAAGACCTTCAATAATTACATTTAGGCATTTCAGTGTAGCTCCATCTCTATGCAGTATCGTCACATGCAACTCAAACGTTTTTCACAAGAAACTCAAACGTTTTTCTGCAGCAGAACATAATGCTAGTAAACACCCACAAAGGAGGAATTAGATTAAAAGGATGCAAAGAGACAGAAAACCACTGAAGAATCACAAAGTAATTAACCGTTTGCCTTCTGTGATTTCATCAGAAAGATGTGTGAGTGGAAATATTTTAGTTTTTTGAAAAGATTTTATCCTAATTAAATAACAAATTACAAAAAAAAAGAGAGAACAAGTAGAAAAACCAACCTTGTTCCACATCTAAACTGAGTTTAAGAGATTTTATTGAAATGTCTAACTTGTGTCTTTAATATATGAGTAATTCAGAGGTTGTCAGGAGACTTAAATGACATGCTACACAGCTAAATCAGTTAGCTGTTGCTCAAGATGTAAAATGTCATTTCAGCTGCTAGGTCACGCGAAGACAAAGATTCCCTTAAGCTATGACATGAAAAGACTTGTATTGAATGTCTTTAAATGTCAAGTTTTCCCATCTAAACAAAAAGAGTTCCTATCAACACCCGCAGACTATCTTCCTTTGGTTTTGTTAGACAGAATCTGGGATCAGGTTTCCATTACTTCACATCTGCAGAGGTTCTGGACTCGACCTTTTCTTACAAAGTCCACTTCAAATTTTTACAAGTTTTTACAGGCTTGGAACTACAAACTTCAATGATTGTTATTGACGTGATGGATCAAAACAAAGTAGCACATGACAGGGAAGTGGAAGCAAAATGATGCATGGTTTTCACAATGTTTGACAAGTTAAATATGAGAATGTGGCCAGCTTTTGTCTGCAGGGCTCTTTACTTTGACAGTCCTAATCAAAATCCACCTGCCAAGGTGAGGAAAGGAGAGCATTGAACTGAAAAGTAGCAGCAGAGGCGTCACTAAGCAATTTATCGCATGATCAATTAAAACGAGCTCAATAATGTCTATGCTGTTGATAAGCATTTTTTTAAACAGAGAGATTTCATAATTCGTTTCATTTATTGTTTCTGGTTGTTTGGATATTGGAAATGTCTTCCAGTTCCAGTGTTTATTAGTCTTTGATGGGGGGAAACTCACATTATTATCATTTATCGCAATAATTCCTGGGTCAATTTGTCATCCAGTAACATTTATTATTTTAATAGGCCTGGATGTAACTCTGGAGGAGCTGCAGAGATCCATATTAATAGCAGAAAATTACATATAAAGTTCAGTTTGTAATCTGAGCAATGAAGAAGAAACGGCAAACATGAAGGTACTCTGGTCAGATGAGAGTACAACCTGAACACACCACTGCAGAACATGGTGGTGGCAGTATAATGCTGTGAAGACAAGCTAGTCAGGGATGATTGAAGTAAGGTTGGGCGATATAGACTAAAAGTTTTATCACAATACTTTGTGGTGCTATTATGATAGCAATAAAAGTGACAATAAAAACTATTTATTACTTCTGTTTTAGGTAACTGTGCAGCTGTGACCACGTGATGTAGCAATAATAGCCTCATAAACATAAATACTGCTCTAGAAAAACACATCTATATCTAATGACCTTCTTTAGGACACCAGTCACATAAAGAAGTTTGATTTATATCACTAAACTAAGAATAAATATATTAAATGTAACATTTAATATAATATATATTAAAACGTAATAAATTAGTTAAATTGAAATATATGTTAGATTAAAATATGATAAATTAATTCACAATTAATACTAAATGTTATAATATTTTCACATTTTCTGGCATTTATTGATACTCTTATTAAACAAATATTGGAGAAACTAGTAAAAACGAGAATCCTGGTAATACAGATGGTTATGGAATGCAATTTGTCACAACGTGATAAATCTAAATTCTTCATGATACAAAATTTATCGTGATGAATGGTAAACGATAAACGCCCACCCTGTAGTGAGAAGATGGATGGAGATGAAAGAAAAGGGGCTATAAAAGACCAAACATCTCAACTTTTAGGAGACATTTTCAGGGGGTGTGGATACTTATCAAGACCGTTCATCACGGCTCAAGCACACATCCTACCTACATGTCCTGCAGAGGCATTAATCGGGTCTGATCCTGCTTACTCACCTGTGCAAAGTAAAGGTTCATGAGGCTGAGCGTGAAGAACTGCAGGCAGACGGGGAAGCAGTAGAGCAGCCAGAAGGGAAAGGGACCCAGAGTGTTGGCCGTGACAAAGTTCCTGAAGTAAAAGGAGAAGAGCACGGTGCGCAGGGCCGACCACAGCAGGCACAGGAACAGGAACACAGTCTGGTAGCTGAAGCGCTTGTGTCGGTACCGCAGAACCAGCCAGAGCTGCACGTAGATGAAGATGAAGAGGAGCGAGTAGAAGACGGTGTAGACCACAGTCAGACCCAGAGTCACAAAGGGGGGCACGGCCGGGCTCAGGGTGGGCAGAGGCAGGGGCTCCTTCTCCTCCGCCGGGGCCTCCATGACCAGCTCTCCCGGGCTCTCTTCAGGGGAGATGGAGCTGTTTGCAGCAGAGCCCTGCCTCTCAGGCTCCCAGGCCCGGGCCGAGGCGAAGCGCGGCGAGGAGGCGCAGTCAAAGCACGGAGAACCAGGAAGACGGCAGGGCGGCTGTCACAAACTCAGCGGGGAAGGAAACCGGTCCAACTTCCTGCAGAGGATCCAGAGGCAGCCGGAGAGACGGTGGCACATGACCAGAGATGATGAGCAGGACTGCGGCGGGTTTCCAGGACCAGTCCCCACCCCCTCCTCAGCCAGGGAGCGCATTACGTGACGTTACGCACCAGCTGACGCATGCTACTGTACCTTTAACCCTGTGATGGCGCTTCCCACCGCAGCTCTGATCCCGGGAGGGCAGATCAGGGCTCCTTTAAGCATTTAATCTCGTTTTACAACCCTGCATGAAAACCAGACTGATTCATTTAGTATATGTGTTAAATAAAACAAATATATGGACAACAGTAAGGCTTTACACACAAACTTAAAATTTAAACAATAAAATCCGTGTATCAATTTTTATGCAATTTATGTGGGTAGGTGAAAATTTTTGCAAGTTTAACAGCTAATAATACATTTCGTAAACAAAATAGTTACCTTCTAACTATTTTTAGTTAGCGTCCGTAGCCCATTACCCTTGCTTTGCAGACAGTCTGGACTTTCTCCCATTCACTTTGATTCACTCCGGTAGATTCTCATCCGGGCCAAACAGTGAACAGAAGAAGTTGTGAATGATGGCTTTGTTTTATGTTGTTTTAGCAATGACAGCGGAGGGAGTGAACAAAGCCCTTCAATCCACGTTGGACGCGCTTCCAAATATTGGATTAACATTAGCAGCCATATTGTTTGGCTCGGTATTTCTCTCTTGGCAGTGGAGGATGGTTATTTACAACGGAGGCAATTTTCCATGGTTTTGAGATGCAGGGTGGTATTTAAATGTGCCGTCTTATTTTAATTATTTGAAAGTAACATCAGCTGATAAACACTAAATTTACAGTAAGCAAGTTTGATATCTTTTATTTTATACCAACAACAGGATAAGGTTAACCAATTATTTACATATATGTATACTAATCTTATGTATTTACCAAAATCATTCAAATGTGGCGTAAATACTGATGCTATATAGCCTACTTTGATTTTTCATATTTTCTTATTTTTTCATTATATTTGGTCTTTTTTTCTGTCAGTGTGCTGCTGCTGGAAACTGAATATCCCAGAGGAACCTTCCCGTAAAGTTTAATCTAAGATTTATTTATTTTATTTTCACTCATCACAATGTCCACATCACTCTTTGTGAAAGTATGCATCAAGTCTAGGATTATTAAAATCCTGAGGAACGTTTAGAACCAGATCAATAAACAAATGATCAAAAACCAACAATGAACAAAGCACAAGAGAAGGCAGCAATGATAGATTTATCAGTTTTTGATCCACCAGTGTATGAACTATGACTGATTGTAGTGTAAAATGCTTCGGAGTCCTCAGACTTGATAAACAATCGATTTTCCTATTTATCTAGTAATAAGAAGCGACAGCAACATGAAGAAGAAACACGAGAAGTTTGAGAAATCCACAAAGTGGGGGAAGTGGCAACAGCAGATTCCAAGAAAGAGCGCTGCGACCTTTTTCCAGAAGGTTGCAGTCCTATGCACAGCTAAGATATGTATGTTTGTCATCATCAGGTGCTGTTTGCTTGATAAGTGTGTGAAGGGAAGTGGTGAAAGTGTCAAGAAAAATACATTTTCTCATACAATAATATCACCAAATGTGCAAACAATCCAACAAATATGCAGCGCCATTTATAAAGTTACACAGTAAAAAAATTAACAGCAATAATTAGACTGATTTAGCTTATTTAGACTTCTTTTTTCTTTAAGACAAGCTAAATAAATAAAATTATTCAAGTTCATTTTTTGCTGTGTAACTTTACAATTTCTTATTCAACAATAAAAGTTATTTATCAAATTACGACGGGTTTTACTAGAAGTGGGACCTCAAATTAAATTCAACTTATAGAATTTGTGTCAAAGTTAAAATGTTTAAGGTCACTGTTTTTCTTCAACTCTGTCCAAGATTGTGTCATGTTTGTTTTCCACTGAAAATAGGAAGTGTGATGTTATCAGAATTGTTTTTCTTTTCAGTCCCACAGAGAACTGAAAGAACATTTTGAGTCACATTGACTGATTTCTATGTGCAACATTGATGGGTTTCCCCTTTCATTCCGGCAACCAAACATTACAGGGACAGACTTTGGTTTTTGACCCAAAGAAGAAGCAGCTTATCTCATGTGTGCACAACCCCAAGTCAGGTTGGTTTTTGTTTTGCTTTTTAGCAGCAGGGTCTTTGTGCTATGCGACCGGGCATGAGAACACGAGGAAATCCAAAGATGGAGTTCACTCCAGCTCACCTTTAACTTTCCTCATGCATTAATTTGCCACAGAGGCCCCACCAAACAGGATGCTGTCAGCTGCAGTGCAAACCTATTGGCTAGGTTTTAGATTTAAACCAGTGTATGCAGTATTTAGAAATGAATGCACACACTTTTTGGGTTTTATTGTGTTTTCCACAGTCGGGCTCTGGCCCTTTAAATCACAGACATCGTCACTTCTGCAAAAAATAATCCAGTTTCCATTTAAGGGCACATCAGACAACAGCCTGCTGGTTCCCAGGCAACACAGTGACGATCACTGATGACATCACCATATATATTTTAACATATAAGCGTTATGAATGTTACCAGTTTTGAGCTGCCTAAAGGTGTGTTGTTGCTGTTTATTCTTGGCTGCACTGGTGGATACCACTCAGCTTTCACCATTTACAAACAAGAATGAGGTGCATAAGTTTGAAAATATTGTTTCTGCTCCACAAAGGCTCAAAATTATGGACTCAGGCTAAAATATACAAATATACACAGAAAAATTTGGATAAATTGTTGTTGGCAAGGTGCAGAGAAACTACACTCTGTTGTACGCCTGTAGATTTAATTTCTCTTCTTGGCAGAATTAGTGGAAAACAAGCAAAGGGAAGAGCTTGAAGATTGATTTATGTATGCTTATTTATTTTTTGTTCATTCTGATTTGTTGTCTTTTCATCTGGTTGTTTTGTTTCTTGTAAAGGGTCTGAAATTATTCTATTTATGTTATTTAAACTGGAAGGACAGACCAGGTTCTAAATAAAGGCCTAAACATTTTAAATATAAGTGAGGGTGACATTATTCCAAAATATTAACACTAGTCATCTTTATCATTATCCTCGACCTATAGTATGCTGTATTATAGATAGTCTGCATCTTTTTCATTACGCACATTTTTGCAAAAGTGATCTGATATTCCTATTCCTAACAACTACGCAGTATTTTCTGTTATGGTCTTGTACAGTATATTAGTATTACTATTAATATTGTTTTTAATGTATTGCACACTGGGAACTTTTTGTGTGAAATTTTATATCTGTTACTGTTGTTACACTTAAATGCCCATGTTTCTATCCTATTCTATTCTATTTTATACTTCGATATTTAGATGTTAAGCTGAGGGCAGGTTGAAGAATTTTGAGGTAGTTTTCATTTAATTAAATATATATAGAAATGTATGGAACTATATTTCTATTATTTCTGTTTTAGAGAAAATACTTGATATAAGGAAGCCTGCGCACCCAATTCTTCTCTTTAAAATCGTTCAAATTGTTGGTTGTATAAGAAATACTTGTTTCAAAGTGTCATTAAAAACCTATAATTAGTATTATATTCACGATTGCTTACGAATCTCTGATTTATCTCTTCTGCTGTAGGAAATGTTTTCTTTTGCCCTGACTTGTCAGAAACTACCAGAGTTGATTCCCAGTGCGAACAGAAGGTGGCGCCATCTGACTGTACTAAAACAGTGATGTTTCGCTTAACTGCTTTCAAAATTGGCTTTGTGACATTTTACAATTTAGTTTATTGTAATTTACAGTTATTGAACTTAGCAGAAAATAAAAACGTTCTTTAAGCTTTATGCTGCTTTCTCCAAACTTAAAGAAAAAAAAAAAGTACAAAAATAAATAATAAAATTCCTGTTTTTATGGCTAAGTAACAAACATTTGATTTGGCTTTACTCATTATGAAGCTCCAAATCTTCCTAAGGAAATCTTACAATTCATATAGTTTTATATTTAAAATATCAAGCATTATTTAAAACAAGAATAAAGCTGCTATCCAATCTGTGGCATGTTATTTTTAAATAATTAACCTCAGATAACTGGACTAATCATACAACACAATTCCAGCTTAATTAAAGCTTAATTATCACTAAATGCTGACTTGTTCCAGGTATTTTTCAAGTAAAAAAAAAAAAAACTTCTTAATTTGACTAGAAAAGCTTCCATTCATTTTAAAATGAGACATTTAAATTGCTTTCCTAAGTTTTTGAACCACTTTTTTTGCATTGAAAAAAGATAAAAACAAAATGAAACTTCACTGAATGTTAGTGGGCATAATGGTTACCACGGATACCAAATGCCATAACAATAGGTCCAACCGATTCTCAATTAGACGGGCCAAAGTGCTGGATGGATGACTGATCATCTGTTAGCGGGTCAGAGACTCTTCCAGACCAAAACCTGTCCTCATTATCCCAGCTGGGGCTGACTGTGACAGCCGCTGCAGCACAACCCGAGTCATTACTGGATGCCGCTTTGCTTTGCGTTGCTGCTGTTAACATAACATTTCAGCAAACTAAACTAAACTTGGAGCTCTTTTTGTGGTTATTGGTCCATGTTATGACGGTCCGCTGGCCTGAGTCCAGCGTTGTCCCTCCGGACACGGCCCACTCTGTGGCCCCCGGCTGTATAATAACAGTATCATCGTCCAAATAAACCGACTCTGAGTTATGGCAACACTTCATGGAAGGTTTAAGATTTCCTTTAAATGAAAGGATGAGAAGATGAACTCTTCTCCTCTCAGGGTTTTATCATCAACAAAGAATTCTAAGTAGTTTAACTGTAAGCCAAAGCACATAAAAAACCAGGAAATCATACATCTGTGCGCAGAGTAACATATTTTCAGTGTTTACTTTTGTGATTTTTGACTATTCTGGCGTTCAGCGGACAAAAATCCAAGCTAGAATATTAAATAAGATCAATAAAAAAGGGATTTTTACTTCACAGCTTCTGCAACTAACGCTTTGGTCGGGGCTTTCTTTTTTTTGAAGAATTACTGAACCTTTAAACAACTTGTGATAACCCAATGATTATGTTACGGACTTGTAAGGTTCCTAAAATAATGAACTAAGTCTTTTTTTTGTCCAAAACATCTTTTGGAAAGAAAAAGGTTGTGATTTTTTGCCAAAATCTTTTTGGCAAAAATTTTTTATATGTTACCCCTTTGTTTGACATCATGGAAAAAAAGCAAAGAAAGTCAGGTAAAATGTTAAAACTTGATTATTGTTTTGTATCATTTACAAATACTAAGAATAAGATGTTCAACAATTAAATAAAAAAATATAAACACCAGCAGTTATATTGTTTAGTATATGCAGTAATGCATATTTTGGTATAAATTCAATACCAAGTTAAGAGAGGGCCAATATTTCAGATACCAATATCAATATTGATACGTTTTAATATTTAAGTTTGATACATCATCAAATGTCTGACCTTTAGGTGCTTTTGTGGTTTTTCCTTTGAATTACTTTTGTTAAAACCTGAGTCAGAATTTGGATAAAGTCTAGCCTGCCACAGCTTTTATGTGGCCCTTCAGACGCCAAATTACATAGATCTGACCCGCCGGTTTTCCGCGATTCAGAGATCGCAAATATTCTCCCAAACAGATCAACAGATCCCTACTCCCGCTAACGCATGGCTTCAGTTATGCTAACTCCCACCAGTAGTTGGCACTATTTCTTACTTTTACGATACAGCTGCCGCAGGCTTTCTTAATCACATTTACTGTCATAGATACGCGTAAATATTGGTAAATTTCTTGCAAATATTTGTAAATTAGCGTAATAAATCTGTGATTTTGATTGCAATAAATAAATAAATACAAAACAATCGCAAAATCCTAGAGGAACTGATCAATGTGAAAAAATTATCAATAATGCAGAGACAACTATTAATTAATATTTTAAAGTTTAACGAGTGTTATCAATAGATTCTGACACAACCGGCTCTTGAGAACATTTAAGATAAAACCGGATCTAGAACATCCGTTTCTTCTAAATATCACACTGCGTGGGATGAATCGGTGAAAAACATGACCTTACACTTACATTAAAACAAATAACTTCTCTGTGATGTCCAAATTCAGTAAGATGCGTCTGGAAATCTCAACGTAGCTCCAAAAGAAGCTTGTTATAGGAGATCTTGAACAGACAACTAAACCAAAGCTGTTCTCTGAGTCTGACGCGCTCCGCAGCTCTCCGCCCACTCCTTAGGACTCCACTTCGTGACCCAACAATTCATTAGTCCTCCTTAAAACACAGGAGTGGCCGCTCTGCTGCTTCAGAAACTGGAACGATGAGTTGGGTAAAGCCAGGATGGCTCCTTTGGGCGAGTTTTGTCGGATTTATGGCATCGGTGCAGAGCGTAAGACGAGAAGAGTTTTTCGCCTTCGGTCCCAACGCAGGAGATCAGTCACTAAACTCAGGGAATGACCAGACCCACCGCCTCTCACTCAGCAAGCCCTTGTTTTTTTATGATGGCACTTTCGACAGCATTTTTGTAAGTAAACCAGTAATTCATCACGCTACAACATATTCAAACCGGAGGTTAGAAGTCAACATAGACTGGCAGTCTTTCTCTTGTTTTGCGTAATTGCGCATAATCCAAACAGGAACGCGGCCAGAAGTCACATCCATTAGCAATTCCTGGAAGTTTAACATTCTTTTTCCGGTGATTTGTGCTTTTTCTGTCGACCGTAAACATTTAGGATCAATTTACTTTTCATTGCGCCTTCTCTGACTGGTGGAATCCGCTTCTCTTGAGCTTATCATGTTACTGTTTACATAAGGGGCAAGAATCACAGTTTGTTATCCAACCCCCCAAAAAGATCCAGTGATCAGTTCACGTTGCATAAAACATTGGTATGTCAAAAATGTGTTCTTGAACTGTTTCTAATCAAAACTTTCCTTTAATTTAACTTTTTTTTCTCCAGTTACTTGTAAAAGGAAATGAGCCATTTGGTCGAACAAGCAGCCCCTCTGAATCTGATGTGTAAAACATATGTTTTAATTGTGCTGCGCAGCGAGGCGCCAAAACGGACAAAAGCATGCAAAATGTAATTTCCAAGGCATTACAGCTGAAACCAGATGTTTACATACAGCTTATATACAGAGGCACATGTCATTTTTTTCTTATTCTGATATTTAATCTTTTGCTAAATGACCAAAAATAAATTTATTTTTAAGTTTCTCTTAGGCATCTTTCAAAGTCAGAAGTTTACAGACATGTTCTAGCTACTTGGTATAATTACCTTTTAAACTGCATGACCTGAATCTCATGTTTACAGATCCTTCTTCCAGAGACAGAGATTAGGGTTTGGTGGTAACCACTTAGAAAGTTATGACTGTAACTAATTTTCCGATAGGCTTTGAGTTATTGTTTTTTTAAAAAGATCAATTTGTGCTAAATTTGACAGGTTGCCCATCGACAACTTCATAAAGCCCATCGTCATACTTCTCACAACTTTCCTTGAAGTTTATTCCTTCAAACATCTAGCTAGTTTGAAGGAACAACCTTGAAGTTGATTAGTTTTCATTTCATCTAGTCACAGAATACATCTCCAAACACCAGGTTTTTGACCCTAAGAGCATTTGCAGACTAATCTGGCTTTTTATTTTGGTTTTGGAGAACTGGATTGTTCCTTGCTGAGTGCCATTTCAGTACATGTTGACACAGGACTAGTCGTAATTCTAACTTTAAATAAATATGTACAGATAAAAATCTGTGATTGGGGTATTCCACATTGCTTTTCTTGTTGAAACAATCCCTCAGTTTCTTATACTCCCCAAAAATGACTTAGTAAAGGATTAATGCTGCTCCAGATATTGGTATCGATAATATATGTGATCACACATCTCATTATTTAATTGTATTATTGTTCAAGAAGTTGCAAAAATCTAAATGTTTGTTTTGAAAATTGATGTGCAACAACTTAACATCCTGTTTTTGTGTAAATTAAAGTATGTTTTGGATGCCCGATTCAAGCAAATTAAAGCTGCAAAAACTGTAGATTAACCATTATCATACTATTAGTTACTTGCAATTGTAATATAACTTTCTCCTGTTAATATCATTTGAACATATAGATTTTACCTTAATGTCCTTTAATCAAACGTTAATCATAATAACTTGAGTAATTTGTGTGAATTAGGTTTCCTCCAGAAAACTTGCTGACCCTGGTGGTTGGGTGTTAAAGCAGTCATTCATCCAGCGGCCTGCCATGTTTTTGAGTTAAAAAATGATTAAAGTTGATGGAACATTTTAAAATATCTCTTGGTAATTATGTGTTATGGAAAGATTGGAAGATTAACACTTGAACACCAACTATAAAGTCTTAAAAAACACAAACATATAAAAAAATAAAATAAAATAAAACAAGCAGTGCTTAGCCTGGTAGGGGCACAAGTAAAGCCTGATGACCCGCCAGGCTTAATATACACTGGGGGAAACCCTGAGCAGTTATATCTATTATAGAAATTTATTTTTGTTCCTTTAATTTTCTTACCTTTGCCATTTAGAGGTTTTTACTATAATTTTCATATTTAGCAGTATAGCTAACCTTAATTAAACATGCACAATCATAGAGCTGTGGTTTACGCATTAGCTTGAAGTTGATTTTTTTTTTTTAGGATGACTCCCGGCTGCATTGCTGACCGCAGCCTTGCCTCCCAGCTGCAGCTAGCTCTGTTTTTCATTTATGACACAGTCTGCTCTGAACTGTCTGCGCCCTGTGGGAGTTAACTGTTTCCCAGCGGTTTCAGTGCAGACATGGTTAAACAAAATTGTCTTTCGTAATCAGGTTGGGGGGGGTTTATCATCTCCTTATGAGTGTAATTAGCATTTTATCAAGGTTTAACATATGTTGACAGTTATCTATAAAGATCTCTCTTTTTATTTTGCTCTCTGCTCCACATCTGTGAGATGACAATCGCTGATTGTTTTCCCAGTTTGTCAGGAAGTTTCTGTAATGACGATTAGTGTCCAATCCTTATGCTCTCTGAGGCTGTTCTTCAGGAGACAGGAAACAGCACAGCCTTTCCAAAGAAGAGTTTTCTTGTTCTCTTTTTGTCAGGAACAATGTTTTTGACATAATCCTACTGTTTTTAAGCCTTCACATGTGCTCCCATTAATAAACCAGTAAGCGTGTAAACACTATGTTACGTTATGTAAACGTTGTTTGTTCATTCTTCTAATGACTCAGAAAGATAGCTCTTTTGAATCATTAAAATATTGCACTGTGGCTCTTACAAAGCCAAAATGCAACACAAAATTGTAGTTTTATGGGATTTTCCGTAAGTTCTTAAGCAAAATCTGCTTTTAATGTCTACAACAGGCTTTTAAGAGTCACTACCATCAAACTATGCTCTCCATCTTTCTTCATTTCCCATATTTTTAAAAACGGCTCATCTCATTCTGTAGAATTGCTTTTTTCTTTTAAAATCTGACAATATAATTACATTTAATTTAATTGTGTTAGCTTTCAGAATAAAACATTTCATGTTGTACATATTTAAAAGAGAGATTTTTAGGGGGCCTCTAGGCAAGTTTTATTTTGTAGTAGTGGGGCCAAATATGGCTTTTTGGATGGAAAACAACTATGGTCTAATGAGTTTGGAAAATGTTTAACTCTAATTTATTTGATTGGGACAAAACACATTAATTAACATTTTTGTAAATGCACCAGAATTAGCCAAAAGGCTATTTTACATCTCTTGTCCCTGGATAATGAGTGTTTGTTTTTAGCAAGATAAATTAACGTTTATGCAAACAAGGTTAAAAAGACTGGCAACACTTTATTTGACTGGTTGTGAATAAGACTGTCATGACACCGTCATAAACATGACATAACACCTGTCATGAACATGAGTAAGTCTTCATGAATATTTATGACTGTTGTCATAAAGTGTCATTCGGTAAATCATGACACTTTTAATACAAAGTTGACATTATTCAAAATGTCTTTGTTATGACAACTTGACATTAACCAAGAAATCCTGATCTGACATAAATTTGTTATAAAAAAGTATTACTGATTAAACTTTAGCTTTAATAACATAAAGCTACATAATTTTTAAAGTTTAATCAGTAATACTTTTATAACAAATTTATAAATCATTTATCATGATTTCTTGGTTAATGACAAGTTGTCATAACAAAGACATTTTGAATAATGTCAACGTTGTATTAAAAGTGTCATGATTTGGGCGTGCCGTGGTGGCGTAGCGGTTAGCGCGACCCGTATTTGGAGGCCTTGAGTCCTCGACGCGGCCGTCGCGGGTTCGACTCCTGGACCCGACGACATTTGCCGCATGTCTTCCCCGTCTCCTTCCCCGTTTCCTGTCAGCCTACTGTGATATAAGGGACACTAGAGCCCACAAAAGACCCCCTGGAGGGGTAAAAAAAAAAAAAAAAAAGTGTCATGATTTACCGAATGACACTTTATGACAACAATCATAAATATTCATGAAGACTTACTCATGACAGGTGTTATGACGATGTCATAAGTTTTATTCACAACCCATCAAATAAAGTGTTACCAAAAGACTTGACTACACAAATACAATCAAAACAAACAAATGCAAAACAAGGAAACTATAACACAAATATTATAACAAAAACCATAATATTGACCAACATATATGGTATGTATTGATCATTTTGATGATGGTACTCCACAAAATGTAATGTTTGTTACTGGTTTCTTAAATTAGCAACAGAATGATGTTTTTATGACGTTTTATTGTTGTATTTTGTATTATGTGAAGCACTTTAAACTGCCTTGTTGAATAAATGTGCTGTACAAATAAACTTGATTGATTGATATAATAAACAATTAAAACCAAATTAATCCTTCACCTACATGGCAAAACACAATTGGCTACATGGTGGGATTAGGATAGGGTTCTTATTATTCAAAATGCTAACAGATCTAATGTGTTAAGAACCGTTTTTAAATTTTTTAAAGTAATTATAAATGGTAAGAGCTCAAAAATATATAAAAAAAGAGCTCAAATATAAAATTTGTCTATTTCTGTGGTGTCAAGAGGAGGCTGTCACTCATATTTTTCTTCATATCCAAGCCGCCATTTTGTTCCTTTAATTTCAGATCAACACCAACGGTTTTGTCGCCACGGCAGAACCAACAAGCGAGTCGACATACCTCGGTAAAATGCCTCCCAAATTTGGCATGATCGCAGCTCTGCAGGGGGATCTGGACACAAGCGATGGCTTGGGGAGAGTTTTCTTCCGTCAGGACTCCAGTCCGGATGTTCTGCGTCGGGCGGCTGAGCACATCAACAGGGCCTTCCCGGACGACGATGAGGTCAGTCCTACAGCTGCCGTGGTGATCACCTGGCTGGATGTCGCCGCTCATGAACCCCAAACTAGAGGAGATGGCATCGAGAAGAAGGTGAGCGTCAAGCGGTTCTGCAGTTTATCTGTGGTGGAGCTAGCTTAGCTGTGTGCTAAGCTGGTGATGATGTTTCATCACCAGCTAGTCTTAAACCCACAACTAGTAAACAAACAAACAACTAGTCTTAAAAACAACAAATCAAAAAACACAATTAAAATGAATATCAATTATTTGCACTTTTGTTTAATCCAAATTAAGTCAGCAGCTCCATCAGGCCCCAAGGGCTTCAGGGGCCCCATAAATGCTAATATTTTAACACAGACCACAGATACATAAATGTTACATTTATTTACTGAGATTGTCAATGCTGCTAAATTTGATTTAATGGTTTCAGCATACATAAATTAAAATATTTTAAATTGTTTAATATTTATATGTAAGATTTTAAGGAGCTGGCAAGTTTACTTTGTAAAAGTTCAAAGAACAATATTCATAGTTAAATTGTTTTGTTACCATATCAACAATCTGATGCTGTGAGTTTAATCTTTGAGTTTGAGCTGTTTGTTCACAAATACAAACTAGTAAACTACAATTATAACTTATTGCTTTTTAGGTTGGCCAGTTAAACTACTTCCCCTCTCCCAGATTTCAGAAAATCTAACACAGAAGCTGTTAGAGTTGCTGATGTTTTTAGCAGCAAGAGGGGCCCCTAAGTCAAATTCTGCTCAAGGCCTCATACAGCCTTGGACCGGCCCTGTACGAGTTAAATGATGTGCAAACGGGAGATTTAATTTAATGTTGCTAATGTGGCTTTAGTAGCTCTTCCATTTGTGTCTGTTGAGTTTTTAACAAGGGGACACAGAAACTGTTTTGGTTGGTCCAGTTTATGGGGCGAGTTTCTGAGATCTCCGCGTAGCCAACTTAAAAAAAAATAAAAATAGCGTTTTTCTATTTATTATTATTTTCCTAAAAACATAAACAAGAAAGGCTTAGCCTGGCTGTGGGGCTCGTAAAGCATGGCGGGCCGCCAGGCCTATAATATACTGAGGGAAACCCTGGGGTAAAATTTAAAACCTCAATAGAGTCCACACCTCCAAGCCTGGCCATTACCTTTCTGTGCAATCATGCTAAAAAAATCTCACTTCCAGTACAGTCTAGGTTTTCTTCTCGAGACTTTGATCGCCTCCAGTAGATTTTTACTGGGCCAATCAGTAAACAGAAGGAGGACAAGTTGTGATTTTCTGCGCTGTTTTAGAATTGCAGTCTGCCTGTAGTTTTAGTAATGGCAGCAGAGGAACTAAACAGAGCCGTTCAGTCCATGTTGGCTATGCCTTCAAATATTGAATTAACATTAGCAGCCATCTTGTTTGGATATTCTCTTTTAGCGGTGCTGAATGGTTGTTTGAAAGGCCTCCAATTTCCGGTAAGCTTCTTAGCATTATATTGGCACATTGCCAAAAGTTAGCAATTGGGTAAAATAAAAACTCAAATGAGTCTACGTTTCCAGGTAGCAATCCTTTCTCAATCAAGGGTCAAGGGTCTATTTTTTAGTAGGCTTTGGTGGAGCGAAACATTAACACCTTTTCTTGCATTTTCTTTTGCTTAGAGAAACACCTTCCAGCTGGTTCTTGCCTCCCTGGAGACTGCCTCATATGCAATTCTCCTCTACGCCAGGGATGGAGTTCAGTTTTTATCCACACCAATAGGAGACAGTGATCTGATCATGCATTCTGGCTTCAGCCAAGGTTTGGTCCGAGGATTCCTGTTTTCCAGCCAGGGACAATATTACCGCACCAGCATGGATAACGAGACTTCTGTCAGGGAATTGGCGGAGTAAGAATCTGTCCCAACAAATCACTATTTCACTGCCATGTTCATCTTGCAGACTCACTTATATCATCCACTCTCACAGGAAGACAAACTCTGGCATGCGTGGTGTATGGGTTTATGAGATCGGAACGTCTCCCCATTTTTCCAATGTTGCTCCTGGGGAAGTCACCGATCTGCCGCCGGAGGCCCCGCTGCTGGTTTTGGAGCACGAAGGACAGCAGAGATATGCTAACATCGATCCAGATGCTGAACAGATTGAGGTCCTTGAAATCCTTCCTCTGCCATACCAGCCACATCAGCCACAGAACCCCGAAGTAGTTGTGGTCGATGACCCAGAGATAAATGTAGATGGTGGGTCTGTGCAGAAAAACATAATTTTATTCTCATTTTGTCACATTACAACTACATAACTTCATATTTATGTGCTTTACCTATGGAGTTAACTGGCATTTTAATAAATGCCTCTGAAGGGCTAAAAATGTTTCTGGTTTCCATGTCCTCCCTATTTTTTGTTGCGGCCATCCGAGCCGGGCCATAACACAGAGCTCGAAAATAAATCCAAGAGAAAGTTTGAAACGATTAATCGCGATTAATCCATTGGTGAAATAATTGTCAACTAATTTAGTGTTTGAATAAACTTAAGTACAGACTCTGAAACATCCCATTCAGAGCACAACTATACTAGAAATACTTATATTTTGCATTTAAGATATTAAAAACCCTTCTTTTTGTGTAAATATGTTATTCTCAGAACTTCTAAAGTGGCATCGTTTCACCTTTACCTTATTCAGATTCTGTATGATGGTGTCAGAGTGGTGTGCCATAACAGGCCTGAGATTAAATTACTGATTCACTCATTCATTTGTTTGCAAATCTGTCTATTGTTTAGAATACTCAAGTAATAACCATCTGAATACATTTGCACACAAACTTTAATCCGATTTATATTTCTGTAATTGAAACACATATTGTAATTTTCCTTCCAATTCACAATGATGTTCTACTTTAATTTATATTAAAAAAAACATTCCAATAAAATAGTGTTAAGTGTTTATTTGTCTATTAAAACAGCAGAATCTCAAATATACACCTCTGTGGGACACCTTTTTTAATGAAAAAAAATTGATTAAACTATTAGTATTTTTCTGGGAAATCTTAACTTTGTCTTTATTCTTCATTCTCAGTGTTTTCGTACAACCTTGGGACATGTGCCAACAGCAGAAATAAATGCTCCCAGTTTGCAGACTGCAGAGATTATACCAGTGGATTCTGCTGTCACTGCAGACACGGCTACTATGGAAATGGACTGCAGTGTGTGGCAGAGGGTACGCTTTTACTTCTGAAATTATAAAACATAATAACAGTGAGAACATTCTAGCAATAAACAATTAGTTTTTTTTTTACAGGAAAGCCACAAAGGATGAATGGTAAAGTCAATGGGAGGGTTTTTGTGGGCAACTCTCAGTCTCCAGTGGAGTTCAGCAGCAAGGACCTCCACTCGTACGTGGTGGTGAACGACGGCCGATCCTATGTTGCCATCAGCGACATTCCTGATGCTCTGGGGCCGTCGTTGATGCCATTGTCGGCCATCAGTGGTGTGATCGGCTGGGCGTTTGCTCTTGAGCAGCCTGGATTCAAGAACGGCTTCAGCCTTATTGGTGAGCAGTGATGTCAGTTCTGACATTGCGTTACTCTGAGACTCCTTTTTTCAACGTGTTGCTATGTTCAATCTATTAATCAGATTAAAGCTGCGGTATGTATGTTGAAACTGTCACTGTGTCATAAGAGTACAGGATGAGTCAGATCAACTGTGAAGCTCCTCTACCTTCTCCCAGTGGCAGAAGGTAGAGTGCTAACTGAATGGTTCAGTGCTAACTAGAACCATTCAGAGCCAGGAGGCGGATCTTAGTGCTGTCAATCACAGCTATCATCTAGCATAGCCTGTTCAACTCATAAATGGTTTTCCTGTAACAACAAGTTGTTTCTCTGCCATTAACACATTTAGCAAGAACTACATGAGATTGATTGACAGCGCTAAGACTCTCCTCCTGGCTCTGATTGGTTGTTTTTGGTGGGGAGTGGTGCATTTCTTCAGTAGCACAGGAAGGAGATGGAGGAGATTGATCTTTTCACACCTAATCTGTTACATTTTCAAGGAGTAATCAGTAATCAAGTTACTTTTTCAGGGTAACTATGAATGAGAATTTAATGCTATGAAACTAGGAGAAGGATGAACATTTGCGATTGAGTTGTAGCTTTACTGACTTACCATCTGGATTACAATGTTTCCATGGTCCGGGTCTTAAATTTCACTGTTTTCTGTAGGGGGAGAGTTCACCCGACAGGCTGAAATGACCTTTCTACCTGGAAACGAGAAGCTAACCATCAGGCAGGAGTTTAAAGGGACGGACGAACAGGACCACCTGGTGGTGACCACCACCCTGAACGGCCAGATCCCTGAGGTTCCTCCAGGCACTTCCATCCAGTCTGAACCTTACACAGAAATCTACCAGTACAGCAGCAACCGTAAGACACAGAGTCTGACCCTTCAGGGTGTCTTTATTGTATTTACTTATCAGGGTATTTTACGTTTCAGTGATCACCTCATCCTCCACTCAGAACTACAAGCTGATTTTCCCCGAAGGAACCAATGAATACAGGAGGTTTCAGTGGCGTCAGACCATTTCCTTCCAGGGCTGCCAGCATGGTGAGGTTTCAAGGGACATGAAGCCTACGCAGCTGCTAAGCGTGGATCAGGTCTTCGCTCTGTATGACGCTCCAAACCAGCTCCTCCGTTTGGCCATGAGCAACAAGATTGGAGATGTCAATGGTAAGGGCATAAAGCGTCTGCATAAAAGAGACTTCCGCAAAAGGTTTAGTTTTGTTTTTGCTCTTTTCCAATAAAATTGGCGTACAAATTGTAATTTTCAGGGGGGGAACCAGAAGAGAACCCATGTTTTACTGGGAGACACGGCTGTGATACCAATGCCATTTGCCGACCCAGTCAAGGAAATGAGTTCACATGCCAGTGTGCCTCAGGATTTAATGGTGATGGGCGTACATGTTATGGTGAGACTGGTCTTAATGAAATATATCAGCATAATCTCTGCAATTCTTTTTGATGTGTTTTTTATGCATTATATCTACACAAAGTAGAATTTACATCTAAAAGGGAAGGAAAATGATAAATGGTTTTCCTCTTTTACTCTTGCTCCCCTCAATCAGGTCCAGTTACTAAAATTTCCTCCTTTTGTCTTTTATTTTCCTGTCTCTTGTTTCTTGTACCACTGGGTTAACATTTTCATTGTTAACAATCTGCAATTTACAGTAATCAAATAGCTATTTTATCACATTTTAAAAGAAGGAAAATAAATCTAAGGCCATTTTTTCAGATTCAAACAGAAACTTCAGAATAAAATACATCATAAAACTGTAAACAGAATCTAATAACTCTCTTAAATTTCATAATCATAACGTGACAAAATATAGAAAAAGTTAATGTGATGGTTTTCTAAGCCACTATGAATCACACACTTCTCATATCTTTTCCAGACCCACTATTAACATAACTCAAACTTCCCTCCGGTGGGACGGACAATTGTGCCACTTAACAGGGGCTATCCAGTGTGTTGAATCCCTTTGACATGTCCAGTGTGGTCATGATTTCCTCCATACAACCAAAAGTCTTCTACATGAAAGAGCAAACAGGAAGAACACACAGTAGAGAGAGGAAGGAAGTTTTTCAGACAGATGCTATCTTGGGAAAATTACCAAATCTCATCAAGCTTTTCTCTTTGATCATGCAACATCTGACAGGAAAACAGACGGGTTTCATAAATGCAGATTTCAGAAGTCAAAATTTCTTGGGAATAATTAGGAAGTGATAAGAGCCTGTTGTCTTTGCCAGACATCGATGAGTGCAGAGAAAATCCTCAGATCTGTGGACCTAACTCAATCTGCAACAATCAGCCTGGGACTTTTCGCTGCGAGTGTGATGAAGGGTATCAGTTCGGTATTGATGGACGGACATGCATCGGTGAGTGACCTAATCTCTTTACTTTAAAAAAAATACCATAAACATCACTAAGTGTTTGTTTCAGATATAAACATGAAGTAAAGTAGTCTGGCAGCAGCATTTTGAATAGCTTAAAAGATGATTCACTATGTAGTAAATTCAATAGGATCTTGTAATTATCTAAATATGATAGCAAGAATGCTACAATAATTTTCTCTGACTTGGTAGAGGAGAGGATATGACACAATTTATAATTGTTCCCTAAATGAAATGAATCGAAATCAAAGCCAAAGGAGGGCTAAAGCTATTTTAAATTCTGGATTTTGTTGTTCAGGAAAAGAAAGCAAGAGCTTTGGGTGGAGCTATAATCATTGTCTCAGTCGTAATGAGAAATAATTACTGAAAAGATACCCATCAGTTGTGACTAAGGCGTAGACTAGGATGAACTATTTAGCTCAAGGCTGAATGTCATCAGCATTAAAGTGACAGGAAGTGTAAAAATTATTATTATTTTTTTTAAAAAGCCAGCTAATGTAAGAAATGTAGAAGGAAAAAAAAAAAAAAACTGACCAAATGTTCTGGAGTTCAGCTTGGGTTGCTAGGTGATAGGCAGAATTCTGCAGGGGTTGCTAGGTAACGGGCAGGGATTTGCTGGGGTTGCTAGGTGATTGACAGAATTCTGCTGGGGTTGCTAGGCCAGGGGCTGGGCTTTGCTGGGGTTGCTAGGTGATTGACAGAATTCTGCTGGGGTTGCTAGGCCAGGGGCAGTGTCTTCTGATTTGTGACGTTTTAGTTTTTTTCTAAGCACTTGTGCTGTTTTTTAAGAACCAAATGAAAGTACAAAGACTTGCAGCATGTTGAGCTGAATCTCCTCAACAGGTTTTGGAAGTTAATACCATTCGTAAGCTCTTTTTTTATTTCTTTCCTTCCACAGAGGTTGATCGACCAGTGAACCACTGTGAGGAAGGAACACATAACTGTGACATCCCCGAGCGAGCTCAGTGCAACTACAATGGAGGTTCCTCTTACATCTGCACCTGCCTCCCAGGCTTCGCAGGAGACGGGAGATCGTGCCGGGGTAGGAGAGAGGAGAGAGTGTTAGCTTTTTGGAAGTAGTTAAATTACTGGGAACGTTGTGCGTCTACGATCCAAATTTCTAAACACCTTTAATTTGCAGGAAATTGAAACTATAAAGCGGTGTAAGACAGAATTGTAATTTATTTGAAAATTTTATAATAGATTCAGTTGAATTTGAGATATGCTAAGTTAAAAACTTCATATATTTCTAAGAAGCTTTGGCAACTATAAATATGGGAGAAAAACCTTTGACTTTCTTTGCAGAATAGTGACCTCGCTGTGACGTTTGTGTATAGATAAGCCTGAAAACCTTGTTACACCCAGACAACACATTTTCCAATGAAGGTCTTCTCTATTTCACATGTGAAACGGTGCAATATTATGTCAATATAACAAAACAATAGGACCTCATATTGTGCTGCATGCAGTTCAGAACCACTTGAAAGCCCACAGAGTTGGGTTGAACTGAGTTAAACTGTCAAAAACCATCATTTTGAAGTTTGCTCTATGAGTTATGCTGCTCCTTTTTCCTCACTCACCCTCTCGTCTTTTTCCTGAAGACATAGACGAGTGCCAGCAGAGCAGGTGCCATCAGAACGCGTTGTGCACAAACACACAGGGTTCATTTATCTGCCAGTGCAGGCCGGGTTACAGCGGAGACGGTTTCTACTGCTCCTCAGGTGAGTCTATGATTTATACCAGAAGTGTCCAAACTTTTTACTAAATTCACCAAGTTGAGAGCACTCATGAGCCACAGTTTATTTCCATTTTTAGGCAAAAAAAGCTAAATAATGTTATTGGGAATTCTTTTCTTTTTTCCTGCTCGGCAACAAATTGAAATTACAATTTAAAAGGTCTGAAAAAATGTCTCAAAGTTGTACATTTTCCTAACTTGTTGGTCAAGAAATACATTTTTGTTTATTCCCAGCAACAAAAATGAGAAGTGTCCTTGAAAACCCTTAACTGTGTTTAGCCCATTTTAATTACTGTTTTTGAGTGAAAAGTCACTGGAGATTTGTGGCCTTACTTACGATAGCAATAAAATGAAAACACAAAAGAAGACATGCCTAAAAAAACAAAAAAAACCCATTTGTTTTGTACTTAGAATTTATTATTTAAGATGCAAATTTGCTATTAAAAATCAGCTCTATTTGCCATTGCTATACTGAGTCACACTGCGGTTTATATCTGTTCTATATTTATTCAGGTGAAAGAGTTAAAAGGTTTCATCTACTCTGTTCTTGGTAATAGTTTTATTGAGGTTATTTTATACTTCTGGCAGAGAGGGGAGTTTTTCAGAAGTGCTCTGTTGCTACTTGGAGGTCTGATTTCTTTTATTCTTTATTCAGAGCGGACCAAAACCCAATGCGAGGACATCAGAGAACGCCTTCTAGGTCAGACCAGCTTCAATCCACGTGGACCTCGACCTGTGGAACAGTTCATCCCTGAGTGCGGCGAAAATGGTGATTATCGGCCAGTACAGTGCTTTGGTAGCACTGGGCAGTGCTGGTGTGTGGATCGAAATGGACAAGAGATCCCTGGGACTCGCACAGACGATGGCAGCCAACCTTACTGTAAGTAAATTGCTGCTCCCAAAACAGCTACGAAGGGTGGAATCACACCAACTCTGTTTTCTGCGCTTTAATCGAACCCTGGTCCGTTTGCCTAGAAAGTCTTGTTCAGACCAAAAATGCTAACTTTGGTCTGTCTAAAAACCTAGGTCTTAGTTTGATTAAAGTAAACCTGGGTGTGGTTCGAATGCATATCTGAATGCCAAGCGGACTGGAGATCGCTCCAAAAACAGGAAGTAGACTAAAGCGCAGGGCATTCTGGGTAAATACAACCTAAACAAATGTGTGAGTCTAGCACTAGAGGGAGAAATGGCTCGTTGTTTTTTTTACCAAAGACAAAAGAGAAATCCTAAAATCTGACACTACTCCATTTCTGTTTACATTTTGTGAAGAAAGAAGTTGCGCTGGTCTTCTTCTGAAGTTTTCATGTCGTTTCCTTCAGTAGTTCTTGGTGCAGCGCCACCACAGATAATTGGGGGAACAGGTTTTTCAATTGGTGTGGTTCGTTTGACTCAGTCCAGGTTGAAAGCGAACCACAGCATCTGAAAATGTAACAAATTTGCAACTTTGGTCCCCAATCGAACTGAATCTTCCGGACCATCAGCCTTAGAGTTTGATTAAGGTCCATTGATTTAACTCCTAATTCTTTTTTTTACTTCATCAGGTCTCCCTCATGGCACTGTGGCTCCACCTGTTGGACCCCGACCTCGACCCGATGTGGTTTTGCCCCCAGGGACACACCTCCTGTTTGCCCAGAGCGGCAGAATAGATCACATCCCTTTGGAAGCTTACAATATGAAAAAGCAAGATGCCAAGGCTGTCCTCCATCTTCCTGTAAGTTTCTTCTATAAAATATTCCCTCGTAAGTCTAAGATCCAGTTCTAAACATTCAAAACGTTTAGACTGAACATCAAAACATATCCAACAGAACAGGAATTATTTCTTGCTACAGCCACTGAATCTTGGGTCAAAGACTTTGCTCTCTTTCTGTCAGACTCCCATCTGCTCCTTGTATTTAGGACTTACATTTTTATTGGAGTCACATGGCGGCCTCCGCTCTAATGACTAACATCAGTTTGAGATGTTTTCAACCAGCTGGTCTGAAGTTTGGCTCAGTGGCCCACACTGGATTTTTTACTGAAATTGTTTGTGTCTAGACGCACATCTGCTCCCCGACTCTCAGAACAAACGCTCTTAAAAAATGTTGTTTGTTGACCCATCCGCAGGGGAAGGCAATCATTGGAGTGGCCTACGACTGCATGGAGAAAATGATTTACTGGACAGAAATTTCATCTCCTTCGATTAGCAAGGCTAGCATAGATGGAGGAGAACCCACTGCTGTCATCACATCAGGTATTTCTGCTTCCTTATACTTTAACACATTAAGAGACTGCTTTGAAATAAAGTGAACTCGTATTCTTGCAGATTTGAGCAGCCCTGAAGGGATTGCCGTTGACCACATGGGTCGAACGATGTTCTGGACCGACTCCGTGGCCGATCGCATTGAGGTGGCGTCTCTGGACGGGACTCAGCGTCGAGTCCTCATAGATACAGATCTCGTAAACCCCCGAGCTATCGTCACTGACCCCATCAACGGGTGTGTAATTCTTAAAATAAAAAGCTTAATATCTTCCAGATATTTTCCTAGAAATTACAAGCTAAACACCAGCCTCTTGGATGTGCTAAAAAAATAACATTACATTTTTAACTAATATAAAAGTGAATATACCCCACCGTTTTCACATAATTTAGGACAGTGAAATTTTTAACCAACAGTTTTATCTAAAAAAAACTAATTTCAAATGGTGCACAAAACAAAACCCCACATAAAAAATAAGATACCATAGCAGTCTCTTATTTTTGTTGAAGACCAATTTAAGGCAGAGCTTAAGGTCTAAAAATAAGAGGCTCTTATAAAGTTCCACTAAATCGCTAAATGTGTTTCAGAAACATGTTTAAAATCTAGTTAATTTGCTCAAAATAAGCCTGACTACTCCAAACACTGTGGAAACATGATAATCTCCAAGAACTACAAAGGACTTTGACTCAGAGTTTGAGACTCGAACTAAAATTTAACTTTAGTTGCAAAAATAAAAATCTTCAAAATCTACTTGGACGTTTGCTTTAAAAAGCCTCAACTTTATTGAATTAGGTATCTCCCAAGTTTTATGATTTGCTGCTGGAACATTGTTAAGTTGTGAGTAAGTTAGTCTGAGATCCAAGTTTTGCCTTCAGAGGTAAACAGAAGACTCAGTTTCATCAATTTTCACCTTTTCTTGTTTTTTAAAGTCATTATTGTCACAAACAAGCCAGCAAAACATCAGGAGCAAATTTTATCACAGGAAAATGTAAATCAATTTGACTACAAATAGGCGACACTATGCAGATTCTTTTAAAACAAATGTCTCAGAATATGAATATTACTGTTTTTGTACCTATTTCCGAGCTAATGGCTTGGATTTATATAAACCAGAAATGGGTAGATTACTCAAAAATTGCACTCAAGCGAGAGTAGCACTAAGAAATTACTCAAGAGTAAAAAAGTATTTGGTAAAAATGTTACTCAAGTACTGAGTAACTAATCGGAACATAAATCATGTAATATTTTAAAATTACGTCATCAGATGGAAAAGATATAAAGAAAGTCGCATGGAAATGTTGGCATTTTAAGGAACAAAACGAAAAACATTACTTTAAATAACATAATTTTAAAAATAACAAAATCAGGGAAAAGAAACATTTTTCCTAATCAGTTTATGAAATTTTAACAAAACTGCAGCTCTGTGTCTGATAAATTTTGAGTTAAAACAAGCTTGTCTTCATTCAGTGAAGTTTCTCACAGTGGGTAGAGTAATAAAATCACTCAAGTAAGAGTAAAAACTACAGCATATAGTAAAAATACTCTTAAAAGTATTTTTTTTCCAAGATTTTACTCATGTAAATGTAACCAATTACTATACAGTAATTGGTTACATTTACATTGGTAAATGTAACCAATTACTGTAACCAATTACTATATTACCAATTACTAAATTAATCAACTTTCTGTTTATTGCTGAGTAAAAATTCAATCCATCTGTTTTATTGGATTTAATTGGAAATATTGTGTACTGTTCATCTCCTGACAACAGGAATTTGTACTGGGCTGATTGGAATCGTGAAGCTCCGAAGATCGAAACCTCCTACATGGACGGATCCAACAGGAGACTGCTGGTTCAGAGCGAGCTGGGCCTGCCGAACGCCTTGACGTACGACTCTCAGAGCTCCCTGCTGTGCTGGGCGGACGCAGGTAGGCTTCAGGCGGATGACTAACCTTCACTTTGATGTCTGCTGTGGGATGAGTCCTGTGCTTCACCCTCTTGCCTGCAGGCACACATAAAATGGAGTGCATGAATCCTGGCCGGGCTCAGCGCAGCACGGTTCTGGAAGGACTCCAGTACCCGTTTGGAATTACAACCTTTGGGAAGAACCTCTACTACACTGATTGGCAAAGGTTTGGAGTTTGTTTCTTCATGTTTTCCCAAGCTCAGATTATGTTTAGCTGAATTTATGTTGCAGCTAAGAAAGCGGGAGTTGGGGGATAAGTTGCTTCGAGCGAGGGGTTTGGAGGAATTCGAAAAAGTGACAGCTGCTTGCAATTTCTCAGCTCAGGCATCTGCCAGTGACCTACCAGGGGCCTCTCTGTGATCTCTGCAGGACCTTACACAAGAAGGTTGAGAGGTGTTTGTGGGGGGAGGCGAGCACTTCAGACAGTTTGCAACAAACTGCGGCTCTGAAGCCAAACCAAACTCTTACTCATCCTTGACAGACTTTACACACTAAACAGGAGACGCTGGGAAGATCCCACAGGCAGAGACCTTCCCACATTGCTGAAATCTCTCATGCTGATTGTGTTTACAACAGGGATGCGGTCGTTGAAGTGGACCAATATGCTGGAAAGGAGTCGGATGAGTTCCAGCCACAGAAACGGACCAACATCTACGGGATCACCACGGCCTACGCCCAGTGTCTTCCAGGTAGTAAACCGGTTTAAAAAGTGTGACATTTTTCCAATGGATGTGACAAAAGATTGCTTTAATATTCTTCAAAATGTTGCAAACTGCATGTTTTTGACACTTTGTCACATTGAGACTCATGTTTTTATGTACGGGTGCACCGATTTATCAGCCAGCCAATTTATCGTTGCCGATTTCCTTGGTGATCGGCTGATTTTTACATGTGAAATCGATCTTATATACCTCTGGAAAGGTCTAAAAATCAACTATTGTCCTCTTCTGGTCTCCCATGAGAAAAGTTTCACTGACAGACTGGCCCACCAGGTCATATCTGCACGTTTACAGTTAATAATAATTACCCCACTGTTGCCAACTCAGCAACTTTCTTGCTATATTGAGCAACATTTCAGACAAAAAAAAATTGGTATCGGACAAAATTAGAATAGGCAGGTTAGGCTTTTTAAAATATCGGTAATTAGGAGTGCAATTGATGCACTCCTAATCTTATGTGACAGACCACGACGGAAGCTGCATTTTCATTACAAAAGTGTGCAAAATTTTGTCAATATTCCACTTACATCGAAAAAACAATTTCACAATTGCAGCGTTTCCATTAAATAAGGAAAGGAATTAAAATCACGTAAATAAGTTTGTTCATTTGATAAATTATTACAAACAACAAAACATGCAGCGCCATCATCTCCCAACTACTTCCTGTCGTCCTCGTCTTCTTCTTCTCGTGGTTTGCGTCTCTGGCAACATCTGGTGGTGGATCATGTGACTTGTGTGATGCAAAATAAATGTTTCCATTGCAAATTTCTATGCAGTCAAAAAAACACATTCTATTGGCAACATTTTTTATAGAAAAACAACAGTTTTTATGAAGCAGATTTATTTTCGTAATGTCACATTACATCGTCAATGGAAACGCACCTAAAGCAGAACCCAATTGTGAAGTGGAAGAAAAATATAGATTTTTTTTCCCATTTATTTGACAATAAAAATCAGATCTGGACGTGCATTTCTGTTAAACCCTCATTACTTTGATGCCTCTTTGTAAAATCAGTGGCCTAATTAGTAAATTGAGTTCATTGGTAGCTTTTTGTCTCCATTACAAATGTGCACAAAACTTTTGGTAATGTCGAAGGTGAGGTTGCAATTAGAAAACAAACTGTAAGACGTTGTAACTGGTAGGAAATATAGCTAGCATGCATAACGAGCTTAAAGTAACAGCAGGAATTTGCAGCTCGATGTTTTTTATTTGGAGGAATGAGTCATGGTAAAGCAAAGCACCAGACTTCATCCTCCCCTCTAGATAAAGGCTGGACCAAACCGAGGGAATGTGCAGTGAAGGGAGTGGGCCCCCAACATCTGGAGTTTGCTATGTGTTTCCCTTGGATGTGTTTCATATATATAAAGAGGCTGTTTCCTGCTACTCCGTGCTGTTCAGACTTCTTATTTAAATAAGTGTCCTCAAATGTTTGCTCTCCTTCAACAGGTCAAAACTACTGTTCTGTGAACAACGGCGGCTGCACTCACCTCTGTTTAGCGACGCCGAGGGACCGCTCCTGCAAGTGTCCCGACAGCGGAGCGAGCGTGGGCTGCGTGGAGAGAGAGTACTGAAATCCTCAGAGAGTCGACCGTTCTCAGATGTTTGGACCACTCGGTGTTGCGAAATCTTTTGAAAAAATTGGAGCAAAAGTCAACTTTTTAACATTTCTATTCACTAAAATCTCGTCCATAATAGGTTCTGTACATAAAATTACACTGTCATGTTTAATTATTTCCTGAGTGCACATAAACTGAGAATAAAGCTCAAGGGATCCATAATTTAATGTGAAGTTTATTGGAGCAGCATCTGGTGTCAGTGGTGCTACACTGTCATGTCCGACTAAAAGCTTATTAGCTTTTATGGTCTCAATGTTGACTTGATTGGATAAACATCTCTGTAAAGCTGGTAGAATCACGTTACATACCGGCCAGCTAATAAATAAATGTTTTTCTACCACTCTGAGGCTCTTGCTTTTTTATCATAAGCAAAGCAACGCTGCCATCATGTGTCCGGTGATTGAATTGAAATACTAAAGCATTTTTGCAGTTCTATGGGGATTTGGAGAACTATATGCCGTAAATATATATATTTTTTTTTTGTATATAAAATTGCAGGATGGCGCTATGAGTATTCAATTCCAACCTTACTGTAATCACTACACATGTTTAATAGGTCATTTTGTGTGAACTGGGGACCATCGCGGCTGCCCTTTATTTTTGAAAATCACTGTTCAACATATCAAATCACACAACAGACTAATTTAACTTTACTTCTATTATTTCATTTTATTAATTCATTAATTTTATTATTTCAAAAGGGAAGGCTGTACTAAAAACAGTAACTTTATCATTTGTGTTGGCTACGGTATACTTTAAATACCTGGAATGCGACACAACATGTTTGGCAGCTAACATTTCAAACCGGGCTGCCAAGTTATTGCCAAACAACTCAATTTAAACGGCAAATGACATAAATCATGGGTAATTGTTCATGGGTAACAAAAATCACCTTTTGTGTAATTTCTTTTGATAGCATGTTAAACATCGCAGAGTACGGAGCCCCCTAGGGGACATGGGGATTTTTTTTTCTTTTGCGTTCCCTCGCAATACTTTTGCGTTACCTCGCAATACTTTTGCGTTCCCTCGCAAAACTTTTGCGTTCCCTCGCAATACTTTTGCGTTCCCTCGCAAAACTTTTGCGTTGTGTTCGTAATCTGAATGGTTTAAAGAGCTGCTTTCAGTGCCGCTCCATCTTAGCCTTAACAGACATAAACATGCAGGAAAAAAATCGATTTTCAATCAGTGTTTTGCACCAAACAGTTAATAATAATAAACAAGTTTTCACGGAGGCTCTGTAAGAGCCATATGAATGAAATGAGTAATTATTGATATGACAGGAGCAGGCGGCTTTGACACTTAGTGTGTCGACGTGGGAGTGACGTCACCAGGTATGACTGGGAAGGATACTGGCTTTGTGTGTATGAGGAAGCGGGTGAGCGGGGCGGTCAGTCCTGGCAAAGTTTGGAGCATGATCATCAAAACGGAATAAATCGATAATTGTGACAGAACAAAGAAAAGGTTTAGAGTTGATTGATACACAGACAGATGAGATTCCCCGAGTTAACCCAGTGCGGCCCTTTACCATCATTACTTTGTTGTGTTTTTAATAATAAAAACTTGTTAATAATAAAAACTGTTTGGTGCAAAAAACAAATTGAAAATCGATTTTTTTCCTGCATGTTTATGTCTGTTAAGGCGAAGATGGAGCGGCACTGAAAGCAGCTCTTTAAACCATTCAGACTACGAACACAACAGAGACGCAATCAAAACTGTCAGATGACTTATTACCCGCGATAATAACTCAGAAATAGTCCAAATTAGGATGTATTTTTATTTCTTTCCTACTTACGGAAAGTTTCTGTTTATATCGTAGGTTTGTGGCGCCTTTCTATCCTAAAGAAAGATATAAAACTTCAGATATTTCACAAAAAGATTCTAACATTCATGGAAAAACATCACATAACCTTATATTAAGCATAAAGTACGGCACCCTCCGTAAGAAAGGCTTACAGTGTTCAATTATGCTGCATAACTGACCAGTACAGTATTGCGAGGGAACGCAAAAGTTTTGCGAGGTAACGCAAAAGGTTTTGCGAGAGAACGCAAAAGTTTTGCGAGGGAACGCAAAAGTTTTGCGAGGGAACGCAAAAGTTTTGCGTGGTAACGCAAAAGAAAAAAAAATCCCCATGTCCCCTAGAGGGCTCCGTAGCAGAGAGTACCAAACTTTCCTTTCCTCAATAAATATTATTTAGATTTGCCTAAGAAAATTTCGAACAGCTTCTCTCTTTTAAAACATCGAAAACGCCATCTCAACGCGACTGATTGGATAATGTACAGAAGTTCTTTGAACGCACCACAGCTCACTGGGCCAACTGCCAGTCCTTTCATTGATTGGCACACGGTTTGTGTGACGTCCAATCGGAAGCAAGAACGGACCCATATCACGAGAAAGGATTATAATTGTTTTAGCGCTCCCTCAGACTTGTCTGCAAGGAAACTAGCTCCATTTAAGGAACGTAATCTAAAGGAATTATATTCTCGATTTTCTGTTCCGAACACCTTAGTATTTGCGTATTAAATTACTGTTGTAATTTCTCTTTTTTTCGCCACTTGTTTTTTTTATAACTTTAATCTTACGTTTTGTTTTAATTACGCTTTGAGTTTTTTTTACATTTCATATGCTGGTAAAAAAAAAAAAAAAAGACTACTAAATGAACGTGTAGACGTTCTTTCGTGAATGACTTCCTTTAAATATTGATTCTCGGCGCCTCTGTTGTTAGCAATCGAGACAGAGGGCGGTGCTGCCTTCCAGTAAATGCTGAGGGCAAAATCGCCCAGAGCCTGATCAGTGCTGTACGAAGTCTAACTGTTTTTTTAGTCACTGCAAACCAAGGTACGTTCAAAGATGTAAACTTCATATTTATTCTGCAAATGTAAGGGGTGTGTCGCCTTAACCAGACCATATAATTATTTTTTTAAACGCAATTGAGGATGCGTTCATTTCTCTTTGACACAGTTCTGACAGATGACAAAACACACAGATCGAAGCGGTGCAATAACCAATAAAATAGCTAATGTTGTGACTGTTTGCGACAGAGTTATAAATCTGAAATGTATGGACTTATTTAGGACAAGGTTTTATAAGTAATAAATCTATGGCTTCTGCGGTTGATATCTAAAAATCTTTTCGTATTTTCGTTATAGTTTCCAGTGCTGTGCGTGTCCATTACGGCTAAGGTAGCCATAACATTAAGCTCACGGAAGGAAAATAATTTCAAAATAAAATATCAAGCACGACTTTTTTCTAGTAAAAGCTCCCTTCTTAGCTGAGAAAATAAACACTTTAGATTGGAGAAAATATATTATTATATCGTCTAATAAGACTTTAGATTGTGTATGTAAAATTTTCCTAGTTTTGGTTTTGACAAACAAATCCATAAACTTTAATTAGACTGGATACTGTTTGCAACACTTATAAAATTGCTAAAATTATTACACTATGAAATGTTAATGAAATCCATATGCAGTGTATTTATTTAAAAAAAAACTAAATAAATCTTTTTAGTATTCTATTCAAAATATTTTCATTGAATACTTATTTTGTTTTATAGCAAAATTACACATAAAATATTGGAGATATCTATAAATACAATATTGTATTAATTATTCTGTTTAGTTTTCTTTCTTTATTCACTTTTTCATTATGTGTATCACTTTGCTGCTGATACATTCCCAATTTTACAACTCTAGAATAAATAAAATGGTTATAAAAACAACTAAATGAAAAAAACAGTAAACATAAATTTTTTAAAAGTGAAATTACTTACAACATTCATATGTTGCGTTTTACGAATTACCCAACGAATCAATAAAAAACAAAACTAAAATTGCATACATTTTTCTCTATTGATTTGTACTTCAGTGACGCGTAAAAGCTTTTATTTTGAAGGAAACTCTCCAGCGGAAATCGCTTGGTATGGAATTGCCGCTAGCTTGATGCTAGTTCTGTGCAGTACCTCGTTAGCTAGCTTGAGCCCGTTTTGTTTTGGTTATGTTACGCTGCGACTGGATCGTCAGACCGACGTTTTTCGGGTTCAAGTCAGGGCAAAGCGCGCTGTAGTAAAGTGTTAGTTCATCTGCAAGCCGTTTTCTAAGAACAAGTGACTTAGACGACTTATATTTTGTTATTTTTTTGGCTTTAATACCCTTCTACATCATGTATTTCCATCCAGGAGCTCCACTTTAAAAGCGGCGAAGCGGCGCAGTGAATCATGAATCTGCAATGAAAGACTCAGGAGAACCTCTGGGTCTCTTTCCGGGGCGCTTCCAGCCTCCCGGGGGTTAAGAAAGGATTGCTGTAAATCCCTGACTTTCTCGAGGAAGCGCCTGGAGAACCTGGAAGCCATGGCTCATCTAGAGCAGACCGATCTGTCATATGCGTGGGAAAAGTATATGGACTGTAGGCTGCAGGGAGCGGATCTGCAGGTAAGGTTCTGCAGCAGTATGTATAGGATGCATGCTCAGCTTTGTTGGAGGTGATCCTTGTCACTGCTACACTGCAAGCCAGTTGTTCAGGAGGTGAAAATATGCAATAAAAATGTATCTTTTTTCATTTTAGTAAATATAAAATATAGTTAGCTTCATATTGAACTCTTAAAATGCTCCCTTGGGTTATATTAGTCATATTCTGTCTGCATTGGTATCATTTTCCAAACCTTCTGGGCTGTTCAACAAGGTTGCACTAATCAGGAATGCAAAGAAAACATTGTTCAGACATTCTTATTGTCTAAAACAATTACCTTTCCTGTTTTTTGGCTTCCCAGAGTCACTAAACCTTAGGGATTGTGTTCAGCAGTGTGTAAATGTCTAAGGTGGCTTAAGAAGATGCTGTTTTTTCTTCTAAAAAGAGATGATAATCAAATATTCAAGAACTTAGTTTTTTTCAGTTTTAATTATAAGAACTACTTTATGCCTTTTTACTGCTTGTTGTAACCCAAAGAAGACGTTTGTCATGAAGTTACTCATGAATATGTTTATACAGTATACCACCAGCTTAATATCTTTAAATTATACCTCATATTGCCGATATAGCAGTACACCCAAACTGCTACCACTCCTCAGATCTGTCCTAATCCTACTTCAGAACCATTTACCAGCTTTTGTAGAAAGAAATAATCTCACAAGTGTTGAAGTAGAAGCACGTACATGCTGTGTGGTGAATCAGAGCAGAGATGGAGGCAGGTGTAAACCACAACTTGTTGTGTTACAGTGTGAGTGCATTATTGTCTGAAAGAGCTGCGATGTGTTTGTTCAGAAATCTCTCCCAGACTACTGCTGCTCCTTTTGCCTTCCCCTTGTGCCGCTGGAGCAGAACGGCAGTCGGATCACGAGACCTAGATTAGGATCAGACTGCGTGTCTTTACACTCATCAGACACACACTTATTCAGAAAATATAGTGGCTCTCAACAGTCCAGACCCCAATTAAAATGCCAGATCTTATTTAATATAAAAATTATGCCAGAAATAACTGGTTTAAATGTTTATGTAATGCAAATGCTGGTACAATTTATCAGAAAAACAAAAACATTCAGTGTTTTTCTGCCTTGCAAAATGCTTGTAAAAGGACATCTGTCATCCACGGTTCTCTTTAGACAAATTTAATCTATTAGAAAATGTATTGCTTAGAATCACTGTGATGCTAAAAATTAAAATCCGCCATAAACAAGCCTGGAAGTTTTGCATCAAACTGTTATTTACAGCTGTTGATAATTTGATCCAGTTTGGCTTAAAACCCTGGTTTTATCAGAAGAAAAATAACCTCACAGCATGATGCTGTCACCACCATGTTTCATAGGGGGCATGGTGCTTATTTACTGAGATCACAACACGTTTTTCCCACTTGGTTTTAGAATATATATATATTTTTTTGAGTTAATGGCTTTTCTGTTAGACCAGACAGTTTGTCGATTTGTCTTTTCATCACTTCTGGAGAAACGTCCAGATTTTGATTCACCGTTCTCCAGTGTTTTCTGCTCTTACTCACGATTCTTAGAGATAAATAAGATGCTGTGGGTTTTGTTGCACTCTTGGCTCTCCTCACAAATAAATGAGGAACAGCTACCCTTTATTTCTAATCAGAGCTGCTAAACCCAGGAGGACTAAACCTTAAAATTGGATCAAAAGGTGCAGGAACAGAGGATTCATTTGAGAGTGTGCACACCTATACAAACAGATTATTGTATCTTTGTTTCTCTCTAGTAGAAAAGCTTGTTTTACAGTTGAATTGTATGAGGTACATTACAGTTCACTGACCTAAATTTTGAAACTGGTGAGCTTTATCCTTATTTACCTGCTTTACACTGAGGATGGTCTGAATTTTCTAATATTTTAACTAAATCTGTCATTTTTTGTTACGATAGTTCCCTTGATACAACTGCGGTTGCTCCTACACCTGTCAGTTAGATAAGCGTGATCATTTAAGTGTATGAGACACACAGAGAGGGTCTGTTAAACACAGCTGTCCTCTCCAGAGAGCTACCTTTCCCTCTCAACTGAGCCTGATGTGGGGAAGACATTGTGACAGTTTGTGGTGCTCACATGGCTACCATTGCGCTACCAGCAAATTATGTTTTTTCACAACAGCACACTGTAGGGTTTGGCAGTCCGTGTCTTTTCTTTGTCAGACAGCATGTAGGCAGCAAAATGCGAATTGACTGGGAAGGGATCCATCACATCGCAGCTCAAGAAATGTAGAAATGTTAGCTGGAATGCACAAAATAAGCACATAAAAACCCCCACCTTCTGTGTTTTGTGACTGTTTGAGCAATTTTGTTCTTGTTTCTTTTGTTAAGTAGTGAATCTGCTTTAGATAAACTTTGAACAAGCTAGAGGCTCGTGTTTGGGAGGTTTTTGGTGCTCCCCTTTGTTCTTTCTTTTTGGTTGTTTTGAGTTACTTTAGACTGATGTGTTGGCACATCTTGTTATTTAATTTGCACTCAGTGATTTCTGAATTTTATTGGTTCTTTACTTTTGTTTAATTGGCTTAAGTTGTATTGTGTTTTGGTTCTGTGAAAACCTTCTTTTGTAATAAATCATTCTTTCGTTCCACTTTTATCTCTGGACACATTTTATGTTACCGCCCCTGGACCCCTAGACCTAAGGGGGCGTAACAGTGGCACAAAAACAACACCAAAGAAATTTAGTGTTTGAGCAAAACTGCTTGAAAATTGGGAGTGGACATCTACACTCCCGATGAGTGTAGATGTCCATTCATGCAGGCTAAATAAGACGGTGATCGTGCGAAATGTCTGAACACTGACAGCAGGAGGACTCTGCTCTTCTGTTTTGCATCTTAATCTGTGATCACACCTTGCAGTGAAATATGGAGGGTAAATAAACTCGTTCTTTTACAGCAGTTGATGAGGAAGCTTATATAAAAGAAGTGTGAAAACACCAGCGCTTAAGCTGCTGCCTAGTTATATCTGCAAACTTCACAGCTTTACTGTTCTATCGCATCAAATCACAATAAAAAGCAATAAAGTTTGTACCAAAATGGAAAAAGTGTTGAAATCATTTGAATACTTTTGCAAAATGTTGGATCTGGTGTCTATTTAACTTCCTCTGTTGTGTTTTTACAGCTCAGTGATCAGGTTTGCTGCTGTCGGATTGATAAAAATGACCTCCAGGTCACCTTTACTCCCATGACAATATGGTCAGCAGATGAATTTCTAAGATAAAGAAATTATTTGACAGATTGGTTGTACTTCCTCTGTTTTGGAGTGAAAACATTCTTCTGTTTATAAAGGAGAGTTAAATAAATTCCTTTTTGCATTGCATGGATAAAAATTCAAATAAGAGTATTTGCTTCTATTTAAAAACAAAATCTTCCTTCAGGGAGATAAATCTGCAGTTTGTGGTCAGTCATGTTTCCATTCTCGCTGTATCCTGATGAGCTGAGTCAATTTAGCAGAATGGTTTGTTGGGCAGGAGCCAAGCATAAGAAACAGGTTTTCTGTCGCCTGTCAATGTTGAGTTTCATTATGAGACAACAGGATGTTTCAAAACCAAGTGAAATCAGTCACACTCCTGGATTGATTCTAACTCTGCTTCTCATGGCTGATCAGTCTTGTAAGTACAGCTCTGCATCTCCTCTGCCTTCTGTCCTGCTTTTGTTTTATGGCTGACAATCATAAAAAGCTGTGATGCAAATTATCTTTCATGCACAGTGCAGCTTAACTACTCACAGCAATCTCGTGTCGGTAAAGTTGCTGAAATGTTTTGACTTCCTGAATAAGAGAAACCCTGGTTACACATTCCAGCCACATTTCATGTCGTTACGTCTTCACACTTGCCTGTGCCAGTACGTTCTGGTCTTTCTGTGGTGAAGTCCTGATTGCTTGACTAAAGAAGATTAAACTTCTCAAGCAAAGCATATGGCAAAATGGGATGAATACAAAGTAGCTCGTAGAGATTACAAGACTGATCCACCTTTATTTCTCCATTGTGCAGCTTTCAATGTGCTTTGTGTTTTTTTTCTAGTATCTCTTCAAAGCTGTACTTTGTAAAGTGTAATGATGTTTATTAGGAAAAACTGCTAAAAACCAACAACAAAATGTGCTGCAGAACAAGGTGAAGGGTGAGTGATTTAATCTCTCTTTAGCTCTTATTTTTACGCATTTACTTACAAAACAATGCGAATTTGAACGCTCTTTTTATGTTTTAAGCAATATGTCACCATAAGAGTTGCATACAAGTTTCTGTAGCAGTTAGCTCAGCAGAAAGGAGCATTGCAGCTTAAGCTTTGCAAAGCAAAAAGTGATGATGTGTGGGAAGCCACATCAGTTGGACACAGTGTGGAGGAAAAATTATAATTGCTTTTTTTAAAGTGTTCTTGCTTTTTGAGGACTTTTTTTCTCAAATATTATAGAAATATGAAAACCGTTACCTGTTTTGGGGTTTATTTGGAGATGCTGGCTGATACCGGCTTCCTGTTATTGATGAGGTTCAACCTAGAACGTTAAACTTCTGATTTTCTTTTATTATGACTATAAAACATATAAATGTGTTCGTCTTAGATTTTTGTAAAATTTGACAAAACTATGTGCTAGTTCACCTCAGCTTCTCTTATTTCAGGAACAGTTTGATCATATCTTTGATCTTGGGCTGTTTCTGCTTCTTTATATGCTTTTTTATTGTGAATTTTCACCTCCCCTGAAGGTGCGTTTGAGATATTTAGCTACAAACACTCAAAGAATCACAATTTTGGCATTTGTGGTACGGTTACTGAAGTGTCCCAGCTGTGTTTTAGTGCTGCTTCAGTAAGGCGTCTTATTTATTTATAAATTACCACTTAAGTAGGAGTGGGTTAAAGGTTGTAAAACCTTTGAGCAAACAAGTGAAGACAACTGTGGTTAAATTCTGGTGAAACATTACAGAAGAGGAAATCCACATGAATGAAGCATATTTGTGGTTTTTTTGAGCTCTATAGAAAAAGGCCTGCACATCATTTGCTAAACCTACTTTCTGTCTCTGCTTTCAGTGAATAAAATGTTTAATTCAGTGATTTTCCCTTTTTAAATTCACATGAATTCACAATGACTCACCTGTTTGCTCATTAAGGGAAATATACGACTGTGACGTCTTGTGATTATCACACCGCTTTCAGCATCCTCATGTTGATCATTGTAATTTATTTTTATAGCTTCCACACTTTCCTCATGTTATTTATGATGATTAAATTGAAGTTCTTAAGGTGTCAGGACTTTTTTTACATCTGCATTTATCGTTCTGGCCCGTATTTTCAGTCCAGCTTGCGCCGATCGCTGACTTGTTCCACTCGACTGGCTGAAAGGATGAATAATTCATCTCCCTTGTTCCAGGCTGAGTCAGACCTCTGAACCATTGCTCCTCTGCCTCAGCTTTTTTTCCACCTACAGACACGTTATTAAGTCCGTTGCTGCTTTAAAAAGAAAAAAACTAAATTTTAAGAGCAGAACAGAGTGGTCAGAGCAGGATGATAATTTTAAGTAACATTGGTTTACACTTCCTCTGCGTGTTATTTTCAGCTGAGTGGGTTTGAGTCATTTTGCTCAGTTTGAGCGGAAATGTGGAACGTTAGGCGCTCCTCATGACGCTCATCACCCAAATGTCAAATTGCATCAATAGGAATTTCTTACGGGAAGAGAGTGAAAAAATAAATAAATAAAATGTTACATAAGCAGCAGCACGGCTCTTCCCTCTGCCAAGTTGTAGTCTAACCAATTATCCAGAGAGCTGCAGCGTTTGTACCGATGTGGGTGACTCAGCTATGAGACTCCCATGACCAGTTCTCCCATGATCGCCACACTGGGCGCAGCCACTGGATCCGAGGGGTTTCATATTGCAAACATGCATCTCTTTCATGCAAATGGAGGGATTGAGTTTTGTTGTTTTCCATTCAGTTTTGAGTTTCTGTTTTCAAAAAGTGCAAATAATGGAGATTAATTAGTTTGTCGATTGCTGATCTACAGGGTTTTTTTTACTCTTTGACCTCCTGATTCTGTCAGAATATAAGAAGAACAGCATTCAAAATGTTTCTTTGTAGACTTCCTACAATAAGTTGACTTTTTTATTTACATTGAGCCGAATTGATGTCACACTGTCAGTGTGAAAGTTTTGCAGATATTTTAAAAGAGGACAAAATTTGAAATTGTGCCCATTCTGTACAGTATTTTTATTCTGTTTTGTACACATTTTTATATTTTATTTGGTGAGTTTATTTGCTTTCATTGTCAATAACCTTTACTGTGACAAATTATTTTTCCATTTTGTCTTTTTCTATTATCAGAGATCAAATGATAAACTGACTTTAGCCTCATATTTTAGGAATTAGCATGGTTAGCATGGTTAGCAGGGCTGGGATCACTAAACCATTTCCAAATTCTAAAAGCACAAAGTGAAGACCGAATAAAAGTGTACAGTAGGTGGATGCATAAGCTTTTTACACTTTCATTTTCTTAAGCATTGTTGGAATCAAAACAGCAGATTCTGTCCTGTTTATTTTTCTAAAACATATCGCCAAAGAAGAACTTTTACTATTTACAAGCTTATAAATGTAAATTAACACAATCAAACCTTGTTGTATTTGTTTATCAAATTATTTTTATTATTTCTTATTTAAATTTCAACACTTGTTCCACACATGAATCCCTCTAGCTCATATGTGTCAAACCCAAGGCCTGGGGGCCAAATCTGGCTCACTATAGCTTTTTGTGTGGCCCCTCTAGACTCTAGAGGTGTGCATAACTAGCACCTTCAAGTGTTGAAATATTATTTTATCAAATCAATGTAGTTTTGTACCTGTATACCGCCAAATTACATCAGTTTCTTTAGTTTTTTGTAGAAATTCACTCAAACTCAACAGACCCCCACATTTTCTGCAAAAATGGTCAAAATCATTGTGTTTAAGTGATGCAAACTCCCACCTGCAGATGGCAGTATGTCTCACTTCTGATCCGCAATTGGTGTGGTGAGTAGCAAAGTCATATTTACAGTCAGATAAACGCAAATATCTCAAAATTGTAAATATTTCTAAATTAGCACCACACAATCTGTGATTTTGAATGAAATAAAATCCCGAAAACAATCACAAAATACTGGAGGGACTGATCAGTGTTAAAGGATGTTCAGTATTTAATTTTAAGAAGAATTTATTGAATGCAGAGACAGCTATTTACTCAGATTTTGAACAAATTTAACAGTTTGTCAATAGATTTTATCAATACATTCTGGAACAAACCAAAATGAAACTGAAAAATACAATCGTTTTGATGTGGAAAAGTTGGGATATGAGTCGCATTTGCTGTGTGAACGTTATTTCTTCAGTAACAGCTTCTACACTGAAGTGTGTTATTGGTACAACCTTGTATTACCAAGGAATGGTGAGTTAATTTATCGGAAAAAAGATAAAGCTGTTAAAGTTTCCAGCTGGTGGCTTTGATTATATTCTTGTTGCATCTTTATTAAACATGAGTAGTGGGAAAAAAAGAGACCGATTCCATCAACAAACAAATGGGGTCAATAATCTGTAGCAGTCGGTTTCCACCCATCCAGAAAACTGTAATGTTTGGTGGCAAATGATGAAAGACGTTAATCAGTTCACAGGGAAGGTTAAACACTGAGCTCTGTGAACCAATTTCCCTCCTAAGCTGTGTTCACTGGTATCGGCCAGTAATGTCGCCATTATCAAATCAAAGTGGTGCAGAATGCATTACAATATTGGATTAGAGCCCTGGAGGGAAAAAAACAACGCTGTTGCTTGGAAATTATCTCCAACCATTTGGTTTTCCTTTCCTATTTGATGAATTCAAAAACACAGATAACGCAGGGACAAACGGATCCATATAGACACAAATTTTTCAATTTATTTAACAGCGCAAGTTCAGGTCCAGAGTTGCTTCAGGGCGTAGTTTATATGAATTAAATGACAGATCTGGCAGCTTTGCAGCTTTGATTTACTGCCAGTTTTTCTCCCCTGCTTTTTTTTTATCTTCTTCTCATCTGTTGCATTTGTTTCTTTCACCACTGTGATCATGTCAGCTCTCATGTTTTCCCCCTGTCTTCCTCTCCACTCTCTCATCCATTCCTTTCTTTTTCCTCCTTTTTTTTTGTCTCCTGCGTATGGCTTTGTTAGCCCCCTGATGTGCTGTGACCCAAACCCACCCATCCACCCACGTGCTCACCAAACCCATCAGTGCTTTGGTTGGGTTTTTGTCTCAGCTGTTGACCCTGACCCCGGTGAGTGTGGTCCATTCTGCACCTTCATCCTGCAGGATTTAAAACTACAAAATTCTCTTTCTTTAGTATGTTCAGAGTAAAATTAGATTTTGATTATTTAGGTGTAACATTATGTCTCTGTTGCCAGCATATCGAACTGTTAGCATGTTATAACAGCTTTGAAACGGACTTCAGTCAGAGGCATCTTCAGATTTGCTGCAGGATTGACTGTTACTGAATATCCTTCCTGCCCACAACATCTTCATCCACAATAACTTTTGGAAAATAAAAGGACAATATGAGTTACAACAACATTTAATATCCCTTTGGGATAAATAAAGTATCTTTGAATTTAATTGAATTTCAGATAATTCTCATTGAAAGTTTACAATCTAAATATCTACATTTTCTCTGAAAAAAGTGATCCAATAATGCATATTTCTTAACTCTTAAGTGAAATAAAAATACAAATACAAAATAGCCCAAATATCTGAATATTTTGAAATTATGCATCTGAGGCTATAAAATAAATTAAAATGTAGATCTAAATGTATTTAAAAATTAATTTCTAAGCTCGAGAGACAATTTCACACCCTGCAAACAAATATAGCAGCAGCACCTCTTACTGGAGGAGGGTCAATTTCTGCTATTTGTACACCAATGAAAAGTGAAAGTGAGTTTTTAATCCGCTTCCTGAAAAATACGCAGGATATGATAGTCAGGAACACACAAACTAGTTAGATACTCATTTATTTACTATTTTTGCACCATGTATCTCTTTTTTAATCCAGTTTTATGGATACTTGGATAGAGATTAATAAAAGAATTGGTCTTTTTGTTTTTATGTGCAAGATTTGAGTCAATTTTCTTTCCTATTAGAGGGTTTCATATATTTTGGATGGATGAATGTAGTTTACACACTTAATATCTAGATTTATTCAAATGTTTTTGGTTCATTTCTTCAGCTGTTTTACAAATGAGGTTTGCACTCTGATGAAGATATTTTGCAAGTTGCAAACCTGCTACACAAAATGCAGTTGTTAAATCGATTGATATCTAGAGTAGATCTGTCAAATAAAACTGTTTTTAAGAGTGTTGCATCTTGAAATATAATTTATAATAACCAGCTTGGTAAAATATTGTCGGAAGTATTTACAACCTCCATGTTTAATACTTAAAAATGTGCATGTTGAATTTATTTAAATTACCTTTATCCTGACTAGAGACATGTGGTAAAAGACATGTACACCACATATTTGTGGTGTACATGTTTACATTTACTTACCTGTGTTTGTGCATTGCATTTTAGGTAATCTAAATATTAGTCATAGTTTATTTTATCAACCTGTTCCTATTGAAGTAGATGTTTTTAGTATACAGGTAAAAGCCAGTAAATTAGAATATTTTGAAAAACTTGATTTATTACAGTAATTGCATTCAAAAGGTGTAACTTGTACATTATATTTATTCATTGCACACAGACTGATGCATTCAAATGTTTATTTCATTTAATTTTGATGATTTGAAGTGGCAACAAATGAAAATCCAAAATTCCGTGTGTCACAAAATTAGAATATTATTTAAGGCTAATACAAAAAAGGGATTTTTTAGAAATGTTGGCCAACTGAAAAGTATGAAAATGAAAAATATGAGCATGTACAATACTCAATACTTGGTTGGAGCTCCTTTTGCCTCAATTACTGCATTAATGCGGCGTGGCATGGAGTCGATGAGTTTCTGGCACTGCTCAGGTGTTATGAGAGCCCAGGTTGCTCTGATAGTGGCCTTCAACTCTTCTGCGTTTTTGGGTCTGGCATTCTGCATCTTCCTTTTCACAATACCCCACAGATTTTCTATGGGGCTAAGGTCAGGGGAGTTGGCTGGCCAATTTAGAACAGAAATACCATGGTCCGTAAACCAGGCACGGGTAGATTTTGCGCTGTGTGCAGGCGCCAAGTCCTGTTGGAACCTGAAATCTCCATCTCCATAGAGCAGGTCAGCAGCAGGAAGCATGAAGTGCTCTAAAACTTGCTGGTAGACGGCTGCGTTGACCCTGGATCTCAGGAAACAGAGTGGACCGACACCAGCAGATGACATGGCACCCCAAACCATCACTGATGGTGGAAACTTTACACTAGACTTCAGGCAATGTGGATCCTGTGCCTCTCCTGTCTTCCTCCAGACTCTGGGACCTCGATTTCCAAAGGAAATGCAAAATTTGCTTTCGTCAGAAAACATGACTTTGGACCACTCAGCAGCAGTCCAGCTCTTTTTTTCCTTAGCCCAGGTGAGACGCTTTTCGCGCTGTTTCTTGGTCAACAGTGGCTTGACACGAGGTATGCGGCAGTTGAAACCCATGTCTTTCAAGCGTCTCTTGGTGGTGGATCTTGAAGCACTGACTCCAGCAGCTGTCCACTCCTTGTGAATGTCCCCCACATTTTTGAATGGGTTTTTTTTCACAATCTTGACTAGGGCACGGTGATCCCTATCGCTTGTACACTTTTTCTGACCACAGAGCTCTGAGAACAGCCAGCCTCTTCAGCAATAACCTTTTGTGTCTTTCCCTCCTTGTGCAATGTGTCGATGGTCGCCTTTTGGACAGCTGTCAAATCTGAAGTCTTCCCCATGTTTGTGTAGGCTTCAGAACTGGACTGAGAGACCATTTAAAGCCCTTTGCAGGTGTTTTGAGTTAATCAGCTGATTAGTTTGTGGCACCAGGTGTCTTCAAAATTTAACCCTTACACAATATTCTAATTTTGTGACACACGGAATTTTGGATTTTCATTTGTTGCCACTTCAAATCATCAAAATTAAATGAAATAAACATTTGAATGCATCAGTCTGTGTGCAATGAATAAATATGATGTACAAGTTACACCTATTGAATGCAATTACTGAAATAAATCAAGTTTTTCAAAATATTCTAATTTACTGGCTTTTACCTGTATAGCACCAAAAATTGTTGTTTGAAACTGTTTTCTCTGTTTGTCTCTAGGGCTTCAACTAAAGATTATTTTAGATACTGATTAATAGGTTATTTGCATAAATCGGCGCATTCTGCAGATTTTTTGTTGAAGAATTTTATAAAATATTAAAAATACATAAAAAATGCAAATTAACAATTCAATTTCTTTTTTAAAAATAAGAAAAGAAATATTTTATAGTGAACGCCTGGTCATTTGTATCAAATGGTGCATTTTCAACCAAAAACAAAATACTTTTAATATCAACATGTGAAAACCTTCCTGCTTGACTTAACATCAATATGCTGAAAGGCAGATCTGTTTACTATTTTTTGATTTTTGGATAGCAAAAGGTGCTTAATAGAAGCTATAACTATGCCACTTAGTTTGAGCATATTTATAAAGGTTTTCTTTATTTTAAATGCAAAATTGCACAATTTTGTCTTAATTACTGCTCTGAATAAGCATATGTTTATGAATATGTTTTATTTTTTTGAGTCTGTCAACTCCAGTTTACCATTAATCGATTCCTAAATTAGCCAGTGAATATTTCAATAATCAATTCATGATGATTTATCCGATTAATCGTTTCAGCTCTAGTTGTGTCGTTGCCATCTTAAGTCACAGTGGTTGTGGAGCAGTGTGGATTCTCAGGCTTCTCGACCCAGACAGTCAGGGCAGCCACATCAATCAGGGATCAGCATCGCCTGAATGAAACCCATCAGCGGTGTCAGATTAGCAGAAGCGTAAAGAAGCCTTCTGTGTGGTATGAAGAACAGCTGCACGCTGGCTTAGAGGCTTGCATGTGAGCCAGGAAGCTACAGCATTCTACTCTGGAACCAGTAATGCTGTTAACCGAGGTCAGATGGCTCATCTCGCCATTTAGAAAGTCACAGTTTCTCTTTTTCTGACTTCTTCACTCAGATTTCATCTAATATTAGGTTATTTCAGAATTATTGATTTGTTGTGCTTGAGAAATAATGGAGAAATAAAAACTGCACACTACTTTCCAGTGGTTTTTGTATCTCTGATGAAAAATCAAAACTGAGCTGTCACTTTAAAACTAACTCATTGTTACTCTTCCTGAGAAAAGGAAATATTTGCTTGATACACATCTCAGTTCCTCTTCGTCTTTGTGCAAGTACCAATCACGTTGTCGCTCTTGTTTCTCGTTTGTGTCGATTCTCAGATCAGCCTTCAGAGTCTGGAGAATTTCCTCTGTCTCTTCCACTACGTGCAACACCACCCCAATAACAGCACCAAAGATGCTCTGAAATTCTGGTAAGATTTCCTCATTGTATCGTCCTTTTAAATTAATCAGTGTGTTTATCTTACTTAGCATGTGTAAGACTTTGGTGGTGTATTTGAAATCCATTAAAACTGCTGCAGTTCTTTAGAGTTACAGGAAACCTTTAATGATAATTTTTGATAGAAATAATGACCAAAGAGTTCAGTGAGTACTAATCGGATGCACAATATAATGAATCACAATGAGTTTGTGAAACATTGCAATCTCAAGAAATGCTTGGGGACAATATTTGAGGGGACCCAATATTTTAAATGTCATGCATTGTTGTTCCAATTTTAATAATATTTTTTCTCCTCGTATTTCTTCCCTATTTTTTATTGGGAAGAAAACTGCAATCAGTCTTATTGTAGTTTTCAGAAATAGTATCGGCTTTACCTTTTTACATTTTCCTGAACTCTTAAACAGTCGTGTTGAATATTTTAAAATCTTTTCTCACGTTAAAAGCTGTCTCTTCCTTGTACATTTTAAATATTGAAGTGAGACTAATATAAGGTTACAACACTGACTTTGAAACTTGAATCACAGGTGCTTAAATATTTTAGAAGAAAATATTTTCATATTGTGAATGTTTTGATTTCTGTTTATTCTGCTTTGTGGTTTTTAACTCGAGGGATTCAGAGATTTTCAGGACTTTACGAAGTCATTAATACTAAGGATCAGTCTTTTTAAAAAGACTGGCCTTCCCATTCAGATTTTGACCTACACCAATTTTTAAATGTATTTTTTTTTTTGCAACTTACACTGACAGATATTATAAGATTGCAATACACCTTCAATGTTCCAATCTTATTTTACTGAAAAATATTGAACAAAACCCATGAAACTATTGTGTTGCAGCTGCACATTTGAATGTAATTAGATTGCTATCCATTTACTATATCATCTAAGCTAAACAAAAAAAATCTGTTCCTCTAATCTTTTATTTTTTCACATCATAAAACTTCTTCAGCCTTCTTTCAGGGTGATTTTGAGACTTTTGCAGATGGATAAGTATCGTCCGATCTCCCGAAATTAAGGAAATCAGGGTCAATAAATCAGCTGGACAATACAGCTTAAAATGTTCATATTTGATTTTCTCAAAAAGTCCTAATGTTGTTGAGTAGGACTTTAAGTAGTAGACAAAATTGTGCATTGTATGTCAAGTGGAAGAAAAAGGATGCTCTTAAAATTTTCTGACAAATATCTAAAAAGTGTGCCATGCATTTTTCTTTAAAAGAAAACGAGTTAAACAAACTGATACAGTACAAACATCGCAGAGATTTATTACAAAGTATTAAACTAACCTCATCATAAAGATGAAGAAACACAGCAGACAGGCCAGGAGTGGAGTAGTTTAAAGCAGGGTTGGATTATAAAACAATACTCCGAGGTGTGGCAGCATAATTCAGCCAAAAAGCGAAACTGATCAAAGTTGAATGTAGGGCAACCCTAGAATAAAACTTGTTAGCTGCTGCAAAAAACTTTAGACAGGAAGTTCACCTTCGAGCAGAAAAACAACCCTAAAAATCATCATATTTATGCCTTTAATGGTCTAGTTAAAGTCCATGCTTAATTCCAATCAAAAATCTGATCTGTGGCTAACTTATAAAATCAATCCTAAACTGCATTAACTGAAAGTGTTAGCAACATTGCATCAAATGGAAAGTAGCGTGTGTGTTTGCAGACTCTGGTATTGTTTGCACTGCAGCCAGATATACTGATGCTGTAGATAAACCTTGTTTGTCTCCCTGACATCACTGTAGCTGTAGAGTCTCCATCGACCGTGCATTGTACACAGGAACCCTCCCTGTGCCAACCAGGCCTCTGTTTGTCTAACATCTAAAGCTGCATTCCCCCCCAAAAATAAAAACTGATGAATGAAGCCTCTGATGGAAATGACTGGGCTGCAGATAAGAAGCTCAAAACAACTGGATGAAGGGAAAAAAACTGCAAGCCTAAAGTCGGCAGCTGTGTGGAAGCAATTATCTCTGTTTACTTGGCTTTAATCAGTTTCTTGTGGTAGGGAGGATGGTACTAAGAAGCCCCAGAGAAAATAGTGGCTGTAATTGTTGTTCAACCAACGTTCTCTGCTGGGGGAAAAAAAAAAAAAAAAACATTTAATACTAGAATTTAAACTATTAATTGGATTAATCACAATTAATTGATTATTGAAACAATCGTCAACTAATTTAGTAATCGATTAATCGTTAAGTATACAGACTCAAAAAAGGCTGAAAGAACAATAAACTTAGATCAGAAAGTAAGCCAAACTTGTATAAAAATATATATATTTTGTGTTTAAGATGAAAAAAACTTTGTCAGTAAATTTGTTCCACCATGAACTTCTCTAGTGACCGTTTTAGCTTCGCCTAAATTGCCAATGAAACACCTTTTTCTATCTAATTGTTATTATTTATATTGGTAAGTCAAGCAGAGATGGCTCAGTTTTTCAAACATTGGAAATATATTTTTTACCTGCAGAGTCAAATTCAACTTAAAATGGAAATTAAATTTCATTCTTTGCTACAAATGAATGAAGGAATATGCTATGTTGCATTTTACATTTACATTTTATTTTCTGATTTAAAAAAATTAATTGAATTATTTGTTCATTTGCATCTTTACGCTATTTCTAATACCGTAAGCTGTATTACGGCTATGGTTTACATGAAATATTTGTAGAACGTGCCAATTTTTTCAACCGATTAATCAGTTAGTTGTCAGAATAATTGATTAATCAATAACTAAAATAATCGTTAGTTGAAGCCCTATTTAACACAAACTAAAATATTTAAACTAATAAATTACTGAAGATTATATAGTGCAAACTGTATAATCAAATCTACTTTATTGATCCCAAAGGGAAATTAAATTGTATTCTTTTCTACTAATGAAGGAATGAATACATTATATTGCATTTTGGGAAATAAAATAAAAACAATTTTTATTTAAAAAATTTATTGAATTATTTGTTTATTTGCATATTAACTGCATTTCTAATATTGTATAAAAATGTTTGCATAAAATATTTGTAGAATGTGTCAGGTTTTCATCTGATTAATCGATTAGTCGTCAGAATAATCGATTAATCGACATCAACAACTAAAATAATGGTTAGTTGAAGCCCTATTTAATACAAACTAAAGTATTCAGTAATCTATTACTGAATTTATACATTATGCACTGTTTCATTGCCATCTTTTATGAATAACATGTTTGTAGTTTTGCTGATATTCTAGTAGTTTTTACTGTTGCCACATAAAGCGCAGATATTTGAACAATGTGTCTGATCTTGTGGTGGTTTGAGGAGGAATCTGGTCACACTTGGCGACTGCTTGTCAAACCATCTTAAATTTTCTTCTAGCCTCTTTATGGATGACCTTCAATACGCTCAATTCAGAGACCATTTTCATGCTGAGCGGGAATTTCTCAAGAGGTCAACTTGTGTCACTGAAGTCTTGGTCGGAGTGTAATTTTAATTTTCAACGGATGCAACAAATATTTGGTGTTAATGTGTATTTTGTGGTATTTTAACGGTTTAGACTAAAGTCGGCTGACAGGGAGCAGGAATGTCCCAATTATGGTTTAGTTATGCGAAAGGTTAAGTTCTATGCCATTGCAGGCATTTTAAAGAACTCACAGTTGACATATGTGTAACTATGTTAAAGTATTTAAAATCTGAGTTAGTCACTGTTGACTCTGAGGTTTCCCTGAAAGTTTCTCCTATACAACCATCGTACTCTCAGCTGTTGCTCTTAAACCACATTTTGCATTACTACACAAAATTATGTTTGTGTTATTTCCTGCTCATTTAGCTTCTTCTGGATTGGGTAGATCTGACTAATTAATGATGAAATACGTTTATTGTTGTCAGTTTTACAGGGTTTCTCCCAGTCTATTATAAGCCTGTCGGGCCACCAGGCTTTAATTGTGCCCCCAGCAGGCTTATTATTGCTTTTTTTTTTTAAGTCCTTTTAAAATGTTTCAATTTTTTAAGACTTTATAATTGGTGTTCAGGTGTTTTAATGACACATAATTATCAAGTGATATTTTTGAAATTTCCTGTCAACTTTAAATATTTTTTAACTCAAAAACACGACGGGTCGCTGGATGAATGACTACCCAAGCACCCAACCACAGGGCTTAGGAAGTTTTCTGGGGGAAACCTTAGTATTAGTTATGAAACTTTCAGTAGCATAGTTGCTTAGCAAAATAGAGAAATATAATTAGAAAATCATGAAATCAATTTAGACAATTTAGGTTACTAAATTTTTTTTTTTTTTGCTCCAAAATGAAAAAATATATGCAAAAACCTGTTTATTACAAATGATAACCGTAATTGTTGTAGTTATAAACTGAAGCAAACACTAATGTGTCCAAGTTGAACATAACATCAACAATATTTAAAGACTACCAGGTCATTTCCTAAGCATTGACACAAAGAATAGCTGTTATTCAGGTTAGCTGTTGTTTTACAACTTTAACACTTTATCAGAGTCAACGGCCATAATTCGTTTTCCACCTACAAATTGTATGGAGTTTGACATCATAAGTTGGACAGCCTAAAGCAGAAACATTTTTAACATCTAGTTAGAGATAAAAAGGCTCTTCATGTTGTATTTGCACGTTACGGAAGTCTCTGGAGCTCATTTGTGTGATTTCTTATTTATTTGACCTTTATTGTCTCACTGAGATCCAAGATCTCCTTTACAAGAGAGACCTGTTTTGATAAAACAAAACAAAAAAAAATTACAAACACAGCAACAAAACCAGTAATTAAGACATTATTTGATTTGACTAAATTAAACAAGTTAATGAAATGTGAGATAAAACCAAGAGCAGAAATAAGTATTTGAGATTAAAACCAGAGTTTTATCTTACCAAAAAAATCAGTTTTCTAGAAGGAACTCATTGGTTTCTATGTATGGAAGAATAAATACTCTTGGGCATCAAATTTTACTTTGTCTCCAACTTTTTCCCATTTTGAGTTGGTTTTTATGTGACTTTTCCTAGAGTTTAAGTTTATTTTTACCTTTTTACTTTTTGAAGATTTTTATCAAGCTTGTTTTTTCCGACATCTCAAAGCAAATAAATAATATTTTGGTCAAATGTTTTGCATGCTGAACTTCAGTTGATCTAAAGAACTCATGAATTGGTAGAGCACAAGCTCATCTAAGCTCTTTTGGTTTATTTTGCAGCATTTCTAAAGTCAATGCTATTTTGAGTCATATTTGGTTCGAGTTCATTTCAGATGAATCCAGTTCATCCAAGCACACATTCAGATACAATTACAGTTCAATTAAATCCAGTTATAACACAACACAGTCAAATTCAGTTCATCATATGTTCTACTTTGTAAAAACGGGATAATGGAGCAGAGTGATTGATTATGGTTAATCAGCAGTGGACAGGGTCTACTCCCTTTCACAGAAAGAGGAAAAGGAAAAGAGGAGTAGGAAACCAGGCTTAGTATAATCAGCTTTCTGGGGCAACCAGATGGGGGTTGAGCATTAAGGAAAAAGACAGAAAGCACAAAAGCACTAAGACATGAGTACATTTCTATATGGGGAAGAAGGAAGGACTGTAAGTAGTTGAAGACAGTAATTTCTCTTTCAATGTCCAGGAAAAAGACAAGAAAAATATAGAAAAAAAGATGTTATAAGTGAAAAAAACCCTATAGACTTGGAATTATTGGCTTAAAACAAGCTCTTATGCCTTGGGAAAAAGTTAATGTGAGCTAATTTAGTTTTATTTTATGACTACTAAGACATTTGCACTAGAAACTAGTCAAAAATACTGTGCATTTATTGTATTATTTTAATGAATTCATAAATTGTTAGTTAGATAATGGGTTTATATTATAATACTATGGCCTGCTATCCCTAAGAAGATTTTTCTTTGCTTTTAAAGACACTCAAAGTTGCTGTAGTGGAAAATACTAATGCCAGTGTCTATCAATGACGGTTGCCAACTGAGGTCTTCCGCAGGGCACTGGGTGCTTGTCAGTGTTACCAAGACCAGTCCCCTCGACATGTGACATCACATGCTTTCATGTGATACGCTGATCTGCTGCGAATCTGGAAAGCCTCCATTTGAAATTCCAATTTAATGGAATTTGCACAGCAGAACAGAGAAATCAGTCAGCAGTCATGTGAGGAAGTGTGCATATCCAGCTAGCAGGACTGAGTCAAGTTTGGAGCGAATACAAGATGTGTGGAGGGAAACCGTTTGGCCCTGCAACATTTGGTAAGATCATACAGACTGTATGTGTGGATCTGTGCTTTTTGATTGGTTTCTGGGTTTTTAATTGACTGTTTTAAGACAAAAAACAGCCTTAAAATGCCATCATTGCGAGTGCTACCTTCATGGTTTTTATGGTTTCTAATTATTATGCCATCCTGGTGCCATGTGTTAAAGGTTCTGCTGACTTTAAAAAGGACTTTCAGTAATTTGTGGAAAAGAGAATCTCTTTAGAGACACGTGCTTGTTGCACACATGTACAGCAGCTTGGGGCTGCTCTGAAAAGCACGAGGAGGGATAATCACGCAATCCAGATTTCTGTTTTTTTGCAACCTTAGATTAAAAAAACCCCCAAATCTTTGTTGCGTTAAGGATTACCTCATACACGTGATGGGTGTTCAGGAAGCTCTAGTCTGTTAATAATTCGATTTTTGCTACAGGCTTTTGACGTTTTGTGTCTTTCCTTGCAGCTCAGACATGAGTGGGGCCAGTAACACCCTGGCCAGAGAGTTTCTGACAGATGTACACCAGCTATGCAGCGCGGTGGCCCAAAGAGCCGAGGCGCGGGATGAAGATGAGGAGGAGAGTCACATGGTGGCGCTGGGCGAGTACCTGGTTAGGGGGCGGGGCTTCCTGCTGCTCAGTACTCTGGACGCCATCATTGATCAGGTAGGAAAAAACTAATATATGTTTTCCCTTAAAGTCAAATCGTAATGATAAAAAAACTGAGACAAAATTTGAAAGTGTAGCACAGAATATTTCCAGATTTTATTAATTACTCTATTATCTATAAACATAAATGCATTAAAAATGCTTTCTATATATAAATGATCTGCTTTTATCTTCTGTTTTAATCACTTCACATTTTGAGTTTAATGTAGGTTCAAATCAAGTTTTTAGTCCGATGAAGTAAAAGGGTCAAAGGTCAGAGATTTAAAGGAACCATGTGGTAAAAGCATTAAAACTCGCTTTTTGGTTGCACAAAAAAGGAAATGAATAAAGAGAACAATAACAATTTTAGATGAAATAGATTTAGAAGCAATAAAACAATCTCAATATAATTCCAGAATACCAAATAAACAACAATTTACCACATCAGTGAATCTGACTCTAATTTCAGGTTTGTGGTTTTGTATGTTTCATAAAATTTCAGGTAGATTTTTTTTCTCTCTGAATATTACAGAAAATAAAAAATCTAGAAATCTGAGACCAGAAAAGTGTTTGATATTAAAAAAATTACTGGAAGCCTGCACAGCTTGCCTAACTTAGCATACCATACCTAATTTTAGTATTATTTACCCCAAATTGCTTTTAGTTGCAGATTTAGTTTTGCATGGTAAACTCTAGACTACTACTGCAATGCTATTAAACATTCTTCATTCATTTAATAGTTTTTCATCAACAAGAGAATCAGACAGACTTTTCAGTAAGGATGCTGAAGAGAAATTATAACATTTACATCGATATAATATATATTTGTACTGATAACAGTGCAATAAAACGGTTATATAAACAAAAAGGTTGTGCTCTAATTAGATGCTGTAAAGTTTTATGAACTGACCACATTTTCAGTTCTCTAATGGAAATGTTTTTCTCTACAGAGGATGCTTAAATTTCACTGAAGTTTTAAATTCTTGCACATGTCTGTGACGGCTGCTTCTCCTGTATCAACCTGATATCAGTTGGAAATATTTTCGTTTACCCTTCAGGGTTCAGTGCCTAAATATATATTAAGTGTTGTTGATTATGTGGATCTTCAGGGGAATCTTTTCTTTGCTTGTGTGAAATGGTAGAAATGGCCTCAAGGAAGGAGGTATTGTTTCTCCATCAACCAACACCAGGCTCAGGCAGTCCGCTGATTTGTCTGTTCATATGGTTACTGTCTGCACGCTTCACCACAAGTCTTCTGGGAAAGATTTTCAATTACAGTCACAACTTTTAGGTTTTTAATTGCCGTTCAGAGCGTCGTGTTTCTTAGTTCTCTGTATGAGTCCTTGATGGAGTTGGAAATAATGTGACTGCTGGGAGTTATGGTGCCCACTTTGTCAGAAGTCTTCCTGCTGCTTAGTCAGATGGCACCTATAAAATTTTGGGGTTTTGCAAAGCGTTTAGTGTCCATATTTTATAAACGTTGCAGAATAAGCCTAAAGGAATATTCAGGTTAAACCCCAGCAGAGTTTAGACTTCTGTGGTTCATTCAGGAAACTCAGACTGAGATGACATAAGGACAGCAAAGTGATGATTAAACAAACCCCAAGGATGTAAGTCTTTTTTTTGTAGTGTGACAGAGAAATATGATCATCTGCTTCATCAGTTTTACAAAAAACAGCACTTCAGTTTAAAGAAAACTTGAATGGTATGCAAGTTATTATAAATTTGACCTCACATGTTTGGGCATGCACTCACTGTTTATAATTCTCATTTTGTTTTAGCATTTCGTCCTCAAATTTAAGGCATGCATGTGGAAATTGTCATCACAAGCTCTGGCTGTGTGCGTCAGCAGCGTCCCGCTAGGGATCAGCTCTAACATGGCAATCAGAGCTACTTTATAATCAGCTTGTGTGTTGCTAATGCTGATTGCAAATCAAAGAGATAGGCTTGTGATCCAGTAGAAAATGTGTCATGAATTGTATTTGTCCCACTGGGTTGGGAATACCCTCATATGTATATGTATGAAATGTTTTGTATCATTTATGATTGGGAAATGTAACTCTGCTGTCTGTAGAGATCATATTCAGAGTCATGTGCCAGATGTTTTGCTCCAGTTAGACTAAAATCTGTAAAATATTAAGAGGCTGTAAGTAGAGCTGGACAACAAGGTCAATAGTGCAACACCACAATATTTTTTTATGTATCAAGTTACACAATATATATTGCAGATTTTAAAATACATTCTTATTCTCTGTATCAGTAAGCCTGTCACGATAATCAATCAATTAACTGATGAATTAAAATAAGCTTGGTAATTTGTATTCTGATGATTAATAGTTTTTTAAGGGCGATTTTGTTTCCAGAAACTACATAATCTATTTTATTTATGGTTTTGGCTGTTTTGGATATTTAAAATATCACCCAGTACCAGTTTTAAGTGTTTCGAGAATTAAAGTTTATTGAAATTTGACCGGGTGGATTTGCATTGTTATGCCATTATCAATACATAACCTGAAAATTGTCTCAAAACAGCAATATTGCCATTTATCATAATAATATTCAGCGCCATTTTTGATACTGCTGTAACACGTTTTTAAGACACAGGGTTCTTTCTGTTTAAGAGCAAAAATAAAAGATGAATAATTACTATTCCCAATATATTATTGTACTATTCTGGGCTATAGGGTTGTATCTGTTGGAGCATCATTTTGAGGACCCTTTCTGTCACACCACTTGGTTTTTCTCACGTGTTGGTAGATCTCTACAAGCTTGTCGTACATGGTAAAGATTAAAATACTGATATCAGATGGCCTCTACAGTCAGACACTCTCGCTCGTTTGCTTTGGGTCATGAGAAAAACTACTTGCTACTGCAACTAATTATGGTGAACAAAACCCTGAAGAGGTAAACATAAAAAATTGCTACATATTTGTTTAATAATACAATAATACTGTAGGTACCTGATAAACATCCATTCAGAAATGAAAAAAAATACCTTTTAAAAACTTGCTTGATTCCTAGAAAACTTACAATCTGTGTTAAATTGTACCAGAAATTTTAAACTGCTAAACAAAACACTAAAACTGAAAATGTTTTACAAATTTTTCGCAAATCAAAAAAATCTACATTCAGCCTAAAATACTCTATTCCTTATTTGACAAAGAGTTAGATTTCGAAATAAAGCTCATCTGTCTTCTTCCTCAAAAAAATAATAATACAAATAAATTCATTTGAATTTTATGCCTCTTCTAAAATCTGAAGACTATTTCATCATTGTGTTGTTTTTTATTAATAAAGGAGCCTTAATTTCTAGGTTAAGATTTTGTACCATAATTAAACAGTTGAGTATAAACTTGAAACATTATGTTCAGAACGAAGTGTTTTTAACCTAATATTTAACCTTCTACGTTTGACAAATGATCAGGTTTATCTTTTTTAATTAACACATGACGGAGGAATGCAAGGATTACACGTCTGATTCAAAATTCCTCAAAGTATGCCCATCATCTAGCTGCTACATTGCTGCCTGTCACATTTCTACTAAAATACCTCAAAACAAAAAAAACCCAACATAATTTGTAACTAGAAATATTTATAAATTAGAGTCTTGTAAATGAACACAATGAAGACTGAAAGGATACTTAAATTTATGGAGGAGTGGAGTATGACTTAGAGGGAGTGTCTTGTCTTGGCGTGTCGACGAAGTGGGACCAAAGTGACGACTGAAAGGATTTTTTTTCTTTCTTTCTCCATCTAAGTAAGTCACTGTGATCTGTTGAACTCTCAGGAGCTGACTTGTCGGGAAGAGCTGCTAACTCTGCTGCTGTCGTTGCTGCCTCTGGTCTGGAAGATTCCTGTGCAAGAGGAAAAAGCTCCAGGTCTGTTGTCAATTATCGTTACCATCTTACTTACTAATTTCTGTTGTTTTGTTAATGCCGTCACACTCCTACTGTAATTTATGTGTTTGTGTTATTTATCTGTAGCCCGTGTTCATGTTACAATTATTTTATCCTCCTAACTTATTTGGAGGTTGCATCACTTTATCATCCAGCAGCTTTACAGCATTTGTTTTGACGGGTTCATGTGAAGACCGATGAATGTTTCCTTGTTGATTTTAACTATAACGTTTGATATCATCTTCACATGACAGCAATAAACCTTTATTTTCTCAATGCTGCACTGCACTCAGTTTCCTTTTGGCAGAGTTCCTACAAAGCCTTGAAAGTTTAAAACTCCATAAAGCTTTAAGTATTTTACAAGTCTGGAGTAGCTTAAAAAAAATGAAAGTGTATTATGGAATTTTTTTCGTATTCCCAGGTATTTGTTTTTATATCAGAGTATCTTAAAATGTTGCTAAAATTAGTATTTTTTTTTTGTATAAAAGATTTGCATCATCAATATTAATTCCTGACTGAAGGCCTGCAGATGCATACATCTGCATCTGCAGGATACTGACGCACCTTAAGGCTTTATGCATAGATGTTCCTCTATTTAAATGAGAAAACAGATAATAACAATGGAAAGTTTCTTAAACAAATGACAATTTATTTGAAGTGTTGCACAAAGCTGTCTGAATGATTATCTGCCATGAATTCAAATTGTTCTTTTTATATATTTAAACCTAAAAATGAGCAAAGAATGTAACAAGAAATATGGAAATTCCAGCTTTAGAAGTCTAAAACTTAAAAATAGATGTGAAGGAATCCAGATTTAATTTTTAGTTTTTAACTAACTTTTAATTATTGCAGCTGTGAGCAGCATGACCTGTCTCAGAGCAGGAGAACATTTGTGTTTGTAGAGGCATATGACCTGAGAACTACTCCGGCATTTAGAAGAAGACTGCTGATCTTCTGTAACATGGAGTCTAGACATTTTTTTGCTTAATTAATTTTTCCTTTCTGAAACTTTTAACACACAAGGTTTTGAGTTTTGACTAGGTATTGAACTGTTACGAGATTGCCATGAGGTGATAATGCTGAATAAAAATAAAAATAATAGACATGATATCATGTCTACTTATAAATTAAAATGTTTTACATCATGAGTAGATATGAGGACAATGCCATTTGTTATACCTACTGGATAAGCAAAATGCACAAAATCTACAAAATGTTTTTATTTTCAAGAAATGTGTTCCATTGTACCATTATTTGTCACATTTTCAATTTTTTTCATTTTAATGATGCACCTAAAACGTCATAACTTAATATAATATCGACAAGTTAATACGTCATTGGTTTCATTACATTTAAATTGTGAAAATGATGACATTGTTAGCAAGTTCTATGTCACACAACATGATAAATATGTTTACTAAAGCTGGAAATATTTCTCAGCTACAAAATTTTACTTTATTATAAGATTGTGAAACCTTCTTTCAACCTGCTGACTAGCAGTGCACAGCAACAGGTGGGAGAGGGACAGAAAAGTTGCCCCATACTCTGCCCACTCAAGACCTTGATATACCTTTAATACTAAGTGGAAGAAAGACAAAAGAGAAATCCTACAACCACTAAACTGTGATGCTACTTCATTTTTGTTTACATTTTGTGAAGAAGGAAGACGTACGCTCATGTCTTCAGAGGTTTTCATGTCATTTCCTTCAGTGGTTCTTAGTGCAGGTTATTCAATAAGTTTGGTTTGTTTGACACAGTGCAGTGTAAAAGTGAATCATACCAACTGAAAATGTTACAACTGCTACAAATTTTATCCCCAATCAAACCGAGCATGCAAGACATCCTTACTGACCCAAACCTGCTCTTAACATGCAGTGGAGCATAACCTTCTTCAGTATTCACCTTTTTTCACATTTAACTACAAAAATATGCTTGACTGAAAGTGTCTTTCAATGCAGAATGCCAAAACCTGGTGAATGTCTTTGTGTTTGAACAGATTTCAACCTGCCATCCCTACTTGAAGCATTCCTCAGCCGGGAGGTGAAGGTCGTCTCACTCAGGACGGGACAGAAGGCTGCATCTGATGAGCAGAGCTCTGGGAAGAGGTCCCGCATTGGCAGTGGCACCTGGAAATCAAGGAGATCACGCAGAACGTCACAGAGATACTCTGTGAAAGATGCTCGCAAGTCCCAGGTCTCCACCTCAGATTCAGAAGCCAACGCTGAAGACAGAGCCGTTGGGGGCTCAAGGAGCCGAAGACCACACAGTTCCACCATCCAGGTGAGCTGCCAGCATCACCGCTCTGAGGCCTCGCAGTTGACGTCTACGGCCACCAACACTACAGAAACCATGAGTGCACCGTATCCCCACCCCAGGGCCCCCGGGTCTCAGATGATAGACCACGAAACCTTGACCGACCCAGCTGCAATATCCATCTTCAACCGCATGGAGAACTCTCCTTTCGATCTTTGTCACGTGTTGCTTTCCCTGTTGGAGAAGGTGTGTAAGTTTGACATGAGCATCAATCACAACCCCGGTCTGGCCATCAGCGTTGTACCGACCCTCACGGAGATCTTGACTGAGTTTGGAGACTGTTGTGGTCTGGGGGGAGGAGGAGGGATGGGAGCAGAGGAACTGGCTGGAGGATGGACGGAGGAACCGATCGCATTGGTTCAGAGAATGCTGCTACGCACCATCTTGCATTTGATGTCTGTGGATATAAGCCAGAGCGACAGACTTCCAGACAGCCTGAGGCGAAGTTTGACAGACTTGCTGCGAGCAACTCTCAAAATCCGAAGCTGTTTGGAGAGGCAGAATAACCCTTTTGCCCCGCGGTCGAAAAAGACCCTACAGGAGGTCCAGGATGATTTTTCTTTTTCCCGTTATCGCCACAGAGCTCTACTACTTCCTGAGCTTTTAGAGGGAGTACTACAAGTCCTCCTGAGTTGCCTCCAGGCTTCAACGCCCAACCCTTTCTTCTTTAGCCAGGCTCTGGAGCTCATCCATGAATTTGTCCAGCATCGTGGCCTTGAGCTCTTTGAGGCCACGGTTCTGCGGCTGGAGGGACTCAGCAGGGCCAGTTCTGATGTAGGCAGAGAGGCGTCGGAGCGGATACGTGGCCTCATTGCAGGGGTCTTCAAAATAATCAGCGCTATTAAGAAAGCCAAGTCAGAACAGCTTCATCAATCGGTTTGTGCTCGACGCCGGCACCGTCGCTGCGAGTATTCCCACTTCCTCCATCACCACAGAGACCTGTCAGGTTTGCCCGTCTCCGCTTTCATGCAAGTGGCAAGACGCAACCCCTTTGAGGAGGTTGTGGAAGGCTCAGAGGAATCTGAGGGGGATACCGTGCGTTACCCTGAGAGATGCTGCTGCCTAGCTGCCTGCGCCCACCAATGTCTCCGGCTCCTGCAGCGCCTCTCGCCCAGTGGGCCGTCTGTGCTGCAGGTGTTAGCTGGGATTCAAGCTGTTGGAATCTGCTGCTGCATGGACCCTCGTTCAGTTGTAGGACCCCTTTTACATGCTTTCCAATCTCCAGGTCTCCGTAGTTACCAGTCCCATGTGCTCAGTGTGCTAAGTCGGCTGATTTTAGACCAGCTTGGTGGAGGTCAGCCGTCAGAGAAAGCTAAACTGGCCTCTTGTAACATCTGTACTCTGGACAGCAGCCAACTTCCAGGTCTGGAGGAGACATTGCAACAAGGCGAACCTGCAAACATTTCTACCAGTTTATGTTACCGCTCCCAAGGTATCCTGCCTAGCGGAGGAGGGGCTGAGGACATGCTCTGGAAGTGGGATGCTCTGGAGGCTTACCAGGAGCTAGTGTTTGGTGAGGAATGGCAGCTGAGCCAGCAGATAGCCGGCCATGTGTGCCATCTAACGCTACGCGGCAATGCTATAGTGCAGTGGCAACTCTACACACACATCTTCAACCCCGTTCTGCAAAGAGGGGTGGAGTTGGTCCACCATGCTCAGCAGCTGGGGGTTTCTACCGTCTGCACTCAGGTTTGCAGCTACCACACACAGTGCCTGCCTGTGGAGGTCCTACTCATCTACCTGCAAACATTACCAGCACTTCTCAAATCAAGGTGAGCTCCTCAACCACTCTTCTTCAATCTGGAATCTTCTGACCTAAAAATGGCCTATTATGCTTCCTTGAACAGGTTAGAATAGGTTTCTGGGCAATACAAAACATGTTCATCTCATTTTTTGCACAAAATCATTCTTAAATAATATTTTAATTCCTTTCAGAATGAGTTGTGTTGGGGCCTCTTGTCACCTTAAATCCAAATTGCTGCTGCTGGCCACGCCCCTCAACTCAAAGTTTACACTCAAACATGAAAATGGCTGCAAACAGATGCGTAATTATACAACCCTACATCTTTGAAAATCAGAAGTGGAGCCTCCTGTACAACCAACAAGAATGCAGCAAGTGGTTTTTTAATAGTAAGACAATAAATAAACACTTGTCTTTTGCACCAGCCATTATACAATGGTAAAACCAGCTGACCAGACGTGCTGGAGCTCCCTTTGGGTTGCTAGGTAACGGCGCTGGGCTCAGCTCAGGTTGCTAAGTAATGGCGCAGTGCTATTTAAAATCTGAAGATTTTTGAAACGGCTCATTTTCTAGACACCAAAAAACATGAATTTATTGACAAAAAAATGTCTCTGTGTATTTATTTCCATATAAATGGAAAATTTGAATTTTTATACAAGAAGACCCCTTTAAGTTTTCTCTGCTTTTGTTGGTTTTGCTCAACTCTTACTAGCTACCAATCCCAAAGACATTGGGATTATTTGCATAAATACCATAAATCCATTTACTTCTCAGTTTTTATAATTTAGTGCTACATTGCAATTTTCAACAGTTCAGGGATTGTCTGAACACGAGACATAAAACTTACCCAGCCACCTCAAAGAAGACTGTATCCACTTGGTCATGAGATCCCTCTTTCCAAACCCATGGTAATTGTCACTAATCAATAATGTATCCTGTTTTGGTGTCTCTAGTAAGAGATGCAAGACTATTGACTGTTATGTAACATTGTTGCCTGTCTTTATAAGGCAGGTATTGGTGATCCACATGCTACATTTCTTTTTCAACACCTTAAAAAATATCTTTAAGAAGATCTACATAAACATATGGAATTGAATCATTATGTGTTTTCTTTTGTGACCCATTTAGATTGGGTTCAACTAGCTTGGTGTATACTGAGAGATAAGTGAGCAAACGTTCTCACTTTTGAGATGCTCACTCAAAAATACACCTAATTTTAATTGTTTATGTATAATATTTATAATTTCTATTTGTGTTTTTTTGCTGCATTCCCAGGTAGTTTGATGGACTGATCAATATTTTACTACTGACACTGATTTTGGCCAATTTGGATTTCTCTGCTGTTAAATCTGCAAAAACATTTAACAGCAGCATTCAAAATATTTTCTGTCTTATATTAGCAATTATTGCAAACAGCATTTTTAAAATAGCAGCCATTTTGTGTATTCCTCAAAGATTTTTAAAAGGTTAAATGCCCTATATCCTCCATGTTCCAAACTGGAGAGACTTTGGTGGACTCTGCTCTAATTTGGTGTTTTCATGTGAAAATCTTGTCTCTCGCTGTTTTGCAGTCTGATTGAACCGTAGAAATATCGAAACATGTCAAAGAAAACATACTTTTCCTCTAAATAGCTTCTTGTGTTTCTATATTCTTCCTCTGACTACTCTTTTAAACACCTCATTGATGCAAGCAATAGCTAACTGTCTTCCTTCAGTAACCACTTCCACCCCAAAGAGTGTTGTTATAACCTGGTAGAGCTTACATATGGGGCTTTCACTGATTGGAAAAATTATTGATTTTTGAACTTCCACTCTGAAGAACTTTTTTTTTTTCTTCAGACGTTTTTTTGGTGCATCTCTAATGTTGAAATAGTTTTTGTGCCGCATTTAATTCAGCTGAGTATGTGGGGGAAAAAAATCTTTTGGATAAAGTTACACAACTCTAATAAAACGTTTTGTTATTCTTCGAATATTCATATTAAACATTTAAGTCCTAAATGTATCATAATTCGTCAACACTTTGCGCTATCTGAAAAATTCCAACGGTTTCTGAAAGGGGAGATGTTGCTCTTTCCAGCCGATGTCAGGTTATTACAGTAATTTCACTCCCACCGTAGCAGGGGGTGAAATTAATCTGAGGGGCGCTCTTTTAATAGAAGGTAAATTGTAAAATAACTTGCTAAATATTAAAAGTTCCAGTTGTTATGCATAAGTGGGCAAATATATTTACTCACAAGACATTTAAAGAACTGCGTACAGTTAAAATAAACAAAAATATCCAGCCAACATTTTAAATTTAGGACGTAGAGGGTTAATCAATTCATCTGATGCCTGGCTTGGACTAACATGCCACATTTAAAGTATTTAACCTGTTCTAGGAAACAAAATGAACAAATCTAGCTACTGGAGAAATTGCTTTTATACAAGCCCACAATTTGAGAAAAAAAAGTACATTTGATTTTTATGGTTGTTCTGTAAATTAAGGAGCTCCATCTGCTGGACCAATCTGGTAACATTGTTTTGATAAAAACAGAATTGGTAGATTATTAAGTTTCTCATGCATATATTAGGTAACATTAGAGCGTTTGAGGATAATTAAGACAAGGAATTTTATGCTCTGACTCTACATCTGTGACCGTTGGCTTAACACAACTCCCTTTCATAAAATCGTACATATCACGACATGAGGAGTTAAAGATGAGCCATCTTGATGGAATTTCACGTTGCCAATGAAACCAGGAAATGTTCCGGAGAGCAAATCTAATAAAGAATGAGATAAATTGGAGGAAGGGTGAGGAAAGGGTTTCAATTTCAGGGAGAAAAAATAACAGCTTAATTTATAAATTGCATCTATTTAATTCATAGATGTCCAGCTCCAGTCCTCAAAAGTCAATGTCCTGCCAGTTTCAGACGAGTCTCTGCTCCAACACAGCTCATTCAAATGTTCCACTTTGGACACCACTACTTTAATTAAAAACCATTATTTGTACTGGCAGGGAGTTGATGTGTAAATTCAGGAAATATCAAGTATTGTTTTTTGATTTGACCTTATCCTAGAAGTTAAATAAGATTATTTTTCGTATTAGATGTAATATTTTGTTATTCATCTCTCTCATTTGTATTAAAGTTGAACACAAATTTAAATCCACATCATAATTATAATGGCTCATAAAACACAAAGAGCAAAAAGCATAATGGATATCAAATACAGTAGCAGTTGTGGTTTAGTTTTAGCTCATTTAAAGCTGTTAGCTACTGAGTTACATATATTGTGGTTTATTTATATAAAGGTGCTGCTAGTGAATTATGCAAGTCTAGTACAGCTGACCATGCTTTAGATAATCTGCATGTGGTTTTCCCAACATAGGAAGAGAAATTGCTCTATTATCCATTTAGATTTTTACCACACTCACAAAAAGAGGCTAAAAGTGACTTTTTAAGGATTATTTTGGATTTCCTTTCTTGTTGTGTCTCCAGGTGATACTTTATACTTTCTATAAATATATATCTTTCTGTCTGACAGACAGTTGTGCTTAGTACAAGCATATGTTGTGTTAGAGTCAATTAAACGTATTTATTTAAAAGCACGGATACGATCGCTGAAGCAAGAATAAATTTACCACTGACTATAAGGGACGTATTTATTTGTTTCCTGTACGTTTAATTCACGTATGGGTTGACATTATAGGGGAAAATGTATTATAAATCACAGTGGACATATTGGTGCTAAAAATCATAGCTAGATTTGATCTGAATTAATTAGATTTATTGACTGAGCGTGACCTTAGGGGTGTGACTGTCTCTAATGCAGTTGGCCATTTTATCTCCCTATCTTTTGATTTGGTTGTTTTCCAAAAGATTAAAAACACACGTTTGAATTTTCATCTGTTTTTATCTGTTTCTCACCAGTACTGTTATTCATTTGTGATATTTAAAGGCCACTGAATTAGAGTTAGACCCAAAATTATTCATACCTTTGGTAGATTTAGATTTAAGGTAATTTTCATTCAACCTAGAAGTTTGTTTCTGATGTGAAATGAGACGGGCTTCTCGTTTATGGATGATAAAATGATGTAAAAAGAGTATGAGTTTTTAGGAAAAATAGTCTGTTTTTATTTACACTTAAAATAGTTTGCCTTTACAGGCATTGCCATCAAAATATTTTAACTGCTGAGCAACATTTTGATAATATTCTTCAGGTCTTTGAGGTTGGAAAGCCTCCTTTCCATCACCCTCATATTTTTCTCCCTTAAAAAAAATTATATTAGATTCAAGTTGGGACTCTGGCTTTTCACATGTTGACATTAGAAATATTTATTTAGCGGCTTTTTATCCTTTGCTACAAATGATCAAGCATTCAGTAAAGGAATGCCTTTTTAGGCAATAAAATGTTTTGTTTTCTTATTTAAAAAGGAATTAAATTATTTGTTTATTAGTAACTTTTTATTTACTTCTAGAAAAGGCATGAGGCATAAGAAACATTTGCAGAATGTGCCCATTTCTTTTTGTCTGATTAACCAATTAATCTTCAGAATAATTGATTACAAAAATAAATGTTAGTTGCAGACCCGTAATATTTTGCATTTAAGCCAAAAAGTTACATTTTGGTCTGATCTGACCAGATGTTGCCTTTTTCTACTAGAAAGCATAAACTGGGCAATCAGATTTTAAGTTATGTTCATATTCAAAGTATTTCATCGTAGCTCTACTCATTGTAGTTTCACGTTTTGTGTTTCAGAGTGGTGCGAGACCTTTTCATCAGCTGTAACGGGCTCAACCAGGTGACAGAGCTCGTCTACCTCGACCAGACTCGCTCTTTGGCCTTGAAGGTGTTTGAAACTCTGATTATAGGAGTTGGACATCAGCAGAGTGACGGGCTTCTTCATGAGCTGGAGAGTGCCGACACCAAAGAAAGGGAGGCCATCCTCGGCCTGGCTGAGGAGCTAGGGTCACGAGGTGTCGGAGAAGGCCCACAGAGCCTTAGCAAGTTCTACGAAGGCCTAAAGGAAGTGTATCCACGTCACAAAAGCCGAACTGGACAGAACCCTGGACCAGGGAGAAGCAGAACGGAGACCCACCTGCATGTGATCAACCTGTTCCTCTGTGTGGCCTTCCTCTGTGTCAGCAAAGAGGCGGATTCTGACCGGGACTCTGCCAACGACTCTGAGGACACTTCAGGTTACGACAGTACAGCGAGCGAACCTCTAGGGGGCCGCCTGCCGTATCTGTCCCCAGACAGTGTGGCATTGCCCTCTAAAGAACAGCTACGGCGAGCCGCTGACGTCTGGTCTGTGTGCCGGTTCATCTACATGGCCAGCCCTCTGTTCCAAAGGCAGTTCTTCAGGCTCGGAGGACTGGATGTGTGCCTGCGCCTCATGGCCATGGTCATCCAGAAACTCTCGTGTAAGAGCAAGGATGGAAAAACAAAGAAGAAGAGAGAGGGCAAAGGGAAAGGCAGCCCTGAGTCTGCAGTTCCTGCTGCTTCACTGGGATCTGAAGATCCTCCCTACGAATCAGGAGATTTTCACAGTTTGGGTCAGACTGAGGGGAAGACCAAAGATCCAGGAAAGAGGTTTGATGAACAGTGGCAGCTTCAAAGTATTCGTCTTCTTGAGGCCCTGCTGGCGATTTGTCTACACAGCGCTAACTCTGCCATGCAGAGGGTAGAACCGGAGCTTTCTTCTCAGGTTGGTTTATCATCTCTATGGCTAGTTTTCTTTAATTAATTGATTATTGAAATAATCATAAACTAATTTAGTAATTGATCAATCACTAAGTGGTGTATGCAGACTCCAAAAAGGCCATTTATTCAAAGAACAATACACTTGGAGACATTATTAAGCCAAAACTGTACAAAAATATGCACACATTTGGCATTTAAGATCAAAAGAACCTTTATTATAGTTTTAGCTTCACCTGGATCAAATTAAGCACCTTTTGATGTCCAATTATTAATCACTTAATCAAAACAAACAATCAAAGGCCGAACTTTTCACATGTTAATGTGAAATTTTGTATTTTTTATTTTTTTTAGATCCAGATGCATCATTTGCCAGAAATAATCAAGCGTACACTAAAGGAATTCTGTTATTGCATTTTGGGAAATAAAATGTGTATTTCTTTCATTTAAAACGGTATTGAATTATTAGGTTTATTAGCATATTTTAATGTATTTATAATGTTTTATAAAAAGGCTCATGTGGTTAAGTGAAAATCTGCAGAATGTGCCACTTTTTAAATAAGATTAATCATATTAATTGTCAGAATAATTGATTAATAGTTGGTTAGTTGCAGCTCTATTTATTTTCTCCGTACTTCAGCCACAAAAAAAACTATAACATTCAGTGAAAACCTGACCTGTAAATGTTTTGCTCACACTTTGAGAAGCCCTGATCTATTGCATTTTAACTTCAACAGCCTCAGTCTGTGGAGGAGACCCTGTTGGAGGTGAGAGACCAACTGTCTCGCTCAGGTGTGGTGAACTCTGACCTTGCTGTACCTCTGTTCGACTCCCTGCTGCGAGTGGCCTTGGCTCAGGTGTCTTCATGTACCGATACACCTGAGGAGAAACCAGAGAGGGTAAGTTAGAGAACCAAGATAGCAAGATACAATCTATGCATATTTTATTAATGGGTTTATGTCGGCACTCGATTTTGATTTTGACTTCAATATGGCAAAAACACAAAATCCTACCAAGGATTTTTATGTGTAGTTTCTAGTGCAAATATTTTAGTTTTTTTTTACTTCAAGTGTGTTAACTTACAGGTAAGTAAGTTACATTACAATTTAAAAGTAAATTAAGGTCAACCAGCCCCATCACCCACCCACTTCTACGAAATCAAAATGACCTGCATTAATATCTTAATATTAATAATATCTTCATTAATATCTTGAAAGCCAAAGCAGCACAAACAAAAGTTGTTGCTCCACAAACCAGCACAAACATAGTTGAGTTGATTGAGACCAATTTTGTATGATTCGAAGACGGTAGGGGGGCTGGCTGACCTTTCATGATCTCTAAAAACATTTCTAAATATCTTTAAAATGATAGCGGCACAAATAAAAAAAAATTTGCTGCACAAACGTTTGACACCAATTTTGTCTGATTTGAAGAAGGTGGGGTGTCTAGATCCTAGACCAAAAATCCTTGGTAAGATTTTTTTTTTGTGTGTGTGTGTGTGTAGTGAAACTTTAATTTTCAACACAACTTTTTTTCTTGCTGCATTATTTCAGCAAGATGTATAAGCTTATTTTAAGTAAATATCTCCTTAATATTGATGAAAAAGTACTGATTCTACTGACAGATAAATTAACTCATAACATGGGAAAAATGTCTTGCTTTAAGTGCAATAATCTGCCAATGAAACTAGTACTTTATCAATATTAAGGAAGTATTGACTTAAAACAAGAAAAGTTACTTGTAAGTTTGTTTGTATTACTTCAAGTGTAGTAAGATACTTGCATAAAAAAATTAGACCAAAATTACTTCGTAATATTTTATGTTGTTGCAGTGTAGTAACTTTAATTAATATGTTCTATTTTACTTTTATTGTTTGCTGCAGCTTTTTCAAACTTGGATATAGGAAAGTGAAGGCGATCGCAAACATGCCTGTCCAATATTTCCATTCAGAGCCATGGATCCATGACATGTTTGTCTTTAGGGTGTACTTGATGTTAAATGTGCTCTCAGTTGAAGAGTTTGGCATTCTACTTATTCAAGTTTGGTGAGCTGATTTAACAAAATACATTATTTTTGTGGTATTTTAGTGGAACTGACTTCTAAAAAAATGAAGTTAAATGTTGCTATAACCAAAGCAGAGTTTTAGTAATTGAGGAAAATATCAAATTTTGATTAGAGGATGTTTAGATTGCAATTTTTTAGCTTCGTTTTTACTTTCTTGTCTCTTATTCCTCCTCTGCTCTGTTATTTTTAAATAAATTCCAACCAGCCATAACACTGAATTTAGCAAGTTGGCAAATGGTTGCTTGTTTTTCAAGATGTCATGAAGGTGATAACTAAGACACTATCACCCAGTTATGAACATTATCAACACCCCCTCTGCTGTTTCCGTTCTGAATTACCTGATTTATTGGTATCAAACCAACATACCTGATTTCTTTAGCATTGTTGGCTAACAATAACGTCACCTTTATGGTAAAATATAAAAACAATATTATAAGTAAAGAAGTTGAGCGTAAATGAAAGGAAAGCAGTCATCCAGCAAAGTATTGTCAGTCACTAAAGTAAAGCATTTACACCATGTTGCTGAGCAACCATTATCTGGACATCAAGATGGGAAACGTAATTACAGCGTCCACAAAGAGCAAGCATGACCTATTTAAATTTACACTCAGTTTCACCCACTTTCCTGTGTTCGGTGCTAAAGCATTTTATTTTTATCAGCAACATTTATCATCTATAACGAATCTGAAAATTAATTTAAACATCAAACTATTCATGATAATTACAGCTGGATGTATTTTGATGTGTGTCTCCACCAGCTTTGCACTATAAAAACCTCAGAGTGTCTATGAGCATCAGTTTTCCAGGTTTCTCACTTTGGACTTTGACTAGGCCACTTAAACACATTAATGGGCTGTGATCTGTTTCATATTGGCCCAATTTAGGGGTGTTTAGCTGCTTGTTGTTTAGCTCAGTTGTTCTAAACTGAGGTTTAGAGTATTTAGTCTCTGCTGAAGTAGTCAACATCCACACAGCATGATGAGGCCACTACCATGCTTCACAATGGGTTCAGGGTCTCGTCAGTCTTCTCCCACACAGTGTTTTGGATGTAGGTCCAAAATTTCAAGTTATGTAACATTTTCTTTGTTTCAAGCTCCAAATTCGACTTTTTATTTGACTTTCTGTCATTCTTCCATAAATCGCTGATTGGTTTATCAAATGACGAATAATAATCTTATAGTGATCCAGAGTACCGCACCCAGAAGCCTGACCATATAAGGTCAATATTGCCCTCTTTACACTGGCTGCCTGTTTTGTATCAGATAGATTTTAAGATTCTTTTAACAACTTATAAAGTTTTAAATGGATTAGCCTTTTTAAACTTCACATCTATGTCCAGAACCTTAAGATCCAGTAATCAGTTGCTATTAGAAGTCCTTCGGACTTGACTTGAGCTCAAAGGAGATCGGGCTTTCTCTATGTCTGCTCCTGTTCTCTAGAATAAATGACCTTCCCAGATTAGATCTGCCCACACCCTCGGTCATTTTAAATTGCTTCTTAAAACTTTATTTTATTCATTGGCATTTAATTGAGGCCTGATATCGTAACTTTTCTGTTGTGATGTTTTATTTTTATTTTATTTACTTATTTTTATGTTTTAATTCCATCAATTTATTCTATTATGGCATTGTTTTTGTACAGCACATTGGTGCAGTTTTGACCTGTTTTTAAAATAGTTGTCCAGTTAGCAGACTCTTCCACCTGAGCTGTGGCTGTTTGTAAAGTTTAATTATAAGTTGACTTTTGAGGGATTTTCTTTTTTGCACTGGATTTAAAATCCATTTATTTAATATTCATGATTTTGAAGTGCAAAATGCGCAAAAGTATAAGGTGTATAAATACTTTTCTAAATCACTTTAACTGCATTGTTTCTGTAAACTAAAAGTATTGGATGAGAATATATCTTATCCATCTTTTTTTTTTTTTTGCTCAGATTTATTGTTTTTCTAAGAGCTTAGTACTTTCTCTGTAGACCCAGCAGAGAGTGATGTTTACTTAAGAATTACCCAATTTGCAAAGCTCTAAAATTAGTGTTTCGCAACAGAAGGTGTCGCATTTTTTGAGACGATTACCTACACGTCACAGTTAAAGGTATGGTTTCTCACATCTTGGTGGTGTCAGAATAATTCCTCCTTGTCTGCATTATTGTTGGGAGTTTTCTGATGTGTGCATACTATAACCAACTGTGCACAACAAGGAACTGGGCTGTGTAGACGCAGTTCAAGTCAGCTGATATTTGTCTTATGACAAAAACTTGTACTTTTTTCCCTCCCTTTTTTCACCACATAAGTGGAAAGACCACTACTTATCATGCTGGAAATACTTTTGGTCAAGGAGATTTGTTGTTTTAATCATCAAAAGATTTGGCGATTAATCTTAAATCTTACCACCATTTAAGGTAGCAGGATTGGGGAGGAGGATCTTGGTTTAGTTTCATTTAAGCTTTTGTTTTTTTTACCAGAAGCTCCAGGTGTTTGCTGAGGGGGCGGCTCCGGCAGGAGATCTGTCTGAGGAGGTGGATGAGGTGCAGAGCTGCAGTGTCCGGCTCCCGGGGGAGGAGGAGGGCTACGACGCTGATAGTGAAAGCAACCCGGAGACCATGAAGCAGCAGGAAGAGGGTAGGTCCACACACAAATGCACACTCAAACTGTGTACACAACTCTTTGTTACTGCAAACCTGAACCGTTTGCTTCAGCTGTACTGTTTCTTGTGGATTACTATTAACGTCATCTGCTCTTTGCGTCTTGTTTTTGTTGCTGAGAAATGTCAGCAGACTTATCTGGCTTGACTAAGAGGTCATGTGCTGGTCTCAACCTCTGACCCTGCTGAAAACTTGCCTCGGGAAAACCTCATTTCTAACTCTAATCAACTCAAAACTGAATGGTTCTGGACTTTTTTTTCCTTTTTTTTTCTTTCGACCCGTTCTGTCGTGTGACAGAGATAAAGCTACATCCTCCTGTGGAGGATATTTAGCAAGAAGAAGTTGATATTTTTATTGCGTATGGATGACAAAGCAGAAAACAGACCTGCCCGATGCAGGTTAACGAATTGGCCTGATTACACTGGTTTTCTTACTTTAATCTCCTCAGAAAGGACTCATTGTGATAAGTTTTACAACTGGCTGGCAGCGAGATGCTTTGGCCTCATAAGCTGCATCTTGTGACTTGAGGTTCCAATCTGATGGAGGCGCTGGCTTCATGGAAAAACGATTGCATCACCTAAAATAGAGAGCGTTTTAATTTTGAAGAATGAGAAACAAAAACCCATCAGCTCTAACTAATGAATTATCACGTTTTGAACGGTTATGAAATGACTATCTCTGTAAAATATTCATCTGGTTTTGAAAATGGTCCCTTTTTTGACCTTTAGTCAGACTAACTACAATCAGATACTTTGTTTTTCAATCAATGTATCTTTTTCTACTTTACATAAAAAACATATATTGTGCAAAATAGTGATAACTGTGGCCATTGGCTTTAACATCTATAATTTATTTCGTGTCAAATTTATGAGTTTCTGCTTCATATTATTTTTTGGCGTCTTTCTCTTACATTTGTTTTCTTTTTTATATTTATTTTTAAATAAGGCACATACATTGATGTGCCTTATTCAATGCGTAAATGAATTATTATTCAACGTCTAATGTGTAAAGACGACATTACACACGTCTTTGTAGTTTTATATAAATTTAAAAAATATGTGTCAAAATACTCATTATTGCTTTCCAACGTGTTGAATTCACCTTTCAGCTTAGACTGTATTGTGCTAATCATCAATCTCTCATATATCTACCTAGAGCCATTTTCTTACATTTGTTTTCATAAGATTATTCAATAATTTAAGAAAAACTGTTTTTAAAACCAAAAAAAAAAAAAACTTGAGGCACAGACCAAACACATTCAGCAGTGCAACAGAAGAATTAAGGTCAACTTCATTTATGCTTATTTTGTGTGTTTTAGTTCCAACTGCAGGCTTTCAAAACAACTCTTAAATGATTTGCACTGATGTGTGTCTTTGGATGTGAGATCAAAGCGGCTCGCTCTCTAGAAAAACCATGACTGACGTCTGAGATTCTTCAAAATCTTTCAAGTTTGTAAGGAGCCTTTTTCTCTTAATGAGACATTCACACTTATTGAAGTACTTTTGCTTCACATACTGAGCGTAGAGTAAATTTACTGTAACTCAAAACATCTTTTTCTCATCAGCTGTTGAATTTTTTAATTATTTTGAAATTTTAACTTAGAAGATTTTTGTTTTTCGACTTTGTTTTGTCAGACGTTTCATAGCTGCTGATTAGACCTGATTTTGAAAAGATTTACTTAAAGGCTTTTTAGGCATTTTTTTAGTAGGAGTTCCAACAAATTCTCTGTTTGCGGCATAAATGCATTTAATCTTTTCTTTTCTTGACTTCTTTTGTGCTGCAAAGTGTTGCATCAGTTGTGCAGCTTTTTTTTTTACACAACCTCACTAGAAAACACCAATAACTTACCCAGTGTAACCAGTATCTCTGAACAAGGAAAAAGAAAAATACACATGGAAATGGACAGAGAATGAGGCGTTTTGATTAAAGAGCGTGCAGGTGACAGATGTGTTAGGATATGATATTTACTCATCTGTTACTGTTACTCCAGCAGTAATGGTGTGACCTTTATTGGGCATTTTATCAGAATGCAAACGTCATTTCATTTTAATGACACGGTTCTTAAAAAACAGTGTCAGACCTTCAGGGGTTTGGGTTAAACTGCTGACAAAAATATGTTTTTCACAACTTAGTTTGTCTTTTTGGTGTTTTTTTTTATATTCTGTTTTAAATTGAACAATTAATCAAATTCTCCGTTTTTGAAAATAACATTTTTGGAAGTTGGGATTTTTTTTTTCCACCAGTGTACTTAAGTATTTATGTTCCATAGTTCAGTGATGTCAGCACGACCACGGCGGCCATCTTGTTTGGCAGTAATGTTTTACAGGTTCTATTTATTTGGACTTTGAATTCAGGTCTGCAAAAAATATTAGGGCCAGGCTACATTTTCAGAGAAAAAAGTCATAATATTCACACAGCAATAGGGTCAAAATAATGTAAATAAAAAGTTCTGATATTACCATAAAAATATATCTTGTAATGTTAGAATAATACATTTTATGGGAACTCCAACACAAAAAAAGCAAAAAAATAAAATTATACATGTTGAGTGTCTTGTGAAGTTGTACTTTACTAGAAGTTTCACAGATAATACTTAACATTTAATAGAAATACTTAACACATCAACTTCAAATTATTATCTGTAGCAGGAGATTGAAACAATTGTGCAAACTACTGTTTACTTTGAAGAATTAACAAAATGAACTGGTCACGTCAAATCTGTTATATTGAAGCATTTTTCCTCATTTTCAAACATTCTTCTTAAAAAGTTCATCTTTATTCTGCTAATATTATGACTACATTCTCATAAATAATCAAAAATTCTCATAATCTGGCATTAACATGACATCATCCAACTCACAGAAGGGATGACTGAAGCAAAAGCCACATTTTGAAAATATTTTATGTAATTTATTTCTTATTTTAGAAAAAAAAGTGAGAAAAAATTTATTAAAATTGGATATGATACAAAAAAAATCTTAAGTTTTATTTTTTAGCCATATTTCGCAGGTCTAGTTTGTAACATTACATGTAAGCTTCATGAATATCTAGAAAAAAGCTTTACTGTCTTAAATTTTCTGCTCTGAGCAGAGAAATTTTGTGTTGTTTGCATTCCAATACATCACAAGCGTTACTCTCTACTTTATACATTCTTCAGGGAAAACTGTTAGACCTTACTGTAAATATACAGAAGACAGTATTTATGTGTTTTTGTGCTAGCAGTGCAGATGCGCGCAGGGGAACGAGCAGCTTCATTAATAAAAGGAGGTTCCAGGCACCGTGTGAGAGGCTGCAGGGCTGCAATCCTGTAAATCATGAGGGGAAACCCAGACTGCTCCAAGGCTGAGCGCAGACCTCCGGCTAATTCATTTCCATGAGATTCCTCCAACATCAGTGGTTGGGAAAGGATGGAGTCTGGAGGCTATTCGTGTTAATGGTGTCAGCTAGTCTGTAGGGCCAATTAATAATCTTTTGGATTGTGTTTTTTTTTTTTTTATCTTACCCTGCTGACTGGACATTTTCTCAGTAGGGAAGGTGGAGCCTGCAGAGTTGAATGAGTTTGCGGCAGCGGCGGAGGATGGGCCGGAGCACGGCGTGCTGCTGTTCCCTGAGATATGCACCATGGAGTTGCGGCTTCTTGCCTCTGGCTTGCCGGACCTGGAGGTTCTCGGTCACGTGTTTCACAGCCTGCTGGGCGCCGTGCATGCCAACCGCCGCAACGCCACCTTGCTCTACGACCAGGTCAGACTGAATACCTCTTCCTCTTTGTGTTGGTGTTCACCGCCTTACAGGTGTGATGTAACCCTTCACTTTGGTTTCTCACAGGGAGGAGTCAAAACCATCCTTTGTAGCTTTCACAACATCCTCAGTCAAACAGACCTCTCCTTTAAAGGTATGTCATTTATTTTATTCAGCAGAACATTTTGTGAAGCATGTCTAAAAGTTCATATTTTTACAGACATGACGTTTTAACTTGGCCCCCAGAGTTCAAGCATAATATTTTGCTTAGATACTTGGCTAAATTTGTACCCAAAATAAGTAGAGTTGGATTTATTTTGCAATTTCTATTGTTTATTTAAGATTTACTTCAGTGTCTGTTATTTCTCCTTAATAACCATCCACTGCAAAGGTATTCTTACTTTGACACATCACCAAAGAATGACCTAGTAAAGCCAATTTACAATCTATGGCACGACCTAAAGATGTACGTTAGCAGACTCTCTCCATCTCAGTGTTTGTATGGGTGCTTCAATTGAAAATGCTTGAATTTAGAAAGAGCTTAATTTCTGTATAAAGTACTTGAAAGTTCTTTATTTGTGATGAAGTGCAATCTAATATTTGATTAAAAGCCTAAATTTATAAAATGTTATTTTCATATACTTAATAAAATGACAGACATATTTTTCAATGTCTGAAGTTAAGTCTGAATAAACTTTTCTGCTTTTAGGTCAGTTTGATTTACCAAAATTATTTCTATTTGCTTTTCTATTTTGCCAAAGAACAATTTTTAGATTTTTTTTTTTTTAATTTGTAACTTTTTTGTATGTTGTGTTGCATTTAATCAGAGCAGGAAGGTCATTTACCTTAACACAATTTGTTTGGATTGTTTTAATGTAGTTAATATTTATAATTCTTGATGTCTCAGTGGCTTATTGATATGTGTAACTGACATAAAGGTTGGCTTATATTTTTTAAATGTTATTGAAATAGGGAGATTTTTGTCAAATTATTGTTTTGTTCTCTGACCAGTCAGGTGTATGTGAGTGAGACATTTCAAAACATAAAATTTTGTTTTCTGTAGAATGTAAAATAAAATCACTAGACATTATTAATAACAGATATCACGTAATGGTGATGGAAATGGTCTTTTTTTAGTTGGATGTATTGTTTCTATCTCCAAACTGTGCTGCTGGAAAGGCATGAAAACTTGCGTTGGTAAGTGCTTGATAAGTATATCAAGTACTTATCAAGCACTTACTTATCAAACGCATATAAGTGCTTGATACACGTTTGATAAGTGCTCAAACTCAACCTAGCTGAGTTTGAGATATTTTGCAGAAAACAAAAGTCAAAAAGTGATCAAAAAATATATGCAAAGCCCTAAAGACCTGGAGCAAATTGTGGTTCTAAAAAATACTGATGAAGACGGGTAAATGTACAGCTCTGGAAAAAATTAAGAGACCACATAAAATGATCAGTTTTTCTGATTTTACTTTTTATAGGTATATGTTTGAATAAGATGAACATTGTTCTTTTATTCTATGAACTACTGAAACCATATCTCCGAAATTTTTTATCTATTTGCAGAAAATGAGAAATGGTCAAAATAACGAAAAAGATGCAGTGGTTTCAGGCCTCAAATAATGCAAAGAAGTTTATATTAATTTAGAAACAACAATGCAAATGTTTTAACTCAGAAATGAATATTTGGTGGAAAAACCAGGAGGTTTTCAATGAGGTTCAGCTGTGAAAACTCCTAATTGTTTCCACAGCTGTATTTCCTGCCTCACTTTTCAGATCTTTATTCATTTAAACAAAGTGAGAACCATCTGTCTGTGTCCTTCTACTTTATGGTAAGGTTCTACACTGTTGGTCTATCACATGAAACAGCAATAAAATATACAGAAGTTTGTGGTTGCAGCCGGATATGATGTGAAAAACTTAGAGGTGTAAATACTTTTGCAAGTCAAGTTTGACAATAAAACTGACACGATTAAGTGTTCTTGTCTTGGTAGATTGAATTGAAACTGTTTATATATTCCTGTTCTTTATCGCTGGTGTTTAGATTGCCAGATGGTGCTGGTGGAACTGCTGGTTGCCATGGTGAGCCAGCGCATTACGGCAGAGGAGCTGGCCCTATTGATCCGCCTCTTCCTGGAGAAAACCCCACCTACAGTAAATACCGCTCTGTCACTCAGCACTGTACTGTTTGCTTACATGCAGCCAGCTTGTGACCACAGTCTGCAAGTTCAGTTTATTAATATAAACTAGAGTTTCTGCGTAAGACGCGCTTCCTGTCACTGCCTTCGCACTTCATGGTTCTTTGAAATTCATCAACACATACTAAGCCCTGGAGCCCTCTTCACATCACACACAGTTAACACCAAAGTGTGCGGAAGAGATGTGACACTGCATCTTATTAGCACAAGTATGTTTGGTTGGAAGATTGCAGGAGAGAGCTATTCATAGCCTCAGTTTAAGTGAAACGTTTATTTTTACAAACCAGGAAATATTCTCAGTGCTTCTTACATTATTAAGCTACGCCAAACGGAGGTTTATAAACCGAAAATTAATCTGAATGATTAATCTTTTTTCCCATTTTTAAAACAACCCTCATATATTTAAAAAAAAATAGAATGTTTTAAGATTATTACTAACACACTTTTAATCATTAATTTAAAAAAACAACAACAGCTAATGAACAATTAAATCAAAATCACTTTATTGCCTTTGCCAGTAAACAAGTTCACAGAGTAGGAAATTTATCTGATGTAATGGTGCATATGCTACAAGAAAAAAAAATGTATTTAAAAAATGAAAATATGTTTATTCGAGCTAAAATGTAGTAACCAATGATGCTAAACTACTATACTGCCTGTTCTCTGCACACTACTTCTGCACAAGTTTTATGAATACAAAATTAAATGTTGGGACTTATTAAGGGTTTATCTATCAGGATTCAGAGGACAGAGGTTTTATTACCTAATTTAGAGTTTGAATACATATGTTAACATAAGGGGGTGGAAAAAAAAGGGGGAATGTTTTGGAAGCTTGTGGGATTTTTGTTTTTGGGAGGGAGTTATGTTGGACGTAAGGTCCAACATGGTTGAATGTAAGAGACTTGCACAGCCAAACACAGCATATAAACACATAAAACAAACATTTATTAATATCAAATCTGAGAGGGTTATCTGTATTGACTCTAACCCTGTTGAGAATGGCTTTTCTTGTTGCTTTTGCTGGTTCTTGTTACTCAGAGCTTGGCTCAAACTCCTTTCTGGTTGAAGAGCCATCACGAAGGACAGAACATCCAATCAGAGGCATAAAAACTGTCACTGTGTGGAGATGATTAAAACATGGATTCTTGTATTTTTAAATGGACAGTATTTTATTATGTAAAATCAATTTTTTTGAGCACCCTCGATTATTGTATTATTCTACTGAAATGACAGGTTCCAGGTGACAAATAACAACAAGCAAAAGATGAAATCTTTTTTGGGTGTAACAACGCTTAAAGTTACAAAAATATTAATATTCAGAGATGCCTGAATATGAATTTCCTGTGGGAAATAGGAGCTTATTTTAGCAAGACCTAAGAGTCTGGCATTTGCTGTTTAAAGTGGCCTGGAGCAAAGAAGCTAATAAAGATAAAAGGTCAAATCTGAGATGTTTGTGTGCTCTTATCCCAACCTTTTAATTTTCTTTGTTTACAGGCTATATTACTGAAGGGTATCCTACAAATTGTTGAAGCCAACATGAAGATGGAGCCTCTTCACTTCCTGACGTTTCCGATACTCCACGGGGTTTCAACACCCGGAGGCTCATCTCCTGGCTCCAGGCAGAGCGGCGCTGCCGGAGGCAAAGCCGTCAGCCTGCTCTGGAAGGGGAAACTTTCTCCTGGTCGCCGGGAGGGGGAACCAGAGCACCGACCAAGCCACCTCTGGTCCTCACCGTGGCACACTGCCCCTCTCCACCTACCTCTTGTGGGGCAGAACTGCTGGCCCCACATGGCCCCCGGTTTCAGTGCCTCTTTGTGGCTGAGGGTGACGGAGCTGGAGGAGAAGAGCGACGACAAAGGTTGGGATTCTTTAATGCTTGATCTACTTGAAAGATGGACAGTTTATAAGATTTGCTTCATTTTCCAGAAGAAAGTGTCCGTCCTGCATCTGAGATCCATCATGCTTCACTTCAGACTGGAGCAAAGTCAACAGAAGAAAACCTCGTTCATGTTCTCTCCATGGGCTCCAAGGCGCTGATGCTTCAAGTGTGGGCAGACTTCTCCAAAGGCTCTCTCACCTTCAGGTGAGGATGAAGGCTTTATGTGCAGAATAAGTTGCTATTTCTACTTTTTATCGTTATTGATTCCCAAGTGAGTAAAATTCAAAGACAATATATCATAATGCCAATTTTAATGCTGGTATTTGGGCCTCTACTGCCTATAAAAACAGCCAAGGCGCTTAAAGAAAACCATCCAGCTGTTTTTTGGCAATAACTTCATGTTTTGTGGTGTCTGGAAAATTAGCTAATCAGAAAATCAGCAGGCACTGCCCGTTACCTAGCAACTCCAGCAGAGTTCCGCTCGTCACCTAACAACCAAAGCAGAGTTCCAGAACGTTTGGTCAGCTGGTTTTACTACTGTATGCGCTGTACAATAGCTGCTGAAAAGGACAAGAGTTTTATTGTTAATTTATCATCCAGAAGCCACCTGCTACATTCTTGTTGGTTGTGCAGGAGGCTCTACTAATGCTGTTTGAATGTAAACGTTGAGTTTGGGGGGCGTGGCCAGCAGTAGCTAATTTTGATTTAAAGTGACAATAGGCCCTAAAGCAGCTGAAAGGAGTTCAAGATAAGCAGAACTGACCAGACTAAAATCTAATTATCCAAGAATGATTTTGTGCAAAACATTTTATGAACATGTTTTGTATAGGCCATAAATGTATTCTAACCTGTTCAAGGAAGCATAATAAGTCACCTTCAGTGATATAAGGTTTGTTTGTCCTGTGATAGCCATTTTTATGTTACTTGCTCTTAATAGATATTAGATATTTGTTTGTTTTTTAAACTTGTATATTACCAAAATACATAAGCTTTGTCTCTTGAAAATACTAATACTGAGGTATTACTTATCTCCTTCCATTAATCTTTAATGATCGGACAGTACCAAAGAACATAATGTTTTACGTTTTATCTTATGCGGTTTTTCCATCCAAATTCTTGCCATTGTAGTGATTTATTATATCTCCACTGGTATCTCCATACAGGCTGCTATTTCTAAGGTGTGCTGTTGCTAGGATCTGAACTTTCATGCATTGTAATTCTTCTCTCTCTCAGGATTTGCATAGACCCGAACGACGACATAAAAGCTGGGCTGTTGGCGCAGGCCGAGTCGGGTGAGGGATTGTTCAGACGAGGGCAGTGGCAGCACCTCGGCCTCACGTACAGCCAGCAGCCAGAGGGCAAGAAGAACATCCACGGCCGCGTTGTCGTGTGGGTTTGTGGCATCTGGTAAGAAAACCTGTTGGAAATATGCAGTGTTTTAGCTAAACAATCAATCAGATTAATCCTGGTGATTATTGAAATAATGATCAATTGATTTAGGAATTGATTAATTGTTAACTGGTGTATGCAAACTCATAAACGGCCATTTGCTGAAAGAATAACAGACAGAGCTCTGTTTAAACCAAAGCTGGATTAAAAAGATACACATTCTGCATTAAAAAGAAAAAAAAACATTTCTCTCTAAATATATTCTACCCAAAACTACTTAATCTCCTATTAAGCATCTTTTATTGTCAAATTATTAATCAAATAATCCAAAAATTAATCAACAGCTCAGCCAAAGCAACGTATTGATAATTCAAGGAGAATGGGCTGAGCTTTTCGCTTGTTTTTATCTCCATATGCATCCTTTACTACAAACAGGCGTAAACTTAAAAAATTATTTGATGTTGCATTTTAGGCAATAAAATGTTTATTTTAATTAATTCCCTATGTGCATTTTTATGTATTTCTAATATTACATAAAATAGACTTAAGTGATGCCGGATTTCAATTTTTTTTAGTCCAATTAATCATTAAAATAATGGATTACTAAAGTAATTGTTAGTTGTAGCCATACTTCTGTCACTTACTAAATATTAAAATTGCTTTTTTATTTGTTTATTAAGGAAATGTGAGGTTTCTCTGGACTACACTCTCCCTCGCAAGTCCAGTTTATCATCTGACAGCAACAAAACTTTCTGCATGTTGGGCCATTGCACGGTTTCGTCAGAGGAGCTGGGGAAGGAGACGGGACGCTGGAGCATGGGCACTGTGCTTCTCTTTAATGGTAGGACTCCTGTTATATTTACAGCGCCTTCCCTCTGTCAGGGATTGAGCTCTATAAGAATATCAACACTGAGTTATCAACTCTCGGCCCTTCACTGGAAACTCCAGGAGGTTTTTTTCCTCACCGTCTTTACACTGTTAACTGCTCAGCTGGATTAACACTGAGATTAAATTAAACACGGGTTGACATTCAAGGTTGCACTGGGTTTTATTTCGACATATCAGAGTAAAGGGACAATCACTTCATCACAATTATACACTATTTTGGGTTGATCCACCAAAAACAATCCCAAGAAAATACATAAAAGTGTGTGGTTGTAATTTGACATTAAGGCGTCATATCTCAATGAAATTATATACCCATGTTAGTTTATGTCCTAATTCATAAACTCTTTAAACTTCATCACTTTAAAGTCAGACCTCACTGCTGCTCTCTAGAGGCAGAGCCAATCTTCTATATCCTGACAAAGGATTCACATTAAAGAACGAGACTGAAGTCGCCTAAAAACTGGTGTTTTTATGCAAACTCTACTTCTCCAGCATTGATTGAATTTAGTTTGGGAAGCACTTTCTTTGTGAGAAAAATAATAAGCAAGATCTTAAAAACATAAGATGCACCTGATTTCCCAAAACAGAGATAAAGATTCACTCTTTTTGTCGTGTACTTGCCTGTGTCAGGGTCGAGGATAGGATCTGAGGAGGCCTTCTTCCTCTACTCCAGTGGACCAGACCTCACGTCAATCATGCCCTGCAAATACGGCAAGTCGAGTGGCTCAATCTCCAAGTTCGTATCTCAGGAAGGCCTCAGGTGTGAACACGTCAGAGAGATCCTGATGAAGAACAAGGACATTGACACAACAGCACTGGTTGTAAGTAAAACATTTGGTGATGCATAGTGTGTTCAATGCTGTCACTTTTATTCATGCCAGATGTAAAAGCATCTTTTTTAAGAAGTGCTAGTGAAATGTTTCCTTTTGATTTTCTGAGATCAGTAATAACACACGGCAGGAAGTAATTTTCACCCACATGGAAAAAATTATTACAGTTACGCTGCAGCTATTTAAGTGAGACTGAACATTAAATATTAATAGATTAGTTAATAGCTGTGCAGAATATAATGGCAAGTGTAAAAGCTCCCATAGCTGACTTTGTAGTTGGGATCTTAACTAATACAAAGCAGATCAAATATCAGAAGTTACCCCAAACAGAAGAGATAATTATGATGGCATTTTCCGTTTCTTTACAGGAGAGTTTGGCGATAGTTTACACCCCCAGCAGTCCAAGAGTCTACACCATATACGAGCCTGTGATCAGGCTGAAAGGTCAGGCCAAGACAGTCGTCACCCAGCGGCCCTTCAGCTCCAAAGAGGTGCAGAGCATCTCACTGGATGCAAACGCATTTAGATCTCTGCTTCCCGTCGAAACCCACGGCCTGCAGACCGTCCTGCATAAGATCGGAGGGACGGGAAACTTTGTTTTCCTTTTTGCACAGGTAGAGCATCTAATTTATATACATGCAAATACACAAATTAATAATTTAATGTGTTTTAAATTAAGAATTCTATTATTAACCATTCATCAATGGTGTCAAAAGGGATTTTTGGGGACTTTTGCGGTTCAAGAATGGAACAAATTTGGCTTTTCAACGGATGGTGCAGATTATTGACACTGTTATGAAAAAATGCAGCCTTGCTTCTGTCAGACTCCCTAGGGCAGCTGTGGCTACTAAACAGTAGCTTCATCATCAGTGTGTGAATGAGATGTAAAGGGCATTATAAATAAAATTGATTATTATTATTATAACACAAAGTAATTTTGTGTTTGTTTTAATATCATAGTATGTAACACCCACTCAGTAAATATGGCTAAATACAGAAATGATTTTCAAAGTAACTTTTGTTGCATTTTAAAAGTTTTCATTTATTTCTTTGGAGAATAGTCTTAAAAATATTTTTCAGACCAACAAAATAGGTTAACATTTCACCCAAAAAGTAAAAAAACCCAAACATGTTCCATGTATTGTTACTGCTGAGAAGGAAAAGGTAAAATAATTCACAATTAAATTATTTAGTATTTTAATTTTAACTTGACGATTTTGTCTTTCAAAAAGTTTGAACAATGCTGCCATTATGTATTTGTTCTGCCTATTTATAGTTTTGCATGGTTATTGAACAAAATAAGCAAATAATTTGAATTAGGATGACAGAAATACTGTATCAAAATACATTTTCTGCTTTAAATGTATGTTGCATCGACATTGCAGAGCAACTGGATATTAATTTCATTCTGACAATTTGAATACATCATCCCAGTTTGCTACTTTTATAGTGTGAAAACATTGTCGGTGTTTTAGCTTGTTATATTTTTGTGCATCCTTTTTGTTCAAAGTCTAATGTGACCTGGATTTTTTTCTTTTTGTTTTTTTCCTCTCCCTTGTCTCTGGGTTTTGCATCGTCCAGACGGTGGAGCTGAGTGACTGCGAGAATACCCAGGCTCTGGCCCTGCGAGTGCTACTGTCTCTCTGCAAGCACAACCAACACCGCATCCATGAAATGGACTGTTACCATGGTTACTCCATGATCCATCAGGTCCTCATCAAGTCCAAATGCATCGTAGGATATCATATGCTGAAAGTGAGTCGCACCTTGAACCCCTTGCTGTTCCTGATCCTCTATGCTGCATCTCTTTTTTTGTTTTTTTGTTTTTTTTTGTGAATCTGATCCAGTGCGACAGACCGGTTCCTCTCTGAGCCGGTGTCAGTGACCCCGCTGTTACTTGACCCTCTGGCTGTGTGTGTAATAGAGCCGCGCTGAAACCGACTCCGTCTGGTTTGATGAGACACTGACGTCTGCAGCTCCTCTGATTGCATGTCTCTCTTTAGGGTTTACACATCCTCAGATCCTTTATTGTATTTTGATTAGCGATGCCACGTTCTCGTAATTATTACAATTTGAAAGGAAACATGCTGCGCTACTGTTACGATTTATTCTCACCATTTTTTGTTATTCTGTTCAAGCTGTAAATTAAATCTCCTTTGTATCTTTTGTTGCAACCCTTCAGCCTCATCATACGGTTTAATTAGTAGTGGGCAGAGGAGGGTAAAGTACTGAAACATATTTTAACTCAAGTAAAATAAAAATTACTCAAGTATTTGATAAAAAGGCAAATCAAATGCTGAGTAACTGATCAGATAATCAATCATTTGTTTAAAAATTATATTTTCAGATGTACTAAAATATAAAGTTATGTGGAGATTTTGGTATTTTAAAAACCAGAATGATTCATATATGTAACATAATCACAGAATAGCAAAATCAGGCAAAAGAAAAATTTTTTAAAAATCAATTTCTTTCAGTATGAGACTTTAACAAAAACTGCAGGTATGGGTTTTTATCTGGTAAATTTTTTATTAAAACAACCTTGCAGTAAGCTTATTTAAGGAAGGGTAGCGAGACTTCATAATAAAATTATTCAAATAAAAGTTAAAAGTACGATGTAGTAAAAATACTTTACACTTGTATCTTTATTACCTGAGTCTTCCAGAGTCCTAAAGGACTGAAGATTTACAACCACTCCAGTGAGGCTGGTCACAGATCAGACTTTTATCAATCCTGACAAGGCTGCTCGGTGTGTAAATGTCATCCATTCCGATGGAGTCATGAGATCTTCAATAATTTAATTGGAAATATATTGATTTTCTCCCTGTCTTTGGTTCTTCATCAATCTGTTTCGGTGTGTGCCTGATGAGTCTGAACACTGACGCGTCCCGTCTTTGTAGACTCTGCTGGACGGCTGTTGCAGTGGACCGGTCCTCATCCTGGGGGACGACGGCCAGTTTCGATTGGACCCAGAGTCTGTGGCTGTGGTTCAGGACATCAGGCTGCTCTCTGACATCCTGCTGGACTGGAAGATTTGGGCCATGGCTGAGGTGAACGCACACATAGACATCAGTTTTGGCCTAAAGTCTAAAACTGATCTTGATTAATATTTAGATTCCAGAGCAGGGATCTGAAACCTGCACAAGTGGCTCTTTGGACCTTCAACAATGGCTCTTAATAACTATGACTAAAAGTGATAATGAACCAACTAATGTTTTTGAAAATAAATATATCAACAATTGCAGGTTTTTAACCATTTTTCTCTTTTTTCCTGCAATGTTACACTAAAACTACAAGTAATATGTTTTCTTGTTTGTAAAAAAAAAAAAAGTTCATCCTGTTGTGTATATCGAATAACAAACTCAGGTTTTAGCTACTTGTTGCAATAATTGCATTGAATTTCCACTCTGAAACTAAAATACCAGTAACATTATTTGTATACCCATTTTGCTGTTATTTAAAAAAATTTCTGCAAATATTAACATCTCATTGAATAAAATGCATCTTCTTTGTGAAAAGTTCAATACTTTTCTTTATTTAAAACTCAAAAAAAAAAAAGTAGACGTGTCAAAACTTATAAGTCATTCTTATTTTATAGTTCATACATCATTTGTGGTTATAATTGATATTTATTTAGCTGGACAGCGCATAGAAATGACTTGTTGGAATATAAAAGTTGCAGACCTGTTTTCAAGAGAGATACAACATTTTCATTTTGCACTTTTCAAGGTTGTTAGCTCCGTTATGAAACTTTAACAAAAACTGCAGGTGTGTGTCTGTGTCTGGTGAATTTTTGGTTAAAACAAAATTGTTCTTCATTCAGTGAAGTTACTCACCGTGCGTAGAATATCCAGAAATTTTACTCAAATAAGAGTAGTGATGCTTCATAAGAAAATTATTCAAGTAAAAGTAAAAAGTACACCCTTAAAAATACATTTCTGCAAAACGCTGCTGAGGTAAATGTAATTTACTACCCAACTCTGCTAACGTTTAAGACTTTATGCTTGTAGCCTTTATTACCTGAAGCTTCCAGAGTCCTAAAGGACTGAAGATTTATGACCATTGCAGTGAGGCTGGTCACAGATCAGACTTTTATCAATCCTGACAAGGCTGCTTGGTGTGTAAATGTCATCCGCTCAGATGGAGTCATGAGGTCTTCAATAATTTAATTGGAAATATATTGATTTTTCTCCCTGTCTTTGGTTCTTCATCAATCTGTTTTTGTGAAACTAAGTAAATGTAACTTGTTACTACCCAACTCTGCTTATATTTGCACAACACAGAACAATTTTTAATATTTCAGATTCAACATTCAGTGTTTAAAGCTGGTGAATTTCCTCTTTTTTTGACTATTTATTTAAAATATTTCTATTCAAGACTTATAAAGATGGAGAGTGATTTTTGCCTTCATCATAAGCCCTAAGTTTTGGGTTAAATGCAGATAAATTGTGCCTAATGATAAAATCACATAGTGTTTAAAAGTAATCTAATATTCTTGTTTTATTATTTGTTAGTGTGGCGTGTGGGAAACACTGCTTGCCGCTTTAGAGATCCTCATCAGGATTCATCACCCGCATCAGGTCTACAACATCCGCCAGTTCCTGAACGCTGAAGTTGTGCATCGCTTCCTGCTCACCTGCCAGGTGTTACAGGTAATCCTGCCGAATAAAGCAGCTCTAATGTCGCCTCCACTTCCTCTCTTTCGCTGTTACTAAGAATGTGTTTCTGTTAAGGAGCACCGGGACGACCATCTAACGTCCATCCCTCAGGAAGTGTCTTTGTCCTTCATCAAAATCATCCAGGAAGTGCTGGGCTCTCCTCCAGACATGAATTTGCTGAAGCTCATCTGCAACTTTCTACTGGCCGTTCACCCGCCCACCAACACCTACGTCTGTCACACTCCATCCAGCTTCTACTTCTCGCTGCACATCGGTAAGGAAGCGGTCCAGCTGAACTCAGCACCTTTAAAAAGGGGCAGTATCATGTAAAATTAACTTTTTTGAGCTTTATATCATGTTATAATCTTGTTCCCTCCTCAAAAACATACCTGGAGTGCTTTGATTCTTTCATGCATGCTTGAGAAATCCTTTAATCTCTATGGCAACCATTCAGCTGTGCAAAACACCTGAGTGGACCTAGCCCCGCCTTCTAGATGCAGCTCCTCTTCTGAGCTGCAGTTTCTAAGCTTCTGCCTCACGGAGCAGCACTCCTCCGTGACTTTCTCACTCGGCTCCTTCAGACTAGCTAACAACAATTAGCAACCACCTGGTGAAACATTTACTGAGCTCATTATATCAGCTACTTCTCATATAATGCTAAAAACATTGCTAAATTGGTTAACTCTGTTCGGCTGAATGTCGGCCACCGTAACTGCACGGCACTTTGCGCTGTCTGAAAAATTCCAACAGTTTCTGTAAGAGGAGACGTTGCACTTCCCAGCCAATATGGGGTTATTGTGGTAATTTCACTCTAGCCATTGCAGGAAGCATGTTTTTCTTCATTTTAGTCTGATGAAACTATCTTTTAATTGACTGCAAATTGTAAATAACTGCTAGAATATTGAAAGAAATGATGTAAAATTGCACTGTATGCCTGTAAAATACATGATACTGGCCCTTTAAATCAAAGCCTTAGTGATTCAAAGCTCTGAGCTCTCCTTGATGTTTCTCAGATGGAAAGTTGTACCAGGAAAAGGTACAGTCCATTATGTACTTGAGACGCTCCAACAGCGGAGGAAGGTCTGCCAGCAGCTCCGTCATGTCTCTCTCCCCGACTGTTTTTGCTGACGGCCCCCATGAAGGTACATGTGCAGGTCACCACACTGCTCTACAGCATTAAGTACAAATGATCAGTTTGTCCTACAGCTGGGCAATACATTGATTCTACCGATTAATCAGATTTTTAGTTTTGAAAATATAATTTTTGAAAAATCTGGATTTTGTTCACCAAGGCTCTCCCTGGGTTTCCATCATTCAGAGTGATGTCAGCACCCTGAGCAGGGCGGCCATCTTGTTTGACGGTTGTGTTTTACAGCTTCTGTTCACTTGGATTTGGAAATCAGGTCAACTCTACAACAAAATATAAGAGCCAGTCTAAGACATTTTTCTTTTATAATTGCAAGAATAAAGTTATAATTTTAGGAGAATGACGTATAAATGTTATGAGAAGTCCAACATGAAAAATTAACCATCCTTTTTTCTAATTAAAACTGCTTTTTTAACCTCATAATTCTCAGACATTCTTGTGGTAAAATAATATCTTTATTCTACAAATATTATGACTAAAATATATTATGCCTATATTTTTGTAAACAAACAAAAATTCTTGTAGCTTGATCCTAATACTCCATCGTACAACTCACTGAAGGAATGACAGAAATTAAAGCCAAATTGTATGGAAAAGGGATAGGTTGAAATATGCATGAGCGAAGATTTGACAACTTTTTACTGAAGTCTTGCACAGCAAACCTGAACAAGTGAACTGGTATCATTCCCAGGCCATCTTCTAGCTCCTTCGCCTGAACATGGAGGTGATGATCAGTCTTTACGGCCTCCCAGTGTGGCTCCGTCTCCGTACTCCTCGCCTCTGGTGATGCCTTGCGTCGGCCACGGCAGCTCGAGCGACGCGGCCGAGGGCGACGATGTCTCCCGGGCCTCCCAGCAGGCTCTCGGCAGCACGGAGACTCTCAAGAAGGTCGGAGGCGACGAGCAGCTCCTGAGCAGCTGTGAGTCTGCCAAGACGATCTGCGACTCCAAGGACGCGGGGGAGGGCAGAGCGCCACGGACGCCTTCAATCAGCGTGGAGGAGGAGCGGGACGAGGCGGCGGAAGTAGACAGTCCGGTGGAGGGCAGCGTGGGGGGGGTGGAATCAGAGGACTGGGCCAGCGAGGAGGTGCCGCGTCGCCCCGACAGCCTGAAGGGCATCCAATCCTTCCAGAGGAGCCACAGCAACCTGACCAGTTTGGGTCTGGCCTTTCCGTTCCCTAATGGTTCGCTGGCGGTCGCCCGCTGGCCCAGTGCAGCTGACCGGGCTTCGATGCCTGAAGACTGGGAAAGCTACACGTACTCGCCCGGCTCCGACAGAACGCACAGCAAGGCAGAGGCTAATGACAGGTCAATACAGTAAAAACAACCCTCCTGTTTAATAAAGTCAGTACTATAACAGGTTTTATCTCTCAGGTCCAGTACGGAGGACTGCTTGGTCCTGATCTGCTGCGGACTCTATGATCTCCTGAGGGGCGTCCTGCTGCTGCTGCCTGACCTCATGCTGGAGGAGGTCATGGACAAGTTGATTCAGCCAGAGGCGCTCATCGTATTGGTCAATCATCCCTCACCGCTCATCCAGCAAGGCGTCATGAAGGTGGATCCAAATCTACTTCCTGTTGTTTGGATTATTGTGGTTTAAAGCAGGGATGCACCAATCATCTTTTTTCTACTAACGCTACAGAAACAGATACAGTGAGGAGGTTAGGTATCAGCCAATACCGATCCAATACAGAAAAACAGTCCTAAAATGTTTAAATGTTTCTGTTTTGAAACACTGACATAAATGTACTGATTTATATTCATTAGGTCTGCACCAATACAGCACATTTAAATACACCAATAACGTCACAACTTTGGTCAAACATGTGAAACCAACTTTAATTTGTTCAGTCAGGACAATTAGGACTACAACAGCCGATGTAAAATAAATAATAAAGAAACTGAAACTGACAAAAACAACAGGTTAACATGGTCAAACATGTAAGAACAAACTGCAACAAACTTTCTTTCAAATGGTTCAGAAAGTGCGAGACTCCTACCGCCACCAACTTTGTTTAGCTTAGTTTGAGAGATTGAGCGGCTAACGTCTTTCCTCTGCCTACATCCCCAGAATGCAGTGCGTCTCTGGATCAGAACTTGAATGGCGGTGGCGGGGTAACTGGAGTATAATCCAGTAATAATCCATAACATTTCAAATGAAAGCATCAATCTGAATCAATGAATATTCTATATAATGAATATTACATTTTCTATCAGATGTTTTATTTATTCATATTGATCACGTGTGCATCACAATATATAGTTATTGATTTATTGTTCAGCCATAGTGGAAGGATAATTCATCATTATCCAAATGCTTTTTTAAAATTTATTTATTTTAAATTTCCCACTGAGCCACACCAATGGGACTCTCCTCGCTCATCTTTGCGACTCTACATTATTGACCACAGTACAAGACCGTGTAACGCGCTGCCTCCGCGGGAGAGTTTAATCTAAACTCTTCAGATTAATCCCATGTGATATGGTGTTGGCATTTATAGCCATAGTTTAAAGACATTTTTTTTCTCTTTATTGCTTCCAGCTCCTAGACGCCTATTTCAGCAGAGCTTTCAAAGAGCAGAAGGAGAAGTTTCTGAAGAACCACGGCTTCTCGCTGCTGGCCAACCAGCTGTACATTCACCAGGGCAGCCAGGGGCTGCTGGAGTGCTTTCTGGAGATGCTGTTTGGGCGCCCCATGGGCCTAGAAGAAGAGTGAGTCAACAGAACCCCTTAGCATGATACTACCACCACCCTGCTTGGTAGGAGCATTTGTTTAAAAGCGTCACCTTTGCTCCTCCAAACACATTTCTTTTTACTATCAAATACCTCAATCATTGTCTTGTCTAACCAGGACTGTTTTCTACAGAAGATGGTTGTGTTGATTGTAACCATGGAAGCACAGATCGACTTTTTTCACTTCCGATACTGATACTGTTATCTGAGGTTTAGTATCGGCCAATACGGAGAAAAAGTGCTGAAATAACTGAAAACAATATTTTTTTAAAACATAAATGTACTGAATTACAAGTTTATTTGATAACTCTGCACCAATATAGTACAGTTTGTATTTTCTTCTAATTCATGTAAAGCACTTTGAACAGCATTGGTGCTGAAAATATGCTATATTAATAAAATTACCTTACCTTAACTTACCTTAAATACACCAATAACTTGGTCAAACATGTAAAACCAGCTTTAATTTGTTCAGTCAAGGTCATTAGGGGTATAACAGCCCAAATATATAAGAAATAAACTTCAACAGATTTTCTTGCAATTAGGAATTCTAAATATAATGTAAAATAAATAATAAAGCATAGAATTAGACAGCATAGATCTGCCCTTATGCTTTAGCCACTGATACCTGATGTAGAATATTTTACAATATTGGCATGGATACAGAAATTAATATCGGCTGAGTACGTCTCTTATTATAACATCAATAACAACTTTTTTCACCCCGTTCTTGCTTTTAAAATGTTTTTTTTTTTTTGTGGAATCATCACTTTAAAAATAATATTGGAAACATGATTATCCACTCAGTCCCCACAGTGAGTGCATTGATCACTCTCACTGGAGCTGTATGTTTGTGAATCCCGCCTCTTATTGTTTTCCCTTGTTTCCTTCTCCACAGTCTTGACCTGGAGGAAATGGAAAATATCTCACCTTTCAGAAGGCGCTGCATCATCCCGGTGTTGGGTCTTATTGAGAACTCCCTTTGTGAGAACTCCTTGGTGCACAACATCCTTTGTATGCTGCTGCAGCTTGTCAACGCCTGCCCCAAACTGGCAGACATCCTGCTGGACCACGGGCTGCTCTACGTGCTCTTCAACACTCTTTCTACCCTGAACGGCATGGAGAATGGGTAAGGCAGCCAGAACAGACGAGAAGTTGTAACACAGCATTAAATCATTAATCCTCTTTCTGCTGCTCTGCGTTGCGTGACTTTGTGTGCTTTTTGTTTCCACTTTCTACCTCGCCATTCTGCAGTATCCCTCTGAATGATTACAAGCTCCTGGTGTGTGACATCCAGCAGATGCTAGTCGCTGTGACTATCCACTCCTGCAGCTCCTCGGGGTCCCAGTACTTCCGCATCATCGAAGACCTCATTACTCTGCTGGGTTTCATGCAAACCAGCAAGATGAGGCGCACCCAAGGTGAGGGATGCATTTCTAGCATTCAGCACACATCCACACAGCAAGCCGGGCTTCTCATCTGCTGCGTTCTGATGTGGAGGACGAAGCCAAGCGGCCGGGTTCTGCTGCAGAAAAAAACTAAAATAACCTCAGAGTGAAAAAGTAGAAAAGAGATCTCATTTTGCTGCTGATAAATTGACTGTCTGGGAATATCTCTTTCCTGTCAATTTTACCTTTAAAATAAGATTTTTAACTTTTGCAACTAATGACTTTTTTATTATTTTGACACTTAATCCAATAATCAGATAAATACATTGGGACATTTTGCTGATTTTTCATTTAGTTTTTTAGTAGAAAATATTAGAAATACATTAAAAATGCACATAAACAATTCAGCTCCTCTTATTTAATTTGGAAAACAAACATTTTGCTGCCTAAAATAAAATAACAGCAATTCTTTAGTGTACACTTAATCATTTATAGCAACAAAGAAAAACACTTCTAACATCAAAATGTGAAAAGTTCAGCCTTTTCTGCTCAACTTAACACCAACATTAAAAAGAAGATTAATGATTCGACAAAGATTCTACAAAGATAACTAATAAAAGATTGAGTCATTTATTTTTGTACAGAATTTAAAACTATGCCACTTGAGTTTTGGGTAAGACATATTTACAAATAGATTTTTTATTGTCTCTTAAATACTAAATGTATTTATTTTTGTACAGTTTTGGGTTAGTTACTGGTCTGAGTTGTTCTTTCTTTATAGTCTCTATACTCGAGTACTAAATTAGTTGATTATTATTTCAATAATCGACTAATCTGATTGTTTCAGACTCATGTTAAAACTGAATGTAGTTGTACTCTCCTTAACTATAATCTCAAGTTTTACAGGGTTTTCTTTGTCGTTTTTGTATATATTGATAACCGTTTGAACTCTGAAGTCATAAAATTAAGGTGTTTTTTAAAAGCTCATGTGGTAAACCTTTTAAAATAAGCACGTTCAATCTGTTTCTTCAGAAATGGCTGTGGCCTTGCAGTTTAGAGTCCTCCAGTCAGCCATCGAGTTCATAAAGACGACGGCCAACCAGGAGCCTTCGAAGCTGAGCAGTGCTGTTAACACGCCGACCTCTCCGCATCACGCCATCTATCAGAAGCGTAAGAGCATAGCAGGTGAACGCTACAGACTTGATGCGTGTTTTTAAAGGTTTTTTCCATCTGTCGGTTTGTTGATCCTCGTGTCGTCCTGCTCTTAAGGTTCCGTTGCCATGAAAGACTCCATTATCCCCCGCATCCCCAGACAGCACTACTGCTCCTATGGCCAAATCCCAATGCCCTCCCCCTTCAGCTTCCTGTCCCAGGACTCCCCTTACCCCTCCCCCACCGGCACGCCTTCGTACATGCTCCACTGTGATGCAGGTAGCTGGGATTCACAGTCCACAGTGGAGACAGTCCAGCATCTCTCCCGTGTTTGCCGTGAACTCAGATCCTTTCCCTCGCTTTAGGGTTTAACGTTGCCCGGCATCCTCAGCTGCTGCTGGTGCTTTCGAGTCGAATGCTTACACGAGTCAGTGTCAAGCATTTCAATAAACATCACTGCAAAAACACTGAATTTCTGGTTTAGTTTCTTGTGCAAATATCACAAAATAAACTTGCATGCAACTTTCCACAAATTGTAACTTCTAATATGGGGAAAATGTCAGATTATTTTACTCATAACTAGTACTTTTTCATAAATGGTTAGGAATTATTGACTTAAAAACCCCATATTTCTTTTTGTTTATCTTGTTTCAAGTATACTGAGATATTTGCATTAGAAACTAAACCTAAAATAATTGCTAGTATTTTGCGTTTTTGCAGTATAATCATCGTCTCTTTGAAAGATCCTTATCTGGAAACTTATTCAGTGCTTCGCAAAAGTATTCACACCCTCAAACGTGTTTTGTTTTTTTTTTTCTTTACATTTTCTCTTGTTGCAAGCACAAACATCCAATTTATTTAACTGGGATTTCATGTAACTGATCATTGGTCTGCAACCTTTGGCTCTTTGGACTTTCCACAATGTCGTCTTAATAGCTTTAGCTACAAAAGTTATTATATCTGTTTTTATATCTGTTTTAAATATGGATATAACAAATAATGCAGGTTTTTAACCATTTTGAATTTTTTCTGCCATAAATGTATTCAATTTTCACAAAAAAATTACATTAAAAGTACCAGAAATATATCTTTAGATCTGTTTTTTCATACATTGTAAACTGTGTTTTTTTTAAAAAAAAGGCATTCTCTTTTATTATTTTATTTTAAATCCTAAACATATAAATAAAACATTGGTTCTTTAAAATTGAGAAGAAATTTCCTAAAATAGATATTTTAAAAAGAAGTTTTTTTTGCCATAAAGTCATGCGACAATTGCGACTATATGAGCAAAGTTTTTCTTTTAAGTTGTAATGGTTGCAGACCAACAACACAACCTGCAGTAGTGCATAATTGTGAAGCGCAAATAAAAATATCAAAAGTGTAGCAGGCATTTTAATTCAACCTTTTTATTTGTAAGAAAAATTTTATATGTAATTTTTCTTCCACTTCACTATTTTGCATTACTTTATTTTGGTTTATCATATTTAACTAAATAAAAAAATAAATTGGAAGTTTTAGGTTGTAATGAAATCAAATGTGAACAAATCCAAGATGTCTGAATATTTTAGTCAGACTCTTTCTTTAGAGGTTATTGTAACCAACCGAGCTCATTGTTAGCGTTGCCCCCTGTAGGCCGGCGCCGGTTCTCTCTGGCCCAGACGGACTCTCTCCTGATGCGGATGCGTTCCGTCGCCAGCGATGAGCTCCACCAGATGATGCAGAGGAGGATGAGCCAGGAAAACCCAATCCGTGCCAGCGAGACTGAGTTTGTCCAACGGCTGCAGAGACTTGTGGTTCTGGCCGTCAACAGAATGATCTACTACGGTAAACTTCGTCTGATCCTTGGAGTTATCCCTTCTAATTGTCCCCGTCTGTCATATAATTCTGGTTTCTGTTTGAATGTTTCCCTTGTTTCAGACGTGAGTGAGGATTTATTTGACCTGCTGAACATCCCGGACTCTCCGGACCACCACATCTTCACGCCGGATCCGGGGGATCAAGCGCACGACGAAAGCGGGTCGTGCTCCGTCCCGCACTCTCCAACTCCTTTTATCCTTCCACATGCCAGCAAGAAGAGTTTTCAGAAGGACATTCTGAAGCTCATGACGGACGGGATCAAAATCAGCCTGGTATGACAACTTTATTTCTTTACATTTTTCACTAAAGCATCTGTGCTTTAGTTACACTGCAAAAACACAAAATCTTACCGAGTATTTTTTGTCTGGTTTCTAGTGCATTACATTGGTACACTTGAAATGTGACAAAACTAACATACAGTAACTTTTCAGAAAGAAGTAGGAGCTTGTTTTAAGTAAAAATAATTCTTTAACGTTGAAAAATTTGTAGTTTCATCTCCAAATTATTAAACTAGTAACAAGACATTTTTTCCATCCATAAGTCTGTTTATTTATACTTTCACTTAAAGAGGAACTATTATTATTTGGGTTTCTACTGCTTCTAAAAGCAGCCCAAGTGCTTAAAAAAACATCTGTCCATTTTTTGCCAATAAGTTCATGTTTTTTAGTGTGTGGAAAATGGGCCGTTTCAAAAACATCCCGATTATTAAGTCGCAATTGTTACTTAGCAACCCAAGCAGAGCTCCAGCACGTTTGGTCGGCTAGTTTTAATGCTGTATTTGCCGTACAATGGCTGTGGGAAAGCACAGGTGTTTAGTTGTTGACTTACCATTCAGAAACCACTTGTTGGTTGTGCAGGAGGCTCTACTTCTGCTTTTCAAAGATGTACGATTGCATAATGGCGCATCTGTTTGCAGCCATTTTTACCTGTGACTTAGCAGACTAAAATCTGATTGTCTAAGTGCAATTTTGTGTGTAAAAAGTGTAATGAATGTTTTGTGTAGCCCACAAACCTATCCTAGCCTGTTCAAGTAAATCTAATAAGTCACCTTTAAGTACGGAGTTCCAGCACTTTTTCCACCACTGACCATTTTTTTCTGTGTGTCAGAGATCTTCTGTATTTTCTGTCTACTAATTGTTTTTGTCGTGCGGATGCAGGGCAGCACCGGTCGTGGCGGAGCCCCAAACCATCAGTGGCGTCGGATCCTGTGGTCCTGCAGGGACACTTTCAGGGTGCAGATAGGCCGTCTCCTGGTGCACACGCTCAGCCCTTCACTTCCATTGCAGGACAGAAAGGAGGCACTTGAGTTTGTGTTTGATCACAAGCATATAGATATCCTCAAGGAGAGCCTGAGCCCAGGACTAGAGGTGAATAAGAAACCCTCGCTTCTCCTTGATTATTCCTTTGAGCTGCTCACGTTGGGTTTTACCCTGAAACTCTGTTTCCCTCAGCACGGGCCGAAACTGAGCCTGTACCTGTTCGAGATGCTGCACGATCACAAAGACGAGATGACGAAGGAGGAGCAAAGCGCCGTGGGTGTCTTCATGACCTCTCTGAAGCTTTGTGGCCATCGCTGCATCCCACTCAACGCGCCGCATAAACACGACCTGCTCAAGGCCATAAAGGAGGTAAAAGCTGTCATTGTGAAGGAGTAGACGGGAGCTTCCAGGGTGGAAATCACCGTCACTATTTCATCGTTATAAGTCAGAAATATTAAAAAAATTCTGCTTTATTGATGCAGGAAAAGATGAAGTTTGAAGCAGAAGAGAAGACTAGCAAAGCTGCATGGGAAAAGAAAATGGCAAACACGCAGAAAAAGTAAGTTGGGAGTCTTGTTTTATTTATTTTTTATTTTATTTTATTTTTTCACATAATTGTTAAAACTGTCGCCATGTTGTGACTGTATAACATGAGACAAATAATCTGTGAAAAGATTGATCTCCTTCACCACCTCCTTGTCCTGCTACTGCCATCTGAAGAAATGCACCGCTCCCGGTCAAAAACAACCAATCAGAACAAGGAGGAAAGTATTAGCGCTGTCAATCATCCTCGTGAACTTGGTGCTAAATGTGCTAGTGGAGGAAAAACAACTCAAAATTACAGGAAAACCATTATCAGTGCTAACTAGCCTTAGCTCTGCAGATAGCTGTATCGTACCAGAGAGTAAGGGAGCTGCAGACACAAGGGCATGATTGACACCGCTAAGACCTTCCTCTGAGCTCTGATTGGTTGTTTCTTATTAGCACAGATCATCTCTCCTACTATACTTTTACTATATATTGGAAAATACGTTTTTATAAATGTTACAAATTACAGCTTTAAACAGAAAAAAATGTTGGTGGATGATTATTTTTAATTCTCTCTTATTCCTGCTCAGCCTAATTCAGAGGCTTGATGGGAAATCCAAGGATATTTCCAAGATTGCGGCTGATATTACCCAAAATGTGTCTCTACGGCAAGGCATGGAGAGGAAGAAAGTCATCCAGCACATCAGGGGTTTGTACAAGACCGACCTGAGCGCCAGTCGCCACTGGCAGGAGCTGGTGCAGCAGCTCACACACGACCGGTGGGTGAACAAACAGCTTCATTTGCTTTAGAAATATTGGTTACAAAAACCGAGCTGATTTTATGATCATATCATTTTAAAATTATTTTTTGTTGTCTTAAAAAGTCTGAAGTACAGAAAAAATAAAATTATGTATTGAATAAAAATTTTCCACAACATAAAAATGTGACCTTATGAAAAAAATTATTGCTTAACTGTGCTAAGTAATTTTCACACTGAACATGATGTCTAGTTCAAGATATATTGTTTTATTTTAAACTAATTAAACTGAACTGTTTTTTGTTTTTCTGGGTTCTCCCTGTGCATAAGTGTTTTCTCTCCAGGTACTCTTCTGCATAGCAAAACGTTCTTAATAGAAGGTTTTATTTTACATAATTTGAAACAAAAACTATGCCACGTGAGAGGTTTTAGGTAGAACAGGTTTACAAAGGATTGTTTTTATCTTAAATGTCAAATATATATATATATATATATATATATATATATATATATTTGTACAATTCTGGCTTAACTGCTGCTCTGAATGTGTTGTTCTTTCAGCAATTAGCTTTTTCTTAAGTCTTAATCGATTCCTAAATTAGTTATCAATTAATAATTTTTCAATCCTACTTTCAAAGCTTATAGCACATCAATAAATACTGCAAAAAATTTGACCAAATGAATTAAAACAGTCGTATTTTGATGTCACAAACTGTCCAACAACGAAGTGGACGTCTGAGTATTTAATTCTGAAAAAATCTGCAGTTTGGAAATGAAAATATGCAGAAACTGCAGTGGTATTCCAGACTTTCTAAGAAGTAAAATCTGGGTTTATTTTGTGTTTCAGCGCCGTTTGGTACGACCAGACGTCTTACCCGACGTCGTGGCAGCTGGATCCCACTGAAGGGCCAAACCGGGAACGGCGGCGGCTGCAGCGGTGCTACCTCACCATACCAAACAAATACCTGCTCAAAGACAGACGGAAACCTGAGGGTGAATAAACTCTGATTAAGTTCCTCTTCCAAAGCTTTTGCTGCATCATATTTTTAAACATTTGATCTCTGTCCTGTGTTCAGAAACAGTGAAACCTCCTCTGTCCTTCCTGTTTGAGGACAAAACTCACTCCTTCTTCTCCTCTACTGTTAAGGACAAAGCCACCAGCGAGTCCATCAGGTAAAGCTCACTGATTTTCTAAACGCTACGTTGATCTCAGGTGTTAAAGAAATGTATTTCTGTTCTCAGGTTCACCAGACGATGCACCAGCGTCGCCCCGTCCAGAGAGACAGCGGGAGAGTTGCTGCTGGGTAAAACGCTGACCGTCGCTAACAGCAGCTGCACACAGCAAAAACACAAAATACTACCAACTAATTTTGGTTCAGTTTTCAGTGCAAATATCTTAGTACATGTGAAATAAAACCAAACTAATTTACAAAATGCTTTTTAGCAAGATATAGGAGTTTGTTTAGAGTCAATAATTCCTTGACATTAATGAAAAAGTACTAGGTCCACTGGCAGATTATTCACTTATAAAATGGCAAAGATGTCTTATTTTAAGTAGCTGCATTTCCATTACAAATATGCACAAATCTTTGTCCCAAAAACACAATTTTGAGATTTCTGTTTCCATTAACCCTTCCAAACTGAACAGATCGGCGACGATCCAGCCAAATTTGCAGTACCGTAATTCCGCCACAATGTGCGCTATCTGAACAATTCCAACAGTTTCTGAAAGAGGAGATGTTGCGCTTCCCAGCCGATATCGGGTTATTACGGTAATTTCACTCCCGCCGTAGCAGGAAGTGAAATTAATCTGATGAAACAATCCTTTAATAGACGAAAATAACTTGCTAGATATTGAAAGTTCCAGTTGTTATGGATAAATGGGCAAATATATTTACTCACAGGACTTTTAAAGAACTGCGTACAATTAAAGTAAGCAAAAATAATGAGGCAGAGATTTGAAAATTAGGCCTTAAATGGTTAAATAAGAAATTAAATTAAAATCATGTGTGAAAAGTTATTTATTAGTTGGTTTTGTCTTATTTCAAGTGTATTAAAATGTCTGCAATAGAAAGTAGACAAAGAAAATTGCTATGATTTGGTCGTTTTGCAGTGCAGGCACAGACACAAAGAGTAAACGTTCTCTGAATCTAACTCTTCTCTTCCTCACAGGAAAGTCTGGGATGTACTTTGTGGAGGACAACGCCGCTGATGCTCACGACAGCCAAGTAAATGGCTGAGTTAGTGGACTGATGTTCCGCTGACTCGCTCAAATCTAAACGCGTTTTTCGTTTGAATAGATCCTTCAGGGCGAGACGGAGGCACCGTCTTTCTCTTGGACGTACGAGGAAATCAAGGAAGTGCACAAGCGATGGTGGCAGCTGAGAGACAACGCAGTGGAGATATTTCTGACCAACGGCAGGACGTTGCTGTTAGCCTTTGACAACACCAAGGTGATGCAGAAAGTTTTAAAATGAAATAAAACTCGAAGGGTTTTAGTCGAGAACATTTGCTTTTCAAATGAAAGAAGGATTTAAAATTTTTCCTGCATAATTGAAAACAAACAAGGCTGTGTTCACTTTTCTCCTTAATTAATAAATATAAATGAATTAATATTAATTTCACCTGTATTTATAGAGGTTTAATCTTTAAAATCCAGGATCTCATTTACAAGAGAGACCTGCTTTGATAAAATAAAACAAAAATAATTTTGAAACACACCAACAATAAAAGTAGTAAGGAATTTGCCTCTATTAAATAAGCTTAAAAACAAGAGCAAGTTTCTCTTTTTGTCTTAAACTCTGCTTGTATTTCCTGGGTTTAGTTTCGGGATGACGTCTACCACAACATCCTGACCTCTGACCTTCCCAACCTGCTGGAGCACGGGAACATCTCGGCGCTCACCCAGCTGTGGAGCTCCGGTCAGATCACAAACTTCGAGTACCTGACGCACCTCAACAAACACGCGGGCCGCTCGTTCAACGACCTCATGCAGTACCCGGTGTTCCCCTTCATCCTCAGCGACTACGTCAGCGAAACCATCGACCTGCAGGACACAAACATCTACAGGTTGGCTTACACCTTGCATAATGCATAATGGATAGCCATCATCTTGTATGTGTGTGTGGGTGTTGTGCATTTCATTAAATTCTTGTTGATTTAAAGACTTTCAGCTCATTTGTTCTTTGCTCACATTTTGATTTGCAGGAATTTAAACAAACCCATTGCAGTTCAGTCGAAAGAAAAAGAGGATCGCTACGTTGATAATTACAGGGTAAGGCTTGAACGTTTTCTTTTCTTCAGAGTTATTTTTGGGAGAAAGTATGTCTATGTGTTTGTGTTTCCTGCGCAGTACCTGGAGGAGGAGTACAAAAAGGGGATTCATGAGGACGACCCCATGCCTCCTGTCCAGCCCTACCACTACGGCTCACACTACTCCAACAGCGGCACGGTTCTGCACTTCCTGGTCCGAATGCCGCCGTTCACCAAGATGTTCCTCGCCTACCAGGGTCAGTTTGGCTCTAAAGTTAAACTCAGAAAGTCACAAAACAGAGTTCAGCATTTTGGTTTTATAGTTCATGAGTAATAACAAAATTTATATGTTTACAGTGGATATTTAAAAATGTCAGGCTGGTTGTGATGTAAAAATATTAAACTATCTCAACCAATTTATTTTTCCACCTTAAATGTGACTTCTATCCTGAACAATTTACCTAAAAAATACAAATTTGTTGCAGTGAGAAATATAAAAATAAACAAATAAGTCTAATTAAGATTTTTTTTATTTCATTTTTAATAAAAAAAGAATGTTTCATTTTTATCTGCACAACAAAAACAACACAATATTTTAATAAAATAAAGAAGCTAAAATTTACTATAAGTCATTATAGCTCTGAAAATAAATCTATCAGGTTTGTCTTGTTTTGAATTGTTGCTATTTTTCAGCTTTAGTGACGTAAATAATAGCTTAGCTTGAAGGAACCTAGCAACAGCATTTAATCATTTTCAGACATGGGAAAAACTTAAAACAAACAAACATAAAATAATAAACAAAACAAAGTAGACAACAATCAAAATACTCAAACAAAAACAGAGTAACATCAGCATAATTTGTCCAAAAGAGAGTAGGAAGAAGCATTAATCTTATGCTGTACTTTAAAAAAAACTGCCATTTATGAGTTGATTTCAGTATCCTGTGTAATAAATAAACAAAGTCAGCTAAGAATATGTGTCTTATAACAATATATACATATTTACAGACGAAGAAAAATTATTAACTTAAGTAAGTGAACATATAATTTGTGAAAACATCTGGTTTAAAGTTTATAAATGGCCTAGTTGGAGTCGAGAGCCAAAATAAGAGAAACTAATATATCTGGAGAACTTTTGCAAAATAATAAGCATCACCAAGTTAAAATGTGGATCTAGCAGAAATCAATCGAATAAAACTGGACAATATAAATCTGAGGTGGTTCAAGTATTAAAGAGCAATGCTTAATGCAAAGAGCAAGGCTTAATTGCAGAATACTTTCCTTTCTCTGAAAAAGATTTTATTTTTGTGCTTCTCTCTGATAATGAACACTTTTTCTGTTTTGTTTTTTTAATCATCTCTCTCTCTCTCTCTCTTCTGATCTTCTTTTCATGTGATTGTAAATGTATTCAGCGAGCCGGGTGTTTAAGGTCATGAAAGGAGGTGTGTTCAAGCAGCAGCTTGAATGTTAAATTTCATTTTCTTTGACCTCAATCAGATCAGAGCTTTGATATTCCGGACCGGACGTTTCACTCCATGAACACGACGTGGCGTCTGTCCTCCTACGAGTCCATGACTGACGTGAAGGAGCTCATCCCAGAGTTTTTCTACCTCCCAGAGTTCCTGGTCAACAGGGAAGGTGATTATTTTCCTTTCTTTATTGCCGCTGAACAAAAGTTTTCATTTATGTCGTAACTACACACATTGCTTATGATGGCGCAGGTTTTGATTTCGGGGTTCGTCAGAATGGCGAGAGAGTGAATCACGTGAATTTACCTCCGTGGGCTCGCAACGACCCTCGTCTGTTCATCCTGATCCACCGGCAGGCCCTGGAGTCGGAGCACGTCTCCCAGACGCTGTGCCAGTGGATCGACCTGGTGTTCGGGCTCAAGCAGAAAGGCAAAGCAGCGGTCCACGCCATCAACGTCTTCCACCCCGCTGTAAGGAGCAAACACATCACAAACACACAAAATGCTACGATTATTAGCCTGAGTTCTAGTGCAAAGATCTTTGTACACTTGAAATAAAACAAAACTAACGTACAAGTTACTTTTCAGCAAGATATAGGAGCTTATTTAAGTCAGTAATTAAAAAAATACTAGTTTTTAAAAAAATACTAGCCTCACTTGATGTCATGTTATAGTCTGTGATTGATAGGGTGAGTGATAAAAAGTTACATTTAACGTCATACATTAATGCAAATATTGACATTTCTAAATTGGCACCACAAAATCTGTAATTTTGATTGCAAAAACCACTAAGACAATTATAAAATCCTGGAGGAACAACTATTTATTGATATTTTAACAGTTTACTTGGTTTTATCAATACATTGTGGCACAACCGGCCCTTTAAGAACATTCAGACTTTTGATATGGCTCAAATTTGACACCCCTGTCCTATATCTTGCTAAAAAGTTACTTGTGAGTTAGTTTTGTCTAAAAATACTTGGTAATATTTTGAGTTTTTGCAGTGCGTTCTGCTTGAGAATCCATTTTAACATGGGCGTCATTCCTCCAGACTTATTTTGGCATGGACGTATCGGCTGTAGAAGACCCGGTTCAGCGGCGGGCGTTGGAGACAATGATCAAAACGTACGGCCAGACGCCCAGGCAGCTTTTCAGCGCCACTCACATCAGCAGAACCGCCCCGAAGCTCATGATGGAGGGAGAGCTCCCAGCAGCCATGGGGCTCCTGGTTCAGCTCGCCTTCAGGGAGACGCGGGAACATGCGAAGGAAATCGTCTGCCCGGTAAAGTTCCCATAAATGCAAAACTGAGGAGTAGATGGAAAATCATACATGGCAAATGAAATCTGAAAAGTGTGGCGTACATTTGGATTTACTCAGATACCATTTATCCAGTTCAACCAATTGATTTCGGTTGTCACTTACATAGTAAACTGAGTCCAGCTGAATGTAATCTATTAAGTATTGATCAGTTTCAGTCGTGTTTTTGGGGGGAAGGGACCACAGCTGCCTGAGAATACTTTAGTCCCCTTTAAAAACACTTAAAACTGACTATTTTAATAGTTAAAATACATGTTAATATGCATTAATACACATATTGGAAACCATGTTGTGAAGTAATACCTTTGTTATCGGTTTTACGGAGTTTGAAAACAAATGACTATTTCTTTTTCTATTTTCATTAAAATGACTTTCTTTCTCTTAATTTTAATATGTTTGAGTAAAATTGGGGCTTTTTTCTGCTGATATTATGAATGATTTATTTCATAAAGGGGACAATGCGTATTAATCAAAATGAATACATCATATAAATATGCTAGATTTATCCAGAGGCAATTTTTTACAGGTTAAATAGCATTAAATCACAATGAATCACATCTAACGTGCATAACAACATACATAATCTATGGTTTATGTCAGGTCTAGATACCTATTAGAGACAATTTGAATAACACAAGAAAGACAAGAGAGTTAGATTCTTGTATACTCGCGAGGAGAGCAGACAGAGAGATGTTTCCAGTTACAAATCTCCGACTACCCTGGAAACACATCTCCCGCTCCCTCTATTTTATTGCTTTTTAGGGGACTCTAATACATTGGGCGCTTGCAGCTTCTAAGAGGGAGGGACAACACACAGCTGCAGCGCTAATAACTTTTACTGTTTAGACATATATTATCTACAATCTAAATCCTTCTTGTTCCAGTTGAAATACCAGACACGGCCAGTAAAACAAGTTGTATATCACACAGGAGAGCAGAGTTTATTGCCCAGCAATAAACTCTGCTAGAAGAGTTGTCTCCGCTTATCTCTGGCTTTGCTGATGGCATCTCAAGGAAGTCACAGGAAGGAATCAAAGTTATTTAACACACAAAAACATTACTTAAAATAGTAGAAAAAGAGAAAAGCATATAATTAAACATTATTTAAATGTAACTTCAAGACTACATGATATAACAAATATTTGATAATTACTAAAAATACAAATTATCCAACAGTTTATGATAGATATTAGTATATAGAAAAAAGTAGTGTCATTTATAATGAACATTTTGTATAAAAATAAAGATACTGACTATATTCTCATAATCAAACAAAAGTTTACAGCCTGTTTCTAAAACTCCATTGTCCAACTCACAGAAGAGTTGATTGTACGACGGCGTGTTTGGGCCAATCCAGAAAGAAAAAAGCAGTAAATTTGTGCAAATAAATAAAAAAAAAATTGATTAATCTCTAGAAGAAGCAAGGAAATTTCTGAGCTTGAAAAATCTAAAATTTATTAGAAACAAACTCAGAATTTTTTTTATTTAATATCAGAAAATTTCTTAGAAAATTTTTTTTAAATATCTGAATTTTTTAAATTTTAAACTTTTGGAAATTCTCTGAATTTCAAAAATCAAAAATTTTGTACACAAAAGTCGACTTTTGAAGCACTTCTGAGATGAAACTAAAAAAGTTCTGAGTTTTTTTCTAGCAAATTATCAACCTTCCAGAAATTTCCAAGTTTTTCCTAAAATATTTCTGAGATTAATCTCAAAGTTTTTGAGTTTTTTTGGGAGAAATTTCTTGTGCAAATATCTTCTGCACTTTTTTTCTTTCTAAAATGACCCGTATACGCCCCTGTACGATCCTTATTAAAGCCATTTTTTGAAAACATATTTTGTCATTTGGATTTTCTTTTTTTAGAAGAGAAAGCAAGAGAAAAAATCAATTAAAATTGGATGAAAAGAATTTGAGATTTGGTGGTGTCGCCCGCTCATAGTCAGTTGGTGTGAAATTTTCCTCCTTGTCTTCCTCAGAGCCCGCTGCCCTGGATCAAAGGTCTGAAGTGGGGTGAGTACGTTGGCTCGCCATCTGCTCCGGACCCGGTGGTGTGTTTTAGTCAGCCGCACGGAGAGCGGTTCGGATCCCTGCTGGCCCTGCCGACCCGAGCCATCTGCGGTCTGTCCCGCAGCTTCTGCCTCATGATGATCTACAGCAAGGAGCAGGGTGAGGAAGAGTTGCGGCGCGCATCAGGACTCAAACCGCAGCATCCACCTGATGCCTCGCTCTCTCTGCTCCTCAGGTGTCCGCAGCATGCACAGCACAGACATCCAGTGGTCGGCCATCTTGAGCTGGGGCTACGCCGACAACATCCTGAGGCTGAAGAGCAAGCAGAGCGAGCCGCCCATCAACTTTATTCAGTGTTCACAGCTCCACCAGGTAAACAAAAGCTCAGAATAATCAGGATTACAGATTATATTTCATGAATTATATTATAAATTAAATTTTATGACAAAGATCTTCTGGTTCTTATTAGATAGTAAACCAATATAATTCACAGGAAGAGTATTTTTATTGGTTTTATCAGTTATTTTCAACAAAATCTGACCTTTTTTTGACAAAAAGCTTTAAAGTAAATGATGGCAAATAGGAATGTAACATGAAATACATAGTTTTGTTTTTTTTAATTACAAGTACAGTATGTCATCCAAAACATAAGACTAAGACTACACTTTATTTTAAAAAAAATATAGAAATAATATGTAACATATGGATGTTTTAATCTTTTGTTGATTTTAGAAATCAGTTCTGACCAACAAAATCTGGGATTTTTGACAGAAGAAATTACAAAAACATTAAAAGTCATCATATAGAAAATAATGGCAAATAAAAATATGTAACATGAAATATAATGTTTTTTTTAAAGTATGGCATGCAAATCTTATTAATTTATTATTAATTAAAAATATGTATATAAATAATTTATGGATTCTTTATCCTTTTTTATTGTTAAATTAAGTTTTCCAATGGATTCAAATTACTTTGAGAAAATAATTAAATAGTTACGTTACTATAATAAAAACTAAATATAGTTAAATTGTTTAGTTTATATTAACTGGTGAGATTAAGTGAATTCCCAGTAGGTGATAACCATTAACAATAACCATTATTAGTGGTTAATGTAACATTTATCACTGGGTTTTAAACCTGCTCATCAAAATCAGTTGTTTGATTTTTTTTTTTTTTTTTACACCGCTGACGAGCCGACAAACATGGAGGTTTCTCACTTCCTGTCTCCTCCAGGTGACCAGCTGCGCCTGGGTTCCCGATGGCTGCCAGCTATTTACGGGCAGCAAGTGTGGAGTCATCACCGCCTACAGCAACCGCTTCACCAGCACCACAGTAGGTTTCCATGGCGATGTCCCCCACTAACCTTCCTCCTCCGCACGAATGCCCATCGCAAGCCCCCCTCCCCCTTTCTCTTTAGACGGCCTCTCCGTGCTCAAACGCTCGGCTTCATTAGTCACATCACAGCTGCCCTTGAAACACATTTCACCGAGTTTCTAAGTGGGATTAGGGGTCCTGCAGTTCACTCATCAGAGAGGCCTTCAGACGTGCATCAGCGCCCGATACTATGTGGAGGTTTCCTGCTTCTGTGTGTCTGAAGGGCTTTTCAGCACTGGATCGCTTGCAGAGCCTTGTTGAATTTTGATTAATGGAGTAATTTTTCAGGGAAGAAGTAAAAAATAAATAAATAAAAAAGTCTGATACTGAGCTGAGTTACAGATTATCTGTTATTGTGTTAAAGAGTAGCAGCTAACTCCACCCCTGACAAGTAAAAAAAAAAAACACCAGCAAACTGGGCGGAGCCAATTCACTAGTGTCGAAAAAATCAAAACCCGGTCTTTCTAAAACTGTGGACCTCGTCCGCGGGCGCCCCCTAATGGTCCGCGAGGTACTGCATGTAAACAACCGTGACGTCAGCTCAAAGTGCAACGCTACAGCTAGTTTAACAAAGGATTTTGTTGAAAATAATGATAGAAACTGGCTTAAAACCAGGTTACTACAAATAAAAGCTGCAGATTCCGGTGGAAAGAAAACAAGTCCAGGAATATGATATGATCAGAGGAAGCTAAATCATAGCTGCCGAGTGTTGATGTGTAGTTCACTAGCAATTGGATTCCTTTGAACGGTTAGCGGTAGGAATCACTCTAATTTGTCAGAACTGTTTGTTTTTTATGACTTTGCTTGGTAGTGATGCTCTGCTTCAGGTCAACAATTATTGCTATTTTTATTTCATTTAAAAAATATTAAATACACAAATAAATAAATGGATGGAAATCGCTTAATTATTTGTTTTATTTATATGTTTTAACCAAAAATTCACCATACACAGACACAGACCTGCAGTTTTTGTTAAAGTTTAATTCATTTTTTATTGACAGAAACTGATTTGGAAACACTTTATTTTGTATGATTTTGTCATTTTTTGTTAATTATATAAATTATTGCTATTTTCATCCTTAAAGTACCAAAATTTCCACTTTATATTTTGGTTCGTCTGATGATGTAATTTTTAAATATGAAATGATTGATAATTTAATCAGTTACTCAGTACTATAGTAGAGTTTTTACTAAATACTGTTTACTCTTACTTGAGTAATTTCTTGGATGGCTACATTTTACTTTTACTTGAGTAAAAATATGTTGAAGTTGTACTTAAGTAAACTTTTTGGCTGCTCTTTCCTGCTGATGCTCAGCTGTTTTTGTAGCTATGTTGTAGTTTTACAGCAAGGTGTGGTTCTATAATGCAAAAACACAAAATCTTACCAAGTATTTTTGGTTTAGTTTCTAGTGCAAATATCTTATTACACTTGAAACGACAAAAGTAACATAAATGCAACTTTTAAGCAACTCACTTCTCGCTGTAATGGCATTACTCCCTTTGGTGTTTTCCATTGTTGTCACCAAAGTTTCTGATAAACCAGAGAAAGCCATTATAATTGTTGCTGGTCCTTTCTTTGACATCACTAAATATATCGACAAGTTGGCGACAGAGGTACCGTTTTAAACAAATAGGAGAATTCAACTGCAGAGGCACTGTTCGACCTACAGAGGGCAGCACTGAGGCGCAGAACTAAACAAACTTACATGAAAATGTTAAAATTTGCACAGAAACATAAAGATGATGCCTTAAGTGACCTAATTACACACTTTATCAGCAAAAAAAACAAAACAGTTAATTTGCAGGTTAGTTACGCTTTTCTTCTTTTTTTTTTACAGCCGTCAGAGATGGAGGTGGAGACTCAGGTTCACCTGTACGGACACACAGGAGAAGTCACCAGCCTGTTTGTGTGCAAACCCTACAGCATCCTCATTAGTGTCAGCAACGACGGCACCTGCATCCTCTGGGACCTCAACAGGTCAGCGTGGTTTTAAAAGTAAAAACAAGCCTCGGTTTGTTTAGTTTCTGAACTGTTTCTTTTTATTTTTTATCCCAGACTCTGTTACGTTCAAAGCCTCACAGGTCACAAAAGTCCAGTGACGGCCGTCTCTGCGAGCGAAACCACGGGTGACATCGCCACGGTCTGTAACTCTGGTGAGACCTGACTGTTCAGCAACGTTGGTCTGTTGCTTCACAGATGAATCTGGAATCACTGGTTCTCTTCATTTTTTTTTAATTTTTATTTTATTTCGCATGTAGAGGGTGGAGGTAGCGACCTCCGCTTGTGGACGGTGAACGGAGACCTGATTGGTCATGTCCACTGCAGGGAGACCATCTGCTCTGTGGCGTTCTCCAACCAGCCGGAGGGTGTCTCCGTCAACGTCATCGCTGGTGGTCTGGAGAACGGCGTCGTCAGGTATTGAAGCAGATCCATAAGTGTGTGGTGAAAATCTGTAAAAAGAATAAATAAAAATTCACAAGGTTAATCTAACAATTCAGTTAATTTTTGATTTTGAGTATTGATTAATTAACTGGATTTTTGTCTTTTGATGTTTTAATCGTTTTGGAAAATCTGGATTATTTCGGAGTGATGTCAGCACATCAAAGGCGGCCATCTTGTTTCACGAGGGTTTTTAACACCTATTTATTTGGACTTTGAATTCAGGTCAACTCTGTGACAAAACATAAGGATCAGACTGAGATCTTTTTTTGAAGTCTTAATGTTACAAGAATACAGTTGTTGTACTATCAGAATAAAGTCATATGATAAAAAATATCTAAATATTATGAGAATAAAATCATAATATTACCTATTATTGTTAAATAATAAATATTTGGAGAATGAAGTAGTAACTATATACTATTTTTTCATTAAGTCGACTTTTTTCTTGTAATTTTAAGATGTTTTTCTGATAAAATTGCATCTTTATTCCGCTAATATTCTCGTAAATAAACAGAAATTTTCATTGCCTCCATCTGACAGCTCAGAGAAGGGAGGATTGAAATAAAAGCCATTTTTTGAAAATATTTCCCATCTCATTTGTAATTTCTTCATTCAGAAAAAAAGTGAGTAAAATCAGATGGATGCACAGTTGAATTGAAATGATTTTTCAGTATTTTTTTTCGTAAAGTGCCTCAAGATGACACTTGTGAATTTGGGGCTATTTAAATAAATTGAATTGAATTTTCTTCTGTCCAGGTTGTGGAGCACTTGGGATTTGAAACCAGTCAGAGAAATCACCTTCCCCAAGTCGAGTAAACCCATCATCAGGTAATTTAGCAGCACGACGATCTTCCACCTCCTGTTTACTTCATAAATACGTTGCTGATGCCCGTCTCTCCTGGCGACCGCAGCCTGACGTACTCGTGCGACGGCCACCACCTCTACACGGCCAACAGCGAGGGGACGGTGATGGCCTGGTGCCGACGGGACCAGCAGCGTATGAAGCTGCCCATGTTCTACTCCTTCCTGAGCAGCTACGCGGCCGGCTGAGCGAGTCTGATGTTTACCTCTGTCCACTTCCCAGCGAGATCGCCTTCCTCCTCCTCCTCTTCCTCCTCCCTCTGATCCTGTCAGCACTGACGGGGAGGAAAGGACGCGCCAGCATGGCGTCCACCTCTCCGAACCCGCCCTGACTTTTAATAACTCCATCCCCAGCTGAGCAAACGCTACCACACCCAGCATTAAGAAGCGAGCGTTATGTGTAAATAGATTTATACTTATAAAGTAAAATATTGGAGGAGTGGACGAATCTTCAGCTGCAACAGACACTTTTTCCTCCTCTTTTCCTTTTTTTTTTTAAAACTCTGATTCCTTCTGTTTTCCATTTTATTTTATTTTTTTCTTTCTGTTGTATCTGTTCCCGGGTACGCTGCTATTGTCTGAGCAAAGCCGGAACCAAAAAGTGTGAAGGACCCCCCCCACCACCACCACCACCCCGCTCATCTCTCGCCTCTCTGCTGACAGATTCCTGCCAGAGCTGGAGCGTGTCGTGCTGACGCCGCCGTTTCCTTTCTTTGTGCCTGACACCAGGAGGCGTCCCGCTCTGCGTGAGGCGGCTGTCGGCCCCGCTCTGGTCTGAACAGCGGTGTCACGGCCCGGCCCGCCTCACTCTGCGGCCCGGCTCAGAGGAGGAACCGCAGGGGAGACGGGATGTCATGAATTGCACCTTGTGCTGCCTGTTGTTCTGTGCTACTTCTGCATGCCAGGATAATGCTGACCTTAACTTTGTGAATGCAGAGATGACATTTCCAGTCATGAGCTCGCCGTCTTAACGCCTACCTGGGCTGCACATGTCTTCTTGCGTTTAGTAAATCTCATATTTATGTATTTATTCAAAACTGAAGCTCATGTTTCTTGGTTTTTTTGGGGGGTGGGGGGGTTAGTTGTATTTTTTTTTTTTTGCTGGATTTAACTGTTAAAAAAGCCACACTGCAAAAACACAACATTATTTTTGTCTGATTTCTACCTCAAATAACTTAGTACAAGCTCAAACAAGCTTGCTTTGGATACATAATTCCTTAATATTGATAAAAAAGTACAAGTTCCAGATTATTTTAGTTATGCAAAAACATTTTTTCATGTTATAGGTAAAATAATCTGCCAGTAGAACTAGAAGGCATTTACTGAAATGTTGAAAAGTTAGTACGCTTGAAATAAAACAAAAATACTATATTTGTTCTAGAAACCAGATGAAAAATACTTGGTAGGATTTTGTGTTTTTGCAGTGTACCGTCAGTCCTTTGCTCTGAAACTCAGAGAGCATTAAATGCTTACGGAGGAGGACCAGAATCTTCTCTGATTCTAGAACCGGGCCGGCATGAGATTATCATGAGATGATGACCTGGAAGAGAAATATCAAGATTTTATTGGTTTTACAAGAAAGTAGAACAAAAATAGCATGATTTATTTGAATTTTATTTAAAACAGAGAAGCTGCTGCTGCTAAAAGTAAAATATTGCACATTACTAGAGATGCACTGATAAGTCAACCAGAGATTTGAATCAGCTGTAGTCCTTTTTTGCTTTATTTATTAAATGGATCCAATATGAGCGATCTCACTATTTTCGGTTTACAAACTCTAAAAAAAAAAACATTCAGTAGCTGAATAAAAATATAATAAATTAATCTAGTAGTCATGCTTCATAACTGTGACCTCTAACTAAAACCTTTTCTTTTTTTCTTTTATACATTGTCTTCCTTTACAAAATCCAAATTGCTTTAATTCTTTATTAGCAGATGAGATCTTAAAGCAGGAAATTGGCGTCTTAGCCAGAAAAAAGCTAAGAATAACGTCAACATAAAGTTACTGTTTTGGTAAAAATGCAGAATAAACCACCTGCTAAATTTAGCAGTAGTTTGGTGTCTAAAAGTTTGATGTTTTGGAGTTAGTCAGGCTATCAGCTCCTGTGTATCCTGCTGAAATGAGTTACTGTAGATATATCGGGGGTAGGAGGATCCTCAGTTTGTTTTCACTCCACAACTGTTTGTGTTTTCTGTAATATCTCCAATTTCTCTCTCTGATCCTTTCAGTCAGCTGACTGGCAGTTTGCAGCAAAAGGCAGGGGAGGGGCGGCTCTGTGTGGCTTTACTCTGCCATCTGTTTCAGATGGAACAGTATGACTTAAAGTCGTAGCATTAATGTTTTTAAACCGTAACCTTGGTAACGATGATTGGTCCTCGTTAGGCCCTTTTGAGTGTTAATAAAAGGTTTTGGCTGATGGGAGTTTCAGATGAAAGATGATGCTGAGGTTTTTCTCAGACTCTGTAAACACTACACTGATCAGTCCAGCGAAATGGACTGAGAGGAAAGTTTGACCATTGAACACATCCGGAAGATCCACACTTCTTCGCTCTACATTCCCACCAGACTCGCTGCACTTACATGTTGGCTGTTTTTAAGCTGAATATTTGTCAGAAGCACTTTTTGTTTGTTTACCAGAGTAGCAGAATAATCTGTGGTCTTAATGTGAGCAGGGGCTGTGATTCAATGCTGCACATAAATAAATACCTGGAAGCAATATCTCACTCACAAGAAATGTCTTATTTTATTTTAGTTTATTTTTTTAGATCTTCTGAAAAACAACTCCTGCCTCTGTGTTGAATGCAGCATGAAGGAAAAATGCCTCACAGGTTGATTTGTCTTAGAGAAAGGGAAGTCTTCTTCATTAATCATCATTCCTTCGTCTTACTTTACCTGAGTGACTCTTGGGGAAAGTGTTGCATTGTTTTGCTTGTTTACCATCTCGAATGCTTATCTACAAATCCTCTATCTTCTCCTTTGCATCAAAGTGTTTTGTTTTTCAGTTTCTAATTTGTTTTGTTACGTGAGAGGAAGTCAAATAAGGCTGCGTGTGACTGAAGAAAGTTTTATTTTTCATGTTAATAACTTAAGCTATGCATAATTTAAGATCATTGTCTTAGTTTGTATTGTGTTTTTTGTGCAGATTGGCATCATGGTTGTGTTGTTTTTCTTCTATTTTTTTTTGGTGTACATATGTGTGTGTCTGAATGGACAAACCAAGTGATAAATATTATAAATATATAAATATATGTATATAAATATCTGAATAAGTATTACGACGCCTTGCTTTTATTGTGTCCATTTCTTTGTATGAAGAACAAGAACGAGAAAATTAACTGATTTATTGACACTGCCTTTAAAAACTCTAAATAAATTCTGCTTTGAACAAGAAAAAAATTAGAACAATCCAACCTTTAATTTAATACTTGTAGAGTTTTGGTGGGAGTGGGACTCTGTTAAAGAGCATGTGTTATGCAAAATTCACATTTAGCACCATTTTGTATTTACATTTGGGTTTCTACTGATTCTAAAAACAAGTTCTTAAAAAATAAATAAACCTTCAGCCATGTTTTGCCATTAAGTTGATTCTTTTTGGCACCTGGAAAATGAGTTGTTTCAAAAACACCTGGAATGTAACGTCACCTAGCAACCCCAACGAAGCCCAGACCATTTCCCACTTGTGAAAAATTTCTTTATATATATAGATATACATATAAAACATGACAAAGGATTACTTATAAAAGAATATTTAAAAAATATTAATACAATCTTTCTGTTGTATAAATTCAGTTATTATTCCATGAAAAAGAAGTAAACAGCTGAAATCTGCTGTTTTTATATCTACTAGGTGTTTATTATGAAGATTTTCATAAAATAATTCAGATTTATCATAGCAACAAACAATCTAAAATTAGTTATGCTATTTCCTGCCTACTGTTGGTTTCATTAGAGCATCAATAAATATGAAAATATGATGATTAGTGATTTTGTGACTTGATAAACGATTGAGATTGGGAAAATACGCCATGTACCATCCGTGGTGCTGTGGGCTGGTTCTCTTAAAAGTTGATAACGGTCCAAAATAAACAACTAAAATCCACCTAAAAGTGGACACAAAATCCGCTTTCTTTCTCAGCCACCTGATCCCGACTTACATCCAGGTGAGCTGAAGAGAAAAAAGACATCAATTAACATGCACTCAGGTTAAATGTTGGATTTATTTTAAGGCTTGTTACGCATCTCTGCCAAGGGGGAGATATCAACAAATGCATGATTAAAATCTAGTTATTAATCCATGTGAAGAGAGCCGTCGTTAAAACTGGGTGAGGCCCGTCAGCTGCTGCGGGGAGGACCCGGTGATGTCAAAGCTGATGTAAAAATGAAACGGGGAAGCCTGCAGATCTCTGCCGCCTTCTGGAGCGGTAAATCAGGGAGGGGGAACAACAAACCCGTCCGCTTCTAATTAGAGTAGCAGGCGGTGCGTTTAGGGCCAGTTTGTCCACTGGAAACGCTCCGTCGCTGCTGCAGCAGCTCCTGGTCCGCGGATCTTGCAGCCTGTGCATCACAGATCTCTCCGTCACACCGAGGTTTCCCCCCTCTGCTGCATGCGTAACATCTCTCCGGGTCCAGCCGTGGAGCGCACCGACACCTGACCGCTCGGATCGCATCAGAACCCGCTCGGATTTTCCTCCTTCAGATCAGAAGCGAGGCTGGGATTTCCTCCTATCGTTTCATTTTTTTTATTATTCCTACACATCCTCCTCCTCCTCCTCTTCTTCTTCTTCTTCTCCTTCTTCTGTGTGTGTGTGTTGGGTGGAGTCAACCCGGAATTCTCCAAATTGGAAAAGCATTGGCACGTCTCAGGTAGGAAGCCTGATTTAATGTCTGCTTATAGTCGAGCATTTTAGTCCTTAAATCCAGATTTTTGAATCTGATTCGTAGCGTGGGCTTTTCAGGTCCAAGCAGGGCCGCAGCTCTGTTTTTGTCTCCTTAGAAATAAGGAGAGGCGCCCGCGTCTCGTTTTGACAGATTTGACTCTACAATCAGCATCGGTGCGTTTGGATAAAACGACACACAGGCGATCAGAGGCTGAAATCCAGTCGGATGAAGCCTCACGATGCGCGGATTGAGGGGGAATCTGTAGGCCTGGTAGCTTCGTGCGAGGGTGTGTGATTAGAAGCTGCAAATTGATCACAAATACAAAAAAAAAAAAGGCGATGCATTAGAAATGAAACACTCTATCTCCCATCTGCTTTATTATCTCTGACTTATCTCGGTTTGATACGATGGAAGTGAAGCACAAATAAAGGCAGGATGCATCCGGCTGCACCACACGTTGGTGGAAGGCTTCATGTCTTCATCCTTATGAAACACATCTGTGGTTTGGTGCCTCCTCCTCTCCCTGCTGCTGCTGCTGCTGCCAAACTGGGCCAAATCAGCGCTGAGGGGGGTCAAAACCAGAGCAAGTCTTGGTCACTGCTTGTCAAATGTGGTGACTGGAGGTGGGCAGAGTATCCAAACATTGTACTCAAGTAACTACTTCAACATATTTGTACTCAAGTAAGAGTAGAAAGGAGCCATCCAAGACTTAAAATAAGAGTTAAAACTTGTGTACCGAGTAACCAATCAAAACGTAAGTGAATTAATATTTAAAAATTACATAAACAGATGGATCAAAATAGAAAGTTATGTGGAAAATTTGGTGTTTTAAAGACCAAGTGGAAAGTAATTTTTGTAAATAACATAATTATATAAAACCAGAAACAAAGAGATGGAAAAACAGTATTTTTTTCCCCTTTTTATTTCTTTCCCAGATCAAACTTCTGTCTCGTTTTATGTGTCTGGACTGTTTGTTTATAACAGCCCTCAGCTTTTATAAACAAACTATTTATAGAGCTGACAATAAATCTAATCAGTCTAATTACAAAATAACAGAACGAGGCAAACATTTTTCCAAAGCAATTTCTTTCAATACAAAAAGCTTATGAAATTGTGGTGTGTGTCCGGTAAATGTTTGGCTAAAACAAGTTTGTTCTTCATTCAGTGGAGTTACTCACAGTGGGTAGAAGATCAAGAAATTTCACTCAAGTAAAAGTCACATTACTTCATAATAAAGTTGCTCATACAAAAGTAAAAAATGCATCATAGTAAAATTACGCTAAAAAGTATTTTTTTCCCCCCAAAAAGTGAATCAAGTAAATGTAACTCTGATTCACACTCTTTGATTTTTTTAAAAAAAAAAAGCTTTTTATCATTTTAGGCCAAGAAAGAAGATTAATTGTTTTCAGATTTTTTTTTTTAACAAAACAACTCAAGCTTAGTCAGATTGGATGAATAAAGTCAGTGAACATCAGTTGTTAAAATTAGTCAGAGATTCTCAATAGAATCCAGGTCTGGACTTTGACTAGGCCATGCTAACACACAAGTAACCTCTCCATTGCAGTTCTAGTTGTAAGTTTAGGGGAAATCTAACAGGTTTTCTTCCAGTATTGCTCTTTGTTTAATCCATAACATATTTTATTTAATTTTGCTTATTCATGTTTTTATTTTTATATTTAGTTTTTAAGTTTTATTTTTCTCTACTGTCTCTTGGTTTGATTTGAATTTGATTTGTGGAGCCTTGAGGATTATTATATGTTTTTACAGTGTATGTTTGCATGTATGCTTATGCTTTGTACCACTGCAAAACTATTCTACCTGACAAATTATAAATAAATACAAATAAATAAAGTAGACCAACCTATCCATCTTTACATAAACTCTGAACAGGTTTCCTGTTCTCACTGAAGATAAAGCAGACCACAGCATAATGCCACAACCGCCATGTTTCACTGTGGAGATGATGTGTTCAGAGTGATGTGCAGTGTTTTGCAGTTTTGGTTCATGCTAAGTGTTTTGGATAAAGATGTTTTTAGGGGTATCAGATTAAAGGAGGCTGAATTTCAATAAACTGTCAAATTTTTGCTTCTACAAAAATGTTAAAACCAGGTTTTCTTTCCTGGTTCAGAATTATTTGTTAGCAGAACAGGTGGGGCAGCTGCATTAAGGCATGTTTTAAAGGGACCTATGATGGAAAATTAATATTTTTGCATGTTTTTGTACTTCCATTTGGGTATCAACTGCTTCTAAAAACAACCCAGAGGCTTAAAAATAACTATCCCACTGTTTTTTGGCAATCAGTTCATATTTTTTGGTGTCTGGAAAACTATCCGATTCAAAAACCTTGTGATTGTTGAATCACATTCCAATCCGCTGTTACCTAGCAACCCCAAAGTCCAGCTCATCACCTAGCAACCAAAGTTGAGCTCCAGCACGTTTGGATGCTATATGTGCTGTACAATGGCTGCTGGAAACGATAAGTGTTTTGCTGCTTTCTTACCATTCAGAAACCACTTGATGGATTCTTCTTGGTTGTGCGGGAGGCTCCACTTCTGCTTTTCAAAGATGTGGGTGTTCATCTGTTTGCAGCCATTTTTATGTGCTGCGTTGAGCTGGGGGTCGTGGCCAGCAGCCCCTTAGTTTGATTTAAAGTGACAAGAAGCCCTAAAACAGCTCAAAAAGGCAGAAGTGAGCAGACTGAAATTTCATAATCTAAGAATGATTTTGTGCAAAAAAATGTAATGAGCATGTTTTGTGTAGACCAAAACACAAAACCTATTCTAAACTGTTCACGGAAGCATAATAGGTCATCTTTAAGAGAAAGCTAGGCAAAGAGTGGACAGATTTTCTCCAATTGAGGCAGGTTTGCGAACGTTACAAGATGAAATACTTTAAATACTTTACATAAGTGGCGAACACTTAAAATTTAGCTGCTCAAAAATAATCTGCACTGCACAAAATCTCTTCTCCAAGACGAATAAACAGGCTTGTAGGAACGAACTGCTGGAGACGTGGCAGAGTTTCCTGCTCACTTTCTTTTCTACCTCTGCTGTCTGTCACAGGCACACCATGAAGGACAGCATCGCCAACAACAGCACAGCCAGCATCTCCCAGGCCAGGAAAGCAGTGGAGCAGCTGAAGATGGAGGCCTGCATGGACAGGATAAAGGTACACTGGTTGTGTTTGGGTTCAGGTTCAGCATTTGTGCAGGTTTTTCTCTTCTTGGTTCAGATGCATGAAAGTCCTCTTGCACACCAAGTGTTAAAAATGGTCTAGATTTGTATCTGATACTAATTGTAAGCATAGTGCACTATAATACACTCGAGTTATCATGTTGTCATTTTATGAGAGATTATCTAAAAAGAATAGCCGTTTGCAGAATTGTTGACTTTGCAGAAATCAAGTGGTGACAGTAGAGAGAAACAAAAGTAAAAAGCCAGTCAGAATGCAACCATTTGCAAGCAGCTAGATAAACTCTGCAGTAATGGACGAGTACTGCGCTCCACTTAACCACAAAGAAAAAAACAGTCAAAGAGATACGGCTAACCATGCAATCACTAAACAAGAAATACTTATTATGGAAAGAAAGTAAATAACATCAGACAGGAAAGACACTTAGCTACTTACACAATCAATGGACAGGAAGTACTTTTTATTTAAAGAAAAGTTTAGAAAGTACACAAAGTTAACAGCAGCAATAGCTCTACAAATGACTTTGACCAGGAGAAGTTCAGAAAAGTTACTCTAATACCTGATTATTAAAGCTAAATATTTGTTTTGCACTCAATTGAATACATTTTTAATGAGATGTTTGTGCTATTCACCATCTGTCAGGTTAAAACTGTGGGAACTTGCAGAACAACAAACAGTTTTATTCTTAACTCTGCTCCAATTTTGCTTTATTTAACATCAATTAGCCACTTTAATCAGACATTTGAATCACTAAGAGAAACTTTTGATTTATCCTAACACTCTAAGATATTCTTTTGTTGATTCCAATTTCATTGTGTTATTTCTCTTTCTAGTATATATAATAATGAAGGTGCTGAAGGAAAATTCAGTTATTTGAATAACTTTTTTTGAGTTTAAACGATTAACTGGACCAGTATTGAGAGAGGTTGCCTTGAAAAAATGGTTGCAGTGTTACTAATGAAAGCGTAAGTTTGCTCTCTGACTGAAGGTAAACACTAATATTGGTTGCCAGGCGGGGACATTTTCATATCTAATCGCAGACACATTCTGCGCACATATGTCGATTTGTTTACACGTCTGAAGCTGTGGGTTGCTCCTCAGTTGGTTGGTCTGCAGACGCTGATGCCTACAAGTTTCCAGATTGCATGATGACAAGATTCACACTGTTCAGTTGTACCTGCCATATGGAGAGCTGAAAGAGCAAAGACCTGTGAGTCTCAGTCTTCTCCATGTTTGGATTTCCATAAAATGAAGCACAAGCACGATGTTTTTAGGTTTTAGTGGCAAAACTACTCAAGCTCCTTTTAGCTCTGCCTTTATCAGGATCTATAATTTGCAGTATTCTTCCCATAAGCACAAAACTGATAATATATCTGTTCTCTCTCTACAGTCAGTATCTGCTAAACCCATCCTAAACACCTGTACCGCTTTTTACCGATATCGTTTTAGACTACATTTCATGTGGCAAAGAATATTTAGCCTGTCAACAACATGACTATCAAGACCAAAATCACTTCCTCTAAAGCAGATGAATGTTTTTTAATTACATAACGCGTGCCACATTACATTTTCTTTAGGTAGAATATTGCTACTAGTTGAGTCTGTTCCCCTCTTCATTTTCATTTTGTATTCATTTTACCATTTTGTTCATTTTACTTTGTACATGTAAATATTAGTTTACTTAAATATGGAGGTCGGCAATAATAAAAATGCTTAATTCTTCTTTATAAGTTATCATCCATAATTTGTACCTGCTTTATGCGGAAAGGTTGGAGCTTTTATTCTTTACATCCCTCTGCTATTCTTCAACTTCAAATTAATTATAGTAGTAGTAAAAACAATATGAGTATTGAAGTGTGAGGAACAATTAAGAAGTGGTTACAGAAATGTACTATGTATATATAATGTTGAACATTGCGTATGTCTTTGTAAATGTGTCATTTTAGTTTAATAGTTTTATGATTTGTAAATATTTAGATTTTCCGCTATTCCGCTATTTTTGGTGTTATTTGTAAAGTTGCACAGTCAGAAATCAACACTAATAATTTGGTTTATTCAACCTTTCAAAGAGAAAAAAAGTCAGAGTTCCAAACTAAATATTTAATTCACAAACTAAATATTTAATTTACAAACTAAATATTAATAAATATTTAGTGAGGAAGGTTATATAATTAGTTATTGATAGTAAACAAAAAACAGGACCAACAGTATGACAGGAAATGTAATTTTTTCTATTTTCTCCACTGTTTGGTTCATGAGATCATGAATAAATATGAGAAAAATAGAAAATATTATTAAATGATGTTACAGGGTAAAGTTTTTTAAGTCAAGAAACCAGTTTAAAATATTAACGTTTTTCAAGAACAAAACATTTGTATCATGTAGACACAGTCATACAGTTACCTATAAAAGGAGTAATAAATAGTTTTTTTTTTTGTTGTTATCACAATAGTATTACAAAATATTAAATCATATCGATGCTGAAAATATTGAAATTGAAATGCACACTTTTTCCAAACTACTTCCAGCACCATTTTTTTTTTTTTTGTTGGTATTTTCTGTTGGGATCAATTTGGGTTCTCCTCATTTTGTTTTTCCAAAGTGAAAAGTTCCCACTTGAAGGAAAAACACATAAATGCGTGCACCGCAGTAGGGTTTTTTTTTTATTTCCCTCTTTAAAGTTAAGGTCAGTCTCATAACTGTGACATTTGAAATTTTGGTTTATTAGATAGAAGGTCTTAACATGTGTTATAAAGAGCTTGTTGTGCAGCTGAAATGACCGTGTCATCATTGTCGTTCAGAAGCTCCTCATGTGCTCCAGGAGTCGTTTCCTCTCTTCCCTGAGGCTGACGGTGCAAACAGCGTTCCCTTTGAGCCAGGACAACATCCACAACTGTTTACAAAAACAACAACAATATGAGTAGATATGAGGAATAGATCTGAACTTTTGCTAGACATGTGCATCAAATGAAAATGAAGTGTTGATTAGACGCTGACGTGACTGTCGCCTGCCGGCTTGTTGAACCAGCTGCTTGTTTTGTCGTATTTTCACACATTGTGTTCGTGCCTGAAGTGAGTTCCTGAATGAATTTGCACAACTGTGGTGAAGCTATTGGATTGTAGCTGAAAAACATTTTGGTGAACCAAATTTAACAATGTTTTTCCATTTGGTTGCAGAAGTAAAAATGGATGCTAACGATGAACGTAACGTAGCACAGAGCAACATGGGTACACAAGAGTGATTGGCAGCACTAAGACCCTCCTCCTAATACAAATATGTGAATAACATGTATTTTTATTACAAAAGTTTCATACTGCAGCTTTAATAAGTCTATGTGTACATAACCTTCAACCTGCAGGAGCATATCACCACTACAGTCTTCACACTTGAGTTTCTTCAGCAAAATCCTCAATTTTTACATCTTTGTTCCTCCGTAAAAACATAAAAATTACAGATTTTTACAACGAGAGTTTTGGTTTTCTCTTAAACTTAAGTAAGAGATCTGCTGAGAGGAGGTTGGTATCAGTGGAAGGAGCAGGGATCACCACTTTCTCATTAATTGCTCAGCCAGCCAAAGAAATGTGATCAGTGCTAATTAGAAGGACTCTCCCTCCATCATGGGGCTGAAGTGTAATTACAATCAGTCTGGGCCTAATGACACCCTCAGTGCAGTACCACTTTTCCTCCTGTGGGGCTCCTGCTCTCTGCAGTTTATATAATTACTGCATTTAGTTTCATTATGAAAATAATTGGGTTGTTCTTTTGGAGACGACTTTGTTAAAGTTCCACTTTGTGAAGGACTGAGCAGAGGGTTGTTCAGAAAGTAGACAGACGGCGTCTTCGGCTTTATAGCTTTAGCTTAGAAATTCTTTATTGTCACGTTAAGCAATTGTACCCTATCCTCACACAAGTATAATTTGTGATTTTTGAGCTTTTTTAGCTGCAGAGAAGTTGCAAACAGATCGCAGGTGTACCATTGCAGACAGAAATAAAATGAAGTAGATCATCTGGAAGAAACTAGCGACGGTACTGTAGTTAGAGCAGAAAAAAATAAAACAGAAGTGTGCAGAGTTTTAGCCATGCGTGACGATGATGCAGCTCTTGCAATCTGCTTCTTTGCAGTGAAATCTGTTTGGCTACCCAGTGGTAATTTGATGCCAGCAGCACTTTTCAAATCATTGGGACGATGAGATCTTCACTGGTGGGCTGAGTCGCTTCTACAGTGGCTTTTAAAACTGTACAAACTCCTGGTAACATTCCAGGTTTTTAAGTGTTATACATTTTGAACCATCATATCTGTGACTTACCTCCCATAAAACCAAACATTTGTGAGTTTCTAAGAACATGATTAGAAAGTTTTCAGTTTTGAAAAATTTAATAAACAGAAAAAACATGTCTGAATTTCACATAAACTCCTTCCTACTCCTAAAAGCTGTTAAACGTTTTCATGCAACTTTTTGGGGGGTTGAAAGAGTCTGTTTGCTTTCCGTTTTATAAAAAAAAGTATTGCGCTGTTTAAGTTCATAGTTCTGGCATAAATGTAATATCACTTCTGGACCGGATCACTGAAGAGCAATTCAACATCCATAAATACCAAAGTAAGAGAGCGTGCACTGATCGACGCAAGGCGAACTGGTAAAACGTTTATGGTCTACGAGGATGGAGATTAAAAAAAATCAATTAATCATTAAATAGATACAGAAACACTTCTTGTTTTCTTAAATGTCTAGCTTTGCTTAAGCGATGAACATATTTGTCTAAAGTAAACATCTCTTCTGCTGCTTCTAGTAAATCCATCTTTTATTAAGCAGGATTTAAGCATGAATCATGTCCGACTTCTCATTAACCAGCTTTAATCTCATCCCAGAAATTCTTCATAAACAAACATCCATCATATTTATTATGTTTCCGTCAACATTTAGAGCTGGAAGATAAACAAAGGGAACTCAGGCAGAGAAAACCGGGAACTTCAGACTTTGTTCTGATCTAATTTAGCTCATCTAGTTATGACTCTGTGTACGGATGCAGGATTTTAGTTTTTCAGAAAACAATACCAGCACACAAATAGATTTTTTGCTGTAAGATTGATGTATTTTGCATGACAGAAACAATAAGGTTTCTTTCTTTCATTTCAACTGTACATGTTGCAAAACTTCTTCAAATCGCTCAGATTTGAGAACATCTCATCCACAGACATCTTATGGGTTTTTCTGTAATGTGGTTCTGAAAACAGTTTTACTTTTTCCTCCCATGAAGTCGTTTTATGGAAGATTTAGATGCATGCTTGTTCTCAGAATAATGCTGAAAAATACATTTCTTCTTGATATTTAGATACTTGAAGTTTTTGGGTCAAAACTAAACAGAATAAAGAGAAAAGAAAATGTTAATTTGTCACAGTCGCATGTTTACCATATGAAATAAAAGAGATCCTATTTGCTAATTATGTTGAGCTTAGTTGGAGAAAACAGAAAAAGGAATAGGATTTATATCACTTTGAAATTGCTTATTTATTCAGCCTAGCTTAATAAACTTAGTGAAAGCAGATTTAGCTGCACCAAAGTCTGCTTTTGAGTAAAATTCACTGGACAGATCTGTTCCTCTTTACTATGAAATTAAAGAAAATTAAAAAAGTGTAATTTACTGAAAGATAATTATTTTGTGTTAATTAATATTTTATATTTATTTTGTCCTATTGATTTTATTCAAAAGTAAAAAGCCTCAATGGCCAAGTTTTTATCATTCCTGAATTCCAGTCAGGGGCCGCACAAAATCAATCCAAGTCCCTCAAATGGCCCCTACGCCGCACTTTGGACACCCTACCTTGACAAATTACACATTGTGTACTAAAAGTAAATGCGTCTCTTTAAATCAGCGTCTTTAAGTCAGAAGATTTGTCTGACATGCAGATGCACATAAAATGATTCCTTAACATTTAGAGAAAACATCAACAGTGGCTCTATTGATTTCTGAAGTCGGAACCGTTGCTGATCATATTTTTGGCTTTGTGCTGCATCGTTGTCGAAGCGAGTGCTTCACATGGCCGGATGATGAGCGTTGTGTGATGCATTCTCCCCTGAGAGCAGCAGTGGGTGAGGTGAAGTGGCAGGCGGGAGATCAGATGGCTCTCTGCTCCGTGCGGATCCCCGGGCCCCGGCCGTCCCTCTGCTGCAGCTGCTCCTCTGCTCTCCATTTGCCTCCCCTCCTGTAACTCCCACTCCGCTCCCGAGTGGAAGCTTGCGCTCACATACAGTCTGGCTGTACTGTAAAAAGATCAGGCCTACAACTAACGATTAGCTTACTAATCGATTATTCTGACAATTAATTGATAAATGGGATAAAAAAGGCACATTTTACAGATTTTTCCTTTAACCACTTTAAGGAGCTGGTGTGTGTAACTTTTATAAAACTGTCACCATGTTGTGACTGTTTGTTATGAGAGATAATCTGTGAAAATATCGATTTCCTCCCTGAGCTTCTGTTGGTTCTGGATCTGTCTGATTTTTTTCAATCAGGCCTGTTGCAGTAATCAATGCGACTAACGATAAGCGCATTGATGAGTTTCTGTAGATCTTGTTGGGATGTTAGTCCTTTAGCCCTTTTAAATGTTCTTCGGGTGATAGAAGACTGACTTTGTAACCGTCTTTATGTGACTCTGAAGGTTCAGTTCTGTGTTTTTCAATATAGTTTAGTTTTATTTTGTCTAATTCGGTTAATTGTAATTAATTTTTAGAATGTGTTAATTACATATTGTTTTGTTTCCGTTAGTTATAATATCATGTTTTAGTTTTTTCATACTTTGGTTAATTTTTAGGTGCAGAAAAAGGTCAAAGTATCGTATTGTAACTAGGTAATGAATACTCAACAAAAAATAAGATTTTCAAAACATTTATTCAATTATTGTTGAACAACAAACTGACTGGTGTTTTCTGTTGCCAGGAGGAAAATGAAGTGCCGTAATTTGCTGATACAAACTGTTTATGTGTGCAGTTCGAAAGGCTAATAAGTAGATTAATTAAGTCTGTAATTTCAGTATCTTTTAGTTAGTTTAATAAACACACAATATAGTTCCAGTTAGTTGTAGTTTTTCTCCATTCATTACCGTTTTTATTTATTTCCATTAGCTTTGAAGATGTTCCATAAGAGCAGATCTAATCAGTGTAGCTCTATGGCTTTATTATTTATTTTACATTATATTTAGAATTTCTAACTTCTAACTAACCATTAGAAAGAAGGTTTGTTGCAGTTTATTTTTTACATGTTTGACCAACCTAGTCAACATGATGATTTTTAAACTTTTTAAAAAAAAAATAGGCTGTAATTCTCCTGAACAAATTCAAGTTTTGTTGTTTTTACATGTTTGACCAAACTTTTGAAGCTATTTACGTGTGCTGCAGAGTAATCAAATAAATCTGCAATTCAGTACATTTATGCCTCAGTTTAAAAAAAGGAACATTTTAAGTCAATCGGCCAGAGTTGTGTGCTAACTAGTTACATTCACTCTATTACATTTACTTGAGTAACCTTTTTTTTTACAAAAAAAAAAGAAAACTTTTAGGAGTATTTTTACTATGCTGTACTTTTTACTTTTACTTGAGTAAATTTATCATAAAGTATTTCTACTCTTAGTTGAATAAAACTTCTGGATTTTCTACCCAGTGAATGAAAAACAAACATTTTTAAAACTAGAAATTCACCAGACACAGACTCACACCTGCAGTTTTTGCTAAAGATTTTGATCAAGTTTTTTATTGAAAGAAACTGATTTGGAAAAATTGTCTTTTTTCTGATTTTGCTACGTATATTTTGGTCCTTAAAATACTAAAATTTCCATTTAACTTCGTATTTTGGTACGTCTGATGATGAAATTTTCAAAAATTAAATGACTGATATTTTGATCAGACCTTTTACTAAATACTGTTTACTTTTACTTGAATAATTTCTTGGATGGATACTTTTACTTTTACTTGAATAAAAATATGAGGAAGTAGTGCTTTGGGTATTCTACTCACCTCTTGTATCGTCTGATACTAAACCTCAGATATCTGTTTTTGTATCAGAAGTGAAAAAAGTGGATCATTTTAACTGTCTACTTGACAGTTAAAATGTCAAATAGAAGATGGATTTCTGTAAATATGAAAACTCTTAAAAGTTTGACGAGCATCTGTACATCTGTACATCCACACCCCAGGTCTCCAAAGCAGCTGCAGACCTGATGGCGTACTGCGACGCCCACACACGCGAGGACCCCCTCATCGTTCCCGTCCCCGCCTCTGAGAACCCGTTCCGGGAGAAGAAGTTCTTCTGCAACATCCTCTGATGAGCCATCGCCGCCGCCGCAGCAGCCGCTACGAGTGCAGGCTTGGCGTTGCCTGGCTTCTCCGTCTTCACCACACCTGAAGCTATTGGCCATCAAAGGCGTTGAGTTGAGTTTTGCCTGGTGGACACTCTGTTGTTGCTGGTCAGCTCTGTCTTAGTGGCTGAGGGTTTTGGGGGAGTCAGCCACCGAACTGGCAACCCAGTGAGCGTTACCATGTCTTGTTAAATAGGTTTGTTATTGCTTTGTTGTTAGAGAACAGCCTTGCTCAGTGCTTAATGAGATGAAAGATGTGTTTTTTTTCTTTTTCTTTTTGAATTTTCTTGTGCTGGATCGTAACTTGCCTCAGGAAACAGAAAATTTGCCCAGTGTTGAAACTTCTACATCATGTTTTCCCCTTTTACTTTATCCAGAGCAAAGTTTTCAAAGTTTTTAATTAAATTTCCAAAGAGTGGTGCAGTTTGATTTTATAGCAACATTGAAATTTAATTTGATGCCTCCTTTTAAGCTGATAGGAGTCTCAGAAAAATTCACTTTCTTTTTTGGAGCCTCAAGCTGGCAAAAAGCAACTTCAAATTTCATTTAAAATCTAGATTTGACTTGGACTCATGGACCGGGACTCAAGTCTGATTGGGATTCTTTATAATCAGAGGTTAAAACAATCTGATATGACTGCAGCTCTGACACATAATACATCGTATTTGCATAATATTCCTATGAAAACATTAGCTTGATTTATTAGCTTTGGCAGACCTTCACTCTAGCCACTTCCTGCTTATCAAAATAAAAGTATTTCCATTACTTTCATTCAAAAATGTCAAAATACTTTCTTATCTACTCTTTCCACAGTGCCCCAGGCATAATGTTGTAATTTATACCTTACTTTGGAGCATATTTACCTGTTAGGCTTTACAAAACGGTTCTAAATAATTCAAATTGAGGTGGAGAAAAACTTGTAACCCCCAAATAGTTCAGTATAGAGTTAATGAGTTCATGTCTTTAATGCAGGGATTGACTAAATAAAAGCATATGGTTTTATTCATTCACAAATTAAACATTTTTAAAGACAAGAGACCTGACGAACACTCTTCCTGTGACGATGTGAGACCTCATGTAGACATAAATTCTAAAAACTTGACTTAAACTCAAACCAAATCTGTTAGACTTGGTTTGATTGGGAAGCAAAAACCCAACATTTGTTACATTTTTGTTGATATTGTATAACTAAGTTCATCACCATAATAATGACCACACAGGTGTCTCTCCAGCTGAATGAATATCATATTAAACATCATGTACTTGATGAAAAAATGACTTTAGTTATGAATTGAGAGAAACAACATCTGCACTTCACCCGTCAGGATTCGCCGAAAGCACAAAGAAACAGTTTCTTGTAATAAATCATTTAATTTGCACTGACAATAAGAGAGAGAAGGCTGCAGATCAATTCTGTTGCAAGTAATTGGATTGAATCTATTTATTAAAGGGCGCAATGACAACAATCAGGTGACTTTTTCAAGATTATCACAACAAGCAAATTATTCATTTGCTTTGGTGTTTTCTTTGATTTGCTTCCAGTTTATTTTATCCCCTACAAATAAGAGACATTATGAGGTCGTGTAGCTCCCGACTGGAGTATTATCTTTCAATTTGCAGGAGGAGTTTTCCTCCCTGTTTATTTTCTGGGCCTGTTTCCTGAGACTGGTTACTTTTGTTTATTATTATTTTTGCCTGTCCAATAGAGTGAATGGCACGGCCTTTGACATTAATGCCGGACCAGAGGCCTGCATGTTTCTCCGCTCCTCCTCTTTTTGACAGCTGCCTCTCTTTCCGAGGGACTGTCGGTCTTTTAGAGTGTACAGTATGTTAACAGTGCCAATTTCTGTGAGAGCAGCGTGATTCTCACCCTGCAGGCCCTGCAGCCCTTTCTTTCCCTTTTGTTCGTTTCGGCGGAGAAAGCACACTGTCGAAACGTTTCCTTTACATGGTAGTTGAATAGCATTTGCGAATTTTTACAATAACTTGTTATGATCGTTAATATTATTGTTATTATCAGTAGTAATATTGAATATTTGTTGCACAGCACTGACAGGTACATGACGTGTAGTGCTACTATAAGCTTGTATGAAGAAACAATTGTTTATAAATCATTGCAATTATTGATACTATCTCTGTATTTTTTAAGAACAACAATAAGGGTTGTTTACACGATATGATCCCTTTAGTGGTTCAGGCCTTTTTTTTTGCCTCATTTCTGTAAAATTGAGAGAAATTTCCTCCCTCCTGTTACTTGAATTTTACCTTCAACATACGAATCACACCCCTGATACAGGTTGTGTTTACGGTTTTATTTCATGTGAAGATGGTGCCAAATCTACAACAAAGATTAAAACATCTAAAGATGACAAATGCATGGATTTGTTTCTGTCTACAACAGGGAGGACTGTTATAATATGAAATGTCGCACTGTTATTGACTTTTATTGGTGTTTCGGCGCCAGATGTAATTATTGGCACCCCTGGTAAAAGATAATGTAGAAAGCATTAAAATCCAATTAATTTTTCAAAACAGAAGATTTATCTCACACTGAATATTTGGGAAAATTTCAACCTTTAATTTTAGTGCAGACAAAAACCTTATTCTAAGAAGTAATCATGTTTTTATTCACATAATACAGATTGTTGAGATTATGCTGCAGGACTATTATTGGATGTAGGATAAATGGCCATAAAGATCAAATGTTTTGAATCACTACTCCATATAATGAAGCTTTTTTTTTGTTTTTGCTTTTTCTATAGCAAGACATAGGAGCTTGTTTTAAGTTAATAATTTCTTAATATTGATTTAAAAAATATTAGTTCTATTGGAAGATAAATTCACTTATAACAATGTTATGTTATGAATTAAATAATTTGTCGATGGAATTAGTACTTTTTCATCAATATCAAGAAGTTATTGACTTAAAACAAGCTCATATTTCTTGCTGAAAGGTTATTTGTAAGTTAGTTTTGTCTTATTTCAAGTGTATTAAGATATTTTGTGTTTTTGTTTCTCGGCTACATGAAGCCAAGAAGCTTCTTCATACGGTATGCCTGGAAAAATACAAATAAAAACAAATAAATAAAAATAGCAAACCATTTTCAGTTTTAATGCAGATTTTTTTTTTTTACATTTCTTGATATTTTGAGGTGCCGATAATGCTTTGCACTCTCAGAAGAAAAGCAGGGACGATTGTAAAGAAATAGACCCACAGCATTACAGAACCTCTACCATACTTAACATTAGGTATAAAGTTGTTTTTTTTATATATTATTGTTCTTTTATATAGACAACATTTTAAAACATCTTGGCCTAATCTGACCAAATCACATGACTCCAGTTAAATTTGCAGAAGCATTTTGAAAATTTCACGTTTACATTTGATATGGTAGGAAAGAAGACATTTTTTTAACAACACGGCATGTGGATAACCTCTTCTTATTCTTACAAAGACTTGCATATTCCAAGATGCCACCATTTTCTACACATTTACCTCACTTAATTGCCATGTTTTCTTGTTTTTACCATTTTGAAGAGTGGTTGGCAAAGAGAAATTTGCTTTATTTTGTCATATTATAATACATTCTTGAAAAATTGGATGAACTTTAAAAAGGAAAGTACATTTGTTATTTGGGAATTATGCACTGTACAAGCAATTTTCTTTTAAGGAACTAAAATCAAAAGGTTGGATTTTTCTAAATTTTTTAGTGGGATTAAAAAAATGCTGCAATACGGGCTGAATTTATTTTAAGAATATTTAAGCATCTTTACCAGCGGTGCCAATAAATGCGGCTGGCCCTGTACTCAGCACAGTATGATCACGCTGGAGCCTGGATGTGCCAATAAAACGAGCAGCTGTATGAATGATAATATGGAGGAAAAGCATTTAAATAGAAGGCTTTGTAAACCCTTTGAAGAATCAAATGAATTAAAGGAAAACGGTAACCCATTTGTGTCTCTCCGCTTCATGTCTCGCCTCTTTGAGGTTTCCAGCCAGTGTCTGATCACACTGGGAGCATTAAAGGCCAAATGGTTGAGTCTCACAGAGGAAACATGCTGCTGCTGTTGTGCAGTGGAGACCTCCTGTGGCTGAGTGGAGCCACAGGCCATCTGGATGCTCTCTACATCTGTTGTGACACTTTTTAAAAAAATATCTGATTCATTTCGACCTCAGTTTGTTTCCCTGCAAAAGCACACAGAGGAGAAGATAATGCATGCAGAGCCTTTATTTGCATGAAGTATACATACAATAATACCCTTTGTTATTATTGTATGTTTATTTTGTAGCTGTTCGTTTTGTGCCCATTCATTCACAGCCTCAACTTTGAATAGAATAAGCTCCTTCTACTGTTTTTTTTTTTTTTCATATTATAGCTCTTTCCATCCTCCTCAAAAAGTGAATTTATTTTTAGATATTCACTTTAAAAAGTCAAAACATTGTCATATGAATTCATTGCACATAGTGCTAAACTTCCAATTTTGTTAATTGTTATGATTATGTTCTTTTCTGTTCATTAATTTATATTATTTTTTAACAACCTGCCTTGGTATGGAAATATTTGTTGTTGTTTTTATTTTGTTTTGTTTATTTTTCACTTTTTGTTTTGTCATTTACTGGTTCATATTTATTACTCTAATTACTGGTTCCTGTTATTACTCAAATTTCTAATAAGCTTATATCCTCCGCGAGGAGTGTTAGGTCATTGCCAACACAGCTGACTGTTCATTGAGCGCTGCATGATAACATTTTAGGGAAAAGTTAGGTGGTAGGAAGAAATTGGGGAAAGCATCAGGGATAATGATGCTTTCCCAATTTTAGGATTATTATACAGTTATAGGATTATACAGTTACAGAATTATAGGATTTTTATACAGGCATGTCACCCTGTGGAAAACTGTCTCAATGTAGAAGAACAGAAGAGAACAGAACAAAACAAAACAAAACAAAAACATGTATGTTTCTCCAACTGTAAAGGTTTGTTAAAAGATAAAATAAAACAATAAAATAAAATGGACTCAATGAACGACTTTCACACAAAGTCAATTTTCCTTGAACATCTCTAATATTTATCTAAAAATTTCAGCATTTTTTTCAAGGAAATATTTAACTTTCCAAACTCAAACATGTCTTTATTTTTTTCTATTCATGTTTTTAGGTTAATCTAAAAATGTTTGAGTTTTTTGCCAAAAATGTACTCCTCTCTTTAAGTTGTCTATGTTCTTACAGTGGCTCAACTACATTGTTGTATATAAAACATCTGTTTTGTGCCGTTAAACTGAATTGCTCAAATAAATAAACCTCCACTGTACGCTCTCTCTCTCATTGAGATGCACCTGTGTATCACAGAAAAACATGAAAAAAGAACCTGGATGCTGCAGCAGATTACGTTTGATGAAAACAGATAATTGCATGTGAGGGTTTTTGCATGATGATGCAAATCCTGGCATCTCTCAACGATTTCTCTCCTCTAATCTGAACGGATCAAGCTGTGGATAAAAACATGAGCAGCTATGAAGGAGGATTGTGAAGCCTCGGGACTGGCTGTGCTGCAGAGTGCCATCCATATATTTCTTTTAAATCAAAGGCAGCAGAAATACATTTTCTCTGTCAATGCCTGACAATGAATGATGAGGTCCTGAATGAATACACTGTATTCTGTGTGCAGCTGCTCACCGCTAGTAATATCTGATCAATCCACACCCACATAGTCGTGATGAAAGGGAATTTGGGTGCTTTTTCTCCAAACCAACAGTAATGTTTGTTGATGGATAATCCAAACCGAAGTAAAAATACTCATAAATATTAAATTCAGATGACTAATTTACCTCAAAGTGCAATGTTGTCTGAGTTTTTCCTTGCAGTCGACTGTGTCCCCAGACTGTTGGTTTTCTGAAACCGGGAGAAATATATATCCTGTGTGCCAAAAATAAATGTGAAATTCAAGAAATAGACTTGATATTATGGGGAACATGAGTCTCAGCTGGGACTGGAATGAATAAAGAGAAATTTATAGAGAAAACAGTGAATCCTGGATGCTCTGAGCGCTGCAGAGTCGAGGGGAAAAGGGAGAAAACACACACAGATACTCACACAAGCTGAAACATGAGATGTTAGTGCATGCATATGGTGCAGTTTATGAATAAAATGTGAGGTGAAAGTAAAAGACATAGGGGACAAAAGTTGGATGCCACAGTAAAGTGGGATGAGACAAGCCTTTATCTTCAGCTGGAAAAAAAGGAAATAAATCACTATACTGAAGCTGCAAGAATAAAAACTAACTAAAAGCCTTTGTTATTGAAGTAAAATAATCCCACACTGAAAATTTAGAAAACTTCTGTTATCAATTTGCATATTCAGATCAACTTTTAACAAGTAATGGTTTTCTCTTCTTTTCTTTCTTGTTCTTTTATTTTAAATAAAATCTCTGTTTCCAATCTAAATAACATCCTTAACAATTGCTATAAAAATGTCCAGAAAGATTTTTGAATGAATATTTTTTAATCTGATCAGAGTCGCATCTGTTTAATCTGAACATGACACAGGCACATTTTTCTTACAGCCACGTTTCAAAATGGGAAAAACAGGAGAACATGCTACTCAAGTATGCCATTTTGAAACTACAAGATAATTTATAAGATGTATTGATTATGAGATTAAAGGGGCAGTATAATGTAAAATTGACTTTTTTGAGCTTTGCATCATCTAATAATGTTGGCTCATCAAAACCATACCTGGTGTGTTTCTTTGATTGTTTTAAGCATGTTTGAGAAATCCTTTAATCTAGATTTCAACCATTCAGCAGTGCAAAATGCCTGGATGGACCAAGCCCCGCCTTCAAGGTGCAGCTCCTTTTCAGAGCTGCAGTTTCCAAGCTTCCACTTCACAGAGCACGCGTCCCCCATGTCTCCACCACTCTGCTCCTTCAGACTAGCCAGCAGCAATTAGCAAATACCTGGTGGAGCTGTGCATCTGCTGAGCTCATTGTATGAGCCACATCTCTGTGCAACTCTGGGAAAAACCTTGTTAAAGAGTTAATAGTGGAGCGATATTGTGATGACTTCCTGAAGGCAGCGTTTCAGAAAGAGTGGTGGTTTTAAATAGACAGAGGCCCAAATTCAAAGCGCCAAATTTTAAAGTGAACATTGTTTTTAAGTCATATTTGAAATATATAGAATTTTTACAACTGAAGATAACATGGTTACTTGATTGTGCTATATAATGACATTATGTACCTAGAAAATATATAATACTGCCCTTTTAACCCGTCTAGACCAAAAGGATTGGTGATGAGCCAGGCAAATTCGCAGAACCGTAATTCCGCCACACTTTGCGCTAGCTGAAAAATTCCAACAGTTTCTGAAAGAGGAGACGTTGCTCTTTCCAGCCAATATTGTGTTATTACAGTAATTTCACCCCCACTGTAGCAGGGAATGAAATTAATATGAGGGTCACTCAGACTGCAAAAATAACTGATTGATATTGAAAGTTCCAGTTATGGATAAATGGGCAAATATATTTACTCATAGGACATTTAAAGAACTGTGTACAGTTAAAATCAGCAAAAATTTCCAGGTGGAGATTTGAAAATTAGGTCTAAAAGGGTTAAATAAAACATGAAATGACAAAAATTTGAGGATGAAGTACGTTTCTACTAAAACATATTTGCAATATTTTCTGTTTTGTTTTGTTTTCTTTTATTCATGCAGCCCTCACCCACTGGTTAATGCTGCCCTGGGCAACTGCCCATGTTGGTCACCAGGTAGGTCATCACTAAAAGCCTCCAGCAGTTTGAGGTGCTGCAGCAGAAACACAGCAGGTACACAGAGGACACCCTTATTGATTTCCTCGGTGATGCTGCCTGCTGCTGGATGTATGCACTAAAAGAGAATGAAATAACATATATATGTTTTCACCTCTTTCACCTTGGAAACATAGTGGAAAAAACAAACAAAAATCTAATATTGCATGCTGTAATACACAAACTCCCTACAAACATCAAGCTTTAGGAACGCTTTCTAAACTACCATAATGTTATCCATCATATGCTCAAAGATTAACTAAGAAAAAAAATTATTATTACATTTTCTTTGATGTACAGGTGATGTAGAGGGGTTGCATAAAATGTGGTGGCACCGCCTCGCTTTTCAAAGTGGAGGAACTTCACCTGCTTTTTGAGAGAACAATAAGGATCAGATTGAGTTTATGTCTGATGCAATATTAAGCTCAAACCCTAACCCTAATATAAATGTAATCAATTTATCAACAGCAAGGGAGAAAATAACAACACATCTTTACCAGGGATGCCAATAGATGTTGTTTAAATTGCTAAGAAAGCAAAGAGTTACTCTGAGAAAAACAATCTTTTCTGGAAAAATAATTGTGTGCGCAAACTAAGGGAGTATATAGAATAAACTTAAATTCATTTTATTTTACTAACAACCACCGTATATTATTTTGAAGTAGTTTGTTATTGATTTTACCCTATTACATTGTTATTCATCAATAGAAAAGGTGTTACGTTTTTTTTAATCTGCCATTTATGCAGCACCGAATTTTATAGAAATCAATACAAACAAAATCTGCAGCAGCAAAGCCTTTCTTAAGGCTGCAGACACCCCTCCTCTGTATGAAAAACACTAATGCTTTCAGAGTCAGAGGAAGTCATCTTCATGCATCCATCTGCATGCACAGAGGTTTCTGCTTAAATGATTTATGGCTTGCATGAACAAAAGGGTTTGATAAAGTTCTCCTCTAAGCAAACCTAAATTTAAAACATGTCACTGTGGTTTTTTTTCCAAGTTTAAAATGATTCATATTCTAATTTTGTATTCTGTTCACAGTGTTTTTCTGTTTTCATTAGATACTCGCAGAGCAAACTGAAGGGAAAAGAAAGGAAGCTGAATTAAGGAAACTCAAGGAAATAAAAGTGTTTTTTTTATGCTATAAACGTAAAAAGTCTGACTACAGTGCTTTTAATTTATGAGATACCAGACTACCTATTTACTGTTCTTTATCAAAAAAACAAAAAAAAGATGTGATAGTAACAACAACAATTGTAATAACAACAGTTTTTTAACTGAATTATTAAGTTCTGATTAATCTCAGAGGGAAACTTAATGCTGTTGTAAGTCATATTATCTTGAAGAAGCCTCTCACTGAAGACACTTTTTTGTGTCACTATCTGATGAAGAAAATGCTCAAGGTTGTTTGTTATGTTCGCCATTTATATGGTACAATTCTGAAATTGTATATTACTTTAGATGGCTAGCCTTCCAGATTATGAGATTAATCTCAGAAATTATTTTTAAAAAAAGATTAATTTGAAAAATCAATTTTTTTTCAAGAAAATATCTGCGATTAATCTTTTTTTTTCTAGCCAAGTTTTGACTTTTCAAATGGCGAAATGTCCAAGTTTTTTGGGAAAATTTCAGAGATTAATCTAAGAATTTCTGTGGATTTTTGGCGGAAATTTATTTATTTTTTATCTACAATGTCCTTTGTATTCTGACGTAAATTGGAGATTTATTACTTTAATTAAATTTTTATTTTATTTTATTTCATATAACATATTGTTTTTATTTTATTTTATTTCTTTGACTAGCTTCCTAGCTATACGCTCCAACTTCACTTCCCAGAATGCACCACGGCAGAATTCGCCGCCTCCCATTGGTCCGGCTCCCTGAGCAGCGGAGGCAGGACTAGAGGTAGTGCTGGGAGCCCGGCGGAGATCTGCGGAGCTGAAATGAAGCGCACACACGGAGCGGCTCACACCACGCAGCGCCGTGTGGCTCAGGAAGAGGCTCCACTCCGCTCCAGCTTAAGCCTGCTGCGGCTGAATGAAGGGCTCCGTCCATGCGGAGGCTAGCGCTCTTCCTGCTGCCCTGTGCTGTCGCCGTCCTGGTGCACTTGTGGTTGGCACAACGACCCTCCTTCTCCTTCTTCTTCACCCCACTGGAGAACAGCACACGCTCGGGTACTTTTAATTTTTAGCCTCCCTATCCGGGCTTTACCTCTGCGAAGCCTCGGAACTTTTTTACGTGGTAGCAGCTGGCTAACTTTGCCGCTTACCTCCCGCTGTGTTATTCAGTTTGTGTGTGAACAAGTAGTTAATGGCTAAGCTGTATAATAATGTGTGCTATTCTGTGCGTTTTGTGGATAAATTATGTGAATATTCCAGTTCAGTAGTGCTGGGCGTTGCTGGGATAGTCAGGGAGCGCAGCATCTCAGCCTTTTATCCCCAGACTGTAGATAAAGACTCACTTTAGACCCTGGATTGTGTGTAATCTGGTTCTTTATGCTGTCTTTACACGGATTACCACTTATAGAATCATGAGGAACCTTCTTTGACACTTGAGTATAAATGAAGCTGCTCTTGATGGATGATGAATGAATTATTTTATATAATTGAACAGACTAATTATCAGAACAAAAACATGAATCTCTGTTATCTCTGCCTGCTTATATAAATATTTATATTTTGTCTAATCATTTTTGCTTTGTTTTGGCTGTATTGTTTTCTAATCCTAATATTTGTTTATACAGTTGAATTTACTATTGTAAGAAAGGTCATTAATTATTTAGTTTTTCCAAAGAATTTAGACATAAAAATGTGCCTTGATATACATTAGTAAATTTGGTGACTGTCATATATAAAAAACTGAGTTATTAACGAATGCTAAGTTTAAGTTTGAGGACATGGCACATTAAAAATGTATCAAATTTAAATGATTTCAGCAAAGCATGTCTTAAATATGTATCTGTATTTTGCAAAAAAGATTAAATTAGCAATGATAAAACTAAGCTTTCATATGAAGTTGCTGCCATTTATTACCCTGCTTGATACTTATTTTTAATTTTTTTTTTATTTCTATGCATCATTCTTGGTTATTTTTACAATCCAGTTTATGTTACATTCGTTTTAATCAAGCTAGGTTGCCAGATCACTGTGTTTTGTTTTATTTTATTTTGTTTTGTTTTAATTATTAGTGTTTAATTAGCCATCATGTCATTTGTATTTAATGCTATTACATTTTTCTACCCAGCTCAGTAGCCAGATCAGCTTGCAACAAAAAAGAAGTGACTGTTCAGCTGAATTTTGTGAAAACTGGAAACTAAAATACAGATTTCATGGCGTTTTCTGAGATCTGAGCTGAGGATTCTGATATGTTGGGTTATTTATTTATTTTCTAAGGAGTATAGCTTGCAAAAGAGAGAATACGCTCTGCAGGATCTTTGATAGAGGCAGTCGCTTCTATCAAAGATAGAAAATGAAGGAATTCCCAAAATATCCTCAGGCCGAGGCATTTATTTAGTTGATGTTTGGGCTATGGACGACGCATTATGATCAATAGAAATTAATGAACGAATGGTATTAACCACTTTGCTTAAACTTCAAACACAACATGGAAATATCTGTACATTTTCAATGCAGATGAGCGCTTGCCTTTCTTTGACGTTTTGGTGGGAGTTCTGTCTGCAAGGCACCATCATGACCTCCGGCAAGCGATAAGAGACACATGGCTGGGCTACATTACAGATCACCCGCACTTCCAGCACAGGTTTGTGAGCCGACGCTCCAACTTCATCGCCCTCTCTCTCTCTCTGTCTGTTTTTTTTAATACTTTCACTCTGAACTCGTATAGTGGAAATAAAGCCTCCAGCCGGCAACAGATGCCTGACTGTGGAATCCATCCTTTTATCTCGGCCTGACCAGTGGCCAATGTTGTTCTCTCTTTTCATTCTTCTCGTTCGGTGATCTGGGCACCGATAAGGTGTGGATGGCCTTTAAGCAACCCCCCGGTAACCATGGTAACGGAGGGTGGAGAGAGAGAGAGATGGACAGGCTTTCGAGATGTTTGTAGCTGGATGATGTTGCACAAAACGACAACAAAAAAAGTTGAAATAATTAATTTTTTTTCTTTTAAATGAATCGTGCTGCTGTGTTTCTGCTCCTTCTTCCAGAGTGGCGGTGAAGTTCATCGTGGGTCGGCATGGGTGTCCCATCCCGGATGAGGACAGGGAGGATCCGTACTCTTGCTCCCTCCTGAACTTCAGCGAGCCAGGTGAGAGTAGAAGGTCGAGTTCTGCGGTCTGCAATGCCGGGGTACGCCTCTCTGCCTGCAACGTGCTGTCAGAAGCAGCGGAGGCAAAACAACGGCAGAGGAGTTGGGAGAATGAAAAGAATGAGTATTCAGAAAAAAAGGAGGTGAAAAAGCGTTATTCATGCTCAGCCACAGCTCAAGGACAACTTTCTTTTCTCCATCCAAGGCTTTTGCAGAAATGACTGACTGACTAAGTCTGCTGCAGATGAAACAAGGAATGGCTCACTAATATGAAAAGTGGCGCTTATAAAATGAAGCTAGGCACTGATTAATAAAGCATCGCCCCTCCTCCACCTACTGCTGTGCTCTCTGCTCAGCTGGCCCACAAAAGGCTACTGCATTCACTTACAAAATAGACATTTTACCTTCCAAAACCTGGAACAGCCAATAAATATTATAGATAAAAGCATTTTAACTACTGTAATCAGTGCCATAGATTATGAGAATTATTTTAATTTTCTGTTTGACGTTTTGTTATTTAGCTACAACAAATTACTTCAAACTGAATAGTCTCACAATTTATCACCTCAAAGTATCAAAGTAAAAGAAATAAATGATAAAACATGCAGATTATGAGAATAATTTTAATTTATTATGCGATTAATTGAAGGGAGAGTGAGTTCAAATTGTTGGAATTACAGTCTTTAGACTCAAAAATGTCAACAAGGTATTATTTTGGACATAATACCATCTCATAGCTCTGACTTTTTACACATTCAAAGATCCAGATGTTCTCTCATTAACTGAATATAAAATACAAGTCCACTCTCAAGGTTTACCATATTAACAAACACTACATAAAGTACCTTTTCTAGTAGTTCTGGATCATTTCAAAGCCTCTAAATTAGTAAATTCATTTATTAGAAACTTTTTTAATTTAACAACTAATGCATACCAAACGGATGTATTTGTCACATTTTAGGGATTTGGACGCCACCTGCATCAAATTAGAGGTTATCTGCAAGGACATTTTTAATAAACCTGGAAAAAAGCTGTTTATTTAAGTGAAATATCAGATGCACTAAAAATAAATATGCTTAAAAATGTTATGGTACTCTGATCCAGTGAATCAGTGGTGTTTTTTTTTTTTTTTGTTTTTTTTTACCAAGGTTATCCCTCCAGCCGTGCTTAGATGCACCATATATGCTGTAATTGGACAGAATCAATTGTCAGATTGGACGTCTGCAGTGATAGTTACCGTCTCTCACCTTCACAGAGTCGGTCCAGCTCCGTGTTTTCTGCTCGGCACGAAAACATAATTACTGCTCATCAGAATGGACTTTTTTTTCAGACGACAGCCTTTAAGGTCAGAGCAGCGTTTTATTTTCCCTCGCTCACCGCCGCCGTGTTAATGGCCACACGCATTGACGTGATTTGCCTCCGAATCGCAGGCTGCTTCAGTGTGAGGTGCTCAGTGTAATTGGAAGAGAAAAGAGAGACAGCGGCTGCTTTTAAAGACAGTTAGCCGCTGGACTCTGGATTCAGGTCAAAGCACAAGTTAATTTGTTGCTGAAACGTGTTTGTTTGTGATGCATTTGTCTCAGGGACTACAATGAGGTGAATGTTAATTAGCCCCTTAAAACTTTGCTCTAGTTTTTTTGAAATGAGCTTGTACTTTGCACGCAGCTTCTTCTGATATTCAGCTCGGGTAAATAATTACTATGACCTACCAGGCTTTCAAGTTATATAGCAAAAGAACAAAATGCTGTATTATAAATGCTTAATTTTGCTAGAAAATATTTTTATAGTGAGGTAAAGCAGTTTTCATGGTTTCTGATGAAGGTTTCTTTGAAAAGAAACCTGTTTCATACCTCAATGTATCAATGAGAAATGCTTAATAATGCTAATTATTTTCACAACGAATGCTATTCTCTGCAGTTTGGAAAAACATAACGTATAGGATTTTTTCCAGGTTTGGAAAAGAATGGAAAAAGAATAGAATAGAAATTGCATTTATTGCTACATAAAGGGGAAATTCTAGTTTAACAGCAGCAGCAGATATAAAGCTTCGCAGTGTTAGAAAAAAATAAGACTAACAAGAACAAATAAAGAATGGAAATGTTAAAGGGGGGAGGGCATTATTTAAAATTAACTATTTTGTTTACAGATACTTTATAATCCATTCTTTATGGTTTTGGATGTGTGTGGTTTATAGTTATTTTCTGTTTTATGTTTGTAGTTGTGTTTTGTTTTAGATACTTAAAATATCTTCCAGTTCCAGTGTTAAGCTTTATTTACAAAATTAAAGTTTATGAGACCACTTAAAATGATCAGTTTCTCTGATTTTACTTTTTATAGGTAAAATCAGAGATATGTTTGAGTAAAATGTACATTGTTCTTTTATTCTATGAACTACTAGACATGTCTATGAAATTCCAAGCAAAAATTTAGTATTTATTTGTAGAAAATGAGAAATGGTCAAAATTCTGAAAAAGATGCAGTGCTTCCAGACTGTAAAGAATGCAAAGGAAACAAGTTCATATTCATTTAGAAACAACAGTACTAATATTTTAACTCAGAAGTCAATATTTGGTGGAATAACTAGGAGGTTTTCAGTGCAGCGGGGTCTTAATTTTTTCCAGAGCTGTATGTATAAGTGTACATATTCTGTACATATATACTACACAGATGTAAATCACTTTGTAAGCCATGTTTTAATTCAAAGTGCACTATAAATGAAGCAGGTTTGGTCTTAGAAGTTCTGTGAGACAGAAAAGCAGGATTATTATGTGAAAGTCTGCCTATTGTGTAACACACTTCATGCATTTCCCCTCTGTCACTACCGTTTAATTCAGGATGACTGTGCAGACGCTCTCTCCTCTGTCACACCAGGTGGATGTTGAGTGAACTTAGCATTTGTTGCTTTTGCTACTGCGGCTCTGTTGGCTCAGATGACATGAATCAACATGTCACATAAAAAAACATTCATGTTGCTGATTTTTACTGCACAAATTCTCAACAAACATCATCCCAACACACTTGAGAGATTTGCAAGAATTCAGTTCAACTTATAGTACAGAATTGAAGTCTGTATAGTTAATTATCATCATAGAGTATTAGGAGGAAAAGCAGATCTCTATGGTTCTACACATTTGTTTCTTTCAAACTGCAGTAATAGTTTTCAAAGCCTTCAGATATCTGAACAAAGTAACTTACACTCATTTTTCTAAACAAACCATCAAAGCTAATGTTACTAAATACGCAGTGGGCTAATGCTAATAACACTACAGGAGACGAATAATGCTCCAGCTGAATTGCTTCGAAACAAAAACAGATTCAGAAGTATCTAGCTGCCAAATCTAATTTAATTAAAATTACTGCAAGTGATAATTAAGCTTTATTACTAATGTTATAGCGAATCTACATTTCACAAACAGGGCTTTGCAAGCAGGAGCTCCATTTGTTTTGAAAAGCTTGCACAGGCTAAGCTTCTGCATTTAATCAGCACAGAAACATCACCTACATCTTCAGATGCTGCAGTTCAATTCCACTCTGTCAGGGAGAAAAACATTTGGTTTGATAAACCGCTACTCACTCCCTGTGATTCCTCACCTCTAATTGCCTTTATTTTGGATGGAGCAGTGAAACTGGTGCAGATTGCATCTAAAGTGAAAACCCTGCTTCTCTTTAACAGCCTTGATCTTTCCATTGATCTCCCGAATAATAAACTTCTCTTTTTGTAATTAAGAAGCCACGCTGGTGAGCAGGAGCTCACTTTGAAGCGAGCAATCCAGAAAACCAGCTCCTCAGAGAGCTGCTAGTGTTGCTTTAAAGAGTTTTTTTTTTCTTCCTTTAAAGGCGCTGAGTGTTTATCACAGGAAAAAGTACTGTGTGCATGTCAGTAATAAATAATAAATGTGTTTTCCCGACCACCTGTGATGCAGTGTTGGGTCAGGATGCAGAGATGGAGATTGTGACGGTGGCCGACCCCTCGCTGCTCGTCTCCTCCGACGTGTCGGCCATCGCTCTGGACTTTAAAATCCTGCACCCGGTGGTGATCACCCGGCTCGGGGTGTTTTCCAGTGGGACGCGGCCTGAACTGCACGGCAACGTGACGGTGAAGCTTCTGCAGCTGGACCAGGAGGTGATGGAGCGCTTTTATCTGTGAAGCTCGGTAGAAACTGAGCTTGGGGGCAGCTGGAGGACTCGGCTGACCTCACTTTTAAAAACTGATGCTTTCATGTTTTATTGTGGAACGCTCTTGATTCTTTAATAACTCTAGTTTTTCTTTTCTCTCTGCAGGAGGCTGTGGTTACAGCCCGCTTCAGCTCCATCAGCATGGGGACCGTGGTGAACTGGGTGTGGTACAAACCAGTGGAGCAGTTCATCTTGCCCAAGGTCAGTTTCTCCACTCTGGGTGCCGCGCTTCAACCAAACCAGGGATGAAAACCCTCAGGCTTGAGTCAAAAACATGGATTCTTTTTTTTTTTTACAAATAGCTCATTCCTTCTTTTTTTATTGATTTTTTTTTTTAAATCCTAATATCTGTATATATATTATGAACAAAAATGACCTTTTAATCAGGGGTTTATTGCCATAAATTTCTAATCATAAGATTTTGAATTATTGTTGTCACAATAAACTCCAATTAATGTCTAAAAACTGTGCATGTTGTCAGGATTATATGCTATTTTTTCCACTGCTTTTTCAATATGTGTATTAGTAAGTACCAATAAAAAAAAGTTTAATGCAGTTACTGGGAGCATTTTAGTGATTGAAATTATGCTTTATGTGTATTTCAAGAGCAGCCATATAGTTACCTAAAAAAGCAATAAATAGTTCTTACTGTCACTTTTCATTATCACAATATTATCACTAAATATTGTGATAAAACTTTAAGTCCGCTCCTGTTTTTATTTAAACTCGGAAGCAGTGCTGCTCTTCATGCTGTAACATTTTAAACATTTTGCTTTACTCAATCCTCATTGAGAATATCACATTTTTCACATGGCGGTGAAGCCTCAAAAATGAAGTATCTAGGTTTTACATTAACCTTTAATGCAGTTTTGTTTGGAAAACATCTGAATCATTCTAGATAACAAAGGTTTTGACCTTTAAAAAGCGCAAATTTGTGATATTTTATGCACTACTAGACCAACACAAAGAAGTGCAAATAAAAATATGAAAGGTTCTTCATCCCGTTGAGTAAATACTTTGCAGGATTATTTCTTGCTGCAGTTATAGCTGCATGTCATTTTGGGGTATTTCTCCACCAGCTTTGCATTTCTAGAGACGACAGAAACGTCGACACAGCAGGCGAACAAAACCCAAGTCTTTTGTTTTTATTTTATTTTTATTGATTCCCAAGGAAGCTAATTTTACAGGACATATATCCACAATAACATAATGTCAATTTCAATACTTAAGAAGAAAAGAAGACTTGTTCATCTTGATAAATAAAGCAACTGTTATAAATCTGTTTTCCAGAGAAAGACTACAGCATTCAAAGTTCAAAATAGAATAATGTAAGAGAAAAGAAAAAAAAACAAGTAAATAAAAATGAGCCTGTTCCTGTTCTGGCCGAGCCCATGTCTGCATGTCGATGAATTTCTTTTAACTGTTTTTTCTTGAACCTAAGAGTTATTCAAGTAACTGATTCACACTGAGATCAAATTAGAATAAAAACTGACCTGATTGAGAAAAATGGGTGTCATTTTTGGATTCAGTGGTTCAAAATAGTCATAATTCAGTTGAAAAAATAGACAACTTAAAAAAATATTTTTTGTAACCCAGTGTAACGGCTCAAAGGCAACTAAAAACATGTGGGTTTTAGACTTGATTTAAAGGAACTCAGTGTTTCGGCTGTTTGCAGTTTTCTGAAAGTTTGTTCCAGATTTGTGGCGCATAGAAGCTGAATGCTGCTTCTGCATGTTTGGTTCTAGTCCTGGGGATGCAGAGCAGATACATACAACCACATGACAAAATGTGTAAAAGTTCAATTATTTCATTTATTTAAATCAGTGTAAAATCTGAACATCATCATGCACCTGAATGAATTTGTTTTTGTTTAGGGTTTTGAGGGGACGCTGGTTTGGGAGAGTCAGGACTCTGTTCCGCTCACCACTGTCAACTCCTCGTCCGTGGAGCTCAATGATGGCGGCGGCGTCCTCAAGATCTCCTCTGTAAGTATTTACGTCTCAAAGAAAGCCACACCTGGAGAGATGTTTACATATTTCAGACTGTAAAACCGTTGTTTTGCTCTTTGGAAATGCAGATTGCAGAAGGCGTCTTGCCTCACAGAAGTGCTCTTGGATTTCCCGGTTTGGCTGGAGGATTCATGTTTACCATCTACGGTTAGTCTTGCGACGGCGTTGATTCAGCTGTGCTTTTTATGAAAAGTGTTCAATCAATATCCATCCAAGAACCATCTGTTATAAAAAAGATAATCGCAATCTAAAAGCTCAAAAAGGCATTGCTCATTCTGGCAGGTTAAGAGATACCTGAAAGCTCCTGCACTTATGCCAAATGGACACCTGTTGTTGTTGGATTATTGATTGTTACTCGTATGTGTTTACATCTGTTTCTGTTTGAGAATGAATTCATAGCCATTTTGTGTGGAAAAAAGTTCAATTAATCATTCAGCGTCTCTGAAAACAGACTTAATGATCCATTTTGTAACATGCTGCAGCTTTATCATTGTTTTGACAGCCAGTAATTAGCTATCATCTCAAGAATGCGCTTTTGTTGAAAATCTAGCAGAATAAATCCTTGCAGCATCTAAAAACTCTTATCTTTTTCTATCGTTTTGCTCCTGATTACCTCCATGGTGGTATCTGGGTGTCAGATGAAGACGGATTGTCCGGGCTCCTGCGAGGCCGCGCTGCCAGGATGGAGAAGCACGCCTCCGGTTTGAGGCGGGAGGACGCCACTCTGCAGGAGGAAAGCCTCAGGCATGGCGATGTGGTGTTCGTAGACGTGGTGGACACCTACAGGAACGTGCCTTCCAAGTTGCTTCAGTTCTATAAATGGTATGCCAAGTGCTAATGACTCGATTCTCTGTCTCCAAATTGCCTGAGCCCTCAGAGGAAATCAGCAACCTGAAATGAAAGCGTGCCGTCGCCTCAAAACGTCTTTGTGCTAAAATTACGGCTGCAATCAGCCAGTCGGAGAAGCTTCACCGTTGTGAGTCATCAGATAGCAGAATGTACTCCCTGAGCGGTATTAGGCTTTAAATTGACAGCTGCAGTAGGTCTAGAAAGTGTACACATTCCTGTTTTTGAGATGCGATAAAATAGGAGTACGACAAATAATCTCCGGCAGGTTAACTAAATCAACAAATCTGCAACAGCCTTAAACTGAAAGGTTGTTTAAGCATCTTCTGATTACTCAACATGGAAAAGTTCACAATGTGAAGACACCTTGCTGAAGCCTGCAGATACTCTGCGAAGTAACAGTGCTACAGCCTTATTTCAGATTAATCAGATTGACTCTAATTGATGCCAGGAAGTACTAAATCTGCAGCAGGTTATTCAACATTTTTATTTTTTTCTTTTAATTTCTGATCCCTGCTAGCAGCCATTAAACTCTCCTACAAACAGTCATATCTGGATCTTCCATTCACTCATTTATTTGACTCTATACATTGTCATATACTGTACCATGTATAGATAATTGATGGAAATGTCCTTATGTTACTAATGCGCCATGTTACATGTTTTCTGTCGGTTTGGTTTTAAATGGCTTCACTGCTGCTGTCGTGGCAACGATTTTCCTCAGGGGAGTAATAAAATATCTCCTATTTTAACCTATTTTTTATTTTATTTTTTTGTCGAGTTGTGTGGGATTTATTGCACAAAACTATATTGGAAATTTTGTGTCATAGTCTCATTTTCTCTGGCATTTTACCAGGAGTGTGTGCTCTTCTAAGGTTATCTGCAGGCTTCTTGTCTTATTCTCTCTCGCTGTGGTATTAGAGAATAAATCTGCTCTGATATATTGCAAACAATCGGGTGCTTTTTTTTTTTTTTTTAATTAAAGTTGCAAATTCCCTTTTCTGACAGGTCCGTGGGAAATGCTGACTTTAATCTACTGCTGAAGACGGATGATGATTGTTACATCGACGTGGACTCGGTGTTAATGAAAATTGACCACAAGGGTCTGAAGCGCAGAAACTTCTGGTGGGGGAAGTAAGGACAGCTCGGTGTCAGATCCTGATGATGATGATGTCTTTTCTTTTTTTTTTCTTTCCTCGGTTCTGCCTTTGACTGTATATTACCTCCCGACCCAGTTTCAGGCAGAGCTGGGCCGTGGATCGGATCGGGAAGTGGCAGGAACTGGAGTATGCCAGCCCGGCTTACCCAGCGTTCGCCTGCGGCTCTGGGTACGTGGTTTCTCGTGACCTGGTCCAGTGGCTCGCCAGCAACGCAGAGAAGCTGAAGGCCTATCAGGTAGAGATCACTTAGCTATAACTTTAGAAGAACATAGAAAAAGAAGAGTACATTTCTGCCAAAAAAACGTGGAAATTTATGAGTTTGAAAAGTCAAAAAATTTGCTAGAAAACTAAGAAATTTTTAGATTAATCTCAGAAATTTTCTAGTAAAAACAGTGAAAACTTGAGGTTTCTAAAGTTGAGAATTTGCTAGAAAAATCTCAGAAATTTTACAGAAAAAAAGGGAAATTCCTGAGTCTTAAATGCCAGCATATTTTTCCTTTTGAAACTAGGAAATTTTCCAAAAGCTGAAAAAATTTGGCAAAAATCCCCCAAATTTTGCTATTTAATCTCAGAAATTTTCTAGAAAAAAAACAGGGAATTTTATGAAAAAGCAAAAATATTTTCTACTTTTGAAACTAAGAAGTTTTGCAAAAATTACAATTTTTTTTGCCAAAAGACCCAAATTTTGAGATTAATTTTCTTAAAAATTTCTGATTTTCAAAATTCAAAAATTTCAGACTTTTGAAACCCTGAATGTGTTGTTTTTTTTAAAAGAAAATTTCTGAGATTAATCTAAAAACTTTTGGCTGAAATTCACTCTTCCTTTCTCTTTATCTACAATCGCCCTCATAAGCCGTCATGCTTAGCAGCCGTGACAGATAATCATTTCTATAAAAATGAGCGACCCGTCTGGGTTGTTTTGTCACAGGGAGAAGACGTAAGCATGGGAATATGGATGGCAGCCGTCGGACCGCAGAAATATCAGGTGAAACAAATGAGATTCACATTTTCTGAGCTGCAAAACAACTAATCAGGCTTTTGATGTTCTACATTGTTGTGTCCGATGTTCACTGTACACCTTTATTACCACTGGATTCACAAAGGTCAGAGTTTGACATTAAGAGAGAAAAAACTCAAGAAGGGAAATGAATAATGCATACAAATAATGTTTCCTCCAGAGGAAAGCAGCAGCATTTGCACGTTACATAAAATCAAAGCTGCATGAAAGAAAACTGACCTTTATTCGTACATTTGTTTGTAAGTCATTATTTTACAGATACCTTCTTCTTTCGAAAAGAAAATTGGAGCAGAAGTCATGTTTAATAACCTTTTATGATGTTATCAGTTGAATAAATTCAATTTCAATCAAATGCATTTCAGCTGAGTTGGAGACAGAGCTTTGTTTCCTGTTAATCTAGCATGCTTCAACTAGTTTACAGATGTTTTAAGTTGGAAAATAGTTGTGTTGTGCAAACAAGTTTTATATTACATCTTTGTGGCATTTATTTTTAATGTTGCTTAGCAACACACCATTTCCTTTGATTGACCTGCCTGGTAAAGATGAGTAAAAATCCTTAAAACAAATAAATCTGTTATACCAGACTCTCAATCTCACACTAAAACATTTATAAAAATCCCACCTTTAATTTGAGTAACTGGAACTTTTACCATCAATAATCAGGAAATATTTGCTTATATCTTGCTGAAAAGTTACTTGCAAGTTAGTTTTGTCAAGATTAGGCCTGTCACAATAACACATTTTGCTTGCTGACAAATGATCCTAGAAATTATTGAAATAAAC